>NC_138176.1:13536299-14113428 GCF_964165515.1 Mesoplodon bidens
CTTAGGAGCTGAGATAAAACCTTTTTGACACTTCTTCTGCATATGAATGGATACTACTGGGTATGCCTTTTTTTTTTTTTTTAAGATCTTGTAGATATTCTTCACTGAAGTGTAATTTAAAATTTCAGGCTGATGAACGCAGTTACAGAATAGCTTCAAACTTTGGTGATATTAGCAACCTTCACCCATGTCGACACTCCCAGAGGTATCTAGATTTCTAAATCAGTTTCTGCACACAAAACCCACAGCCAGGTACCAAAAAGAACATACCGTCTTTTACACTCCGTTCCAGAACTGCATGCATCAAATTTTCCTCTGCTTTTGCCATTTCGCTCGCTTATAGACTGAATGTGTCACCTTTTAGTCTTACCTAGCACATGTCTTTTTGTGCTATAAACATATAATGAAGATAACCTCAGGAAAAGGAAAAGTGTTAGTGATAAATAACAAAGCGTAATGTTCTTCTACATCTTTTCCGAGGGCGTTGGAAGGCCCCAGGCTTTTTTCCCCTTGGTTCTGTTTGAAGACCCATGAAAGGCAATGATCTAATTGTGACCTTTCAGAACAAGTTCTCCCTGTTTCACCCTTCTTGGATGTTCATCTCTGAGGATTATAAATGAGCCAGAGCAAAACAGAGGTGAAAAGTACAACTGTAGCTGTGTGCTGGGTCTCCGGGCTTAATTTTTCTTCTCTCTCTCTCTCTCTTTTTTTTTTTTTAAGTTTAGGGTTTTATTTTTTTTAATCTTATACTTATTTATTGAAATATATGTTAATTTTTCCCCCTTTTAAAAAAATTGAAGTATAGTTGATGTATAGTTAGTTTCAGGGGTACAGCAAAGTGATTCAGTTATACATAAAAATGTACATGTATTTTTTTCAGATTCTTTTCCCTTATAGGTTATTACAAAATATTGAGTATAGTTCCCTGTGCTATACAGTAGGTCCTTGTTGGTTATTTTTTTTAATATATAGTAGTGTGTATATGCTAATCCCGTACTCCTAATTTATCTCTCCTTTCCCCTTTGGTAACCATCAATTTATTTTCTGTGTCTGTGGGTCTATTTCTGTTTTGTAAATAAGTTCATTTGTATCTTTTTTTGTTTGTTTTTAGATTCCTCATATAAGCAATATCATATGCTATTTGTCTTTCTCTATCTGGCTTCCTTCACTTAGTATGATCCTGTCTAGGTCCCACCCAGGCTTAATTTCTGAGTTAGTCTCAGCCCTCTGGGAATAGACCCTGCCCCTCCAGATCACCTTATGGTGAATCATAATAATGGGCGGAAGGCACACCACATTATTTGAAAACAACAACAACAGCAACGTCTTTTAAACTGCTGTAAGTTTTCCTTTCCATTCCTACAAATATCACGGCTGGTTTAAGGTGTGATGCCCAATTACGCTATACAAGACAGATCACACTACATTAACCAGGATTATGTTGCCTCTTGATCTTATCAGCTTTGTTTCCTAAACTACAAAAAGATCTAACACAGCGCTGGTTAGCAGTTTGGCTTAGACAGTCTCCACAGTCATCCATCACTGTCACTGGTTAGCAAGAGGCATTAGGCACCAAGCAAGGAGGCAGGGTGCTGTGCTGATGGCTCTTCCCAAGCCAGCTCTCTCATCTCCCACTGATGTTTGTCCTTCCTCACTATTGAAACTTTCTTTTCCTTGGTGAAAAGAAATCTATACCTTCTGCCTTCTGAAATCTTAGGCAGTATGTTACACACTTCAGTTGTTTGCTTGTTTTTAAATTCTTAGCAGCTACAGATAAGACAGAGGGGGAACATAGAAGGCAAAATATACATTCCTAAGCTAAAAAGAGGGTAGAAAGTCAGATGCCTGAGGGAGAAGAGGCTAATTAGCAGATTAAATCTGACCAATACCATCCTCTGGGTTCAACTTGGATAAACTGTGTGCCCATAATGGGGATTCTCAGAAGAAAGATACGGTCTAGCAACTGGGATTTAGCATCTTTTTTTTTTTTTTCCCCCGTCAACTCTGGGATTATTCCAAACTTGTCCATTTCTGTTTTCTAGTCTGGCTCTTTTAAAGAGCCCTGGGAGTTAGCTAACATATCTGGATTCTGACCCACGGTAAATGGGAGCAGACAGCGCCTGCGCTGGGCACTTACCTGCGTTAGGCAGGTATCACGGCTGCCTTGTCGGGAGATGTGAAACAGAATGAGATTTGTAAACAGAATCCATTACCCTGTTTGTGGTCAAAATCTGATAGGATCAAGTAACTGGTCTCCCAGTAGAAATATATACGTGTCAAGGAGTAAACTTGATAATTGTAAGAATGTAGTTAACGGCAGCAGGAGAGAATAGCAAACCAGATTAACATTTCTGTTACCTAATTACAAGTTCAAGGAGTTCGGCCTCTTATCACTTTATAGTGAGTATAGAAAGTAGGAGTGATCTTCTTTAATTTGTAATTGTTTAACTGAAATGTGAGGTCCAGCGGCCTTTCTCTTACCCTTCCGGGCTGGCAGACATTGGTATGCAGAATCCGTGCGAGAAGGCACAGCACACTACCAGAGGGAGACGTGTTTGATTATTCTTTAAAACCAACTAAGAGAAGTTAATCTCATTGAACTTCTTTTTATTCAACAAAAGAGTTGGATGTTTCCAAGTCTAATGTGACTATAATGTTCATTAAATGGGCTTCTTTACACCTTTAAATGGATTAACGGCACATCTTCACAGTCTAATTATTATACATGTCATTCAAAAAAATCACAGATCTAATTCAGGGGAGGTGATAAAGGCCTTTCTTTTACAATGATGGAAAAGACACTGCAGTAAATGGGTGTGATTTTTATCTGGGCCATTTTTTTTTTAAAGGGCACATGCTGCTCCGAGGAGGTGGGAGGGGAGGATGTGGTGAACATGCCAAGTGTTTCTGCCCTGGTAATTTGCGTTTGGAGATTTAGGAGCTGACCATGTCGGAGCTTGCCCCTTCCGGACTCACCGTGCCAGGTACCTTAGCGGTTCCTCCCACCCAAGCCTGCTCGGCTAATGACTTCAGTCTGTCCAAGACAGCTCTTAGGCAGATAAGCGATAAATTATGGACAACCCCCTTTCAGTCTCAGGCCTTTGGGGCTTCTCTGAGTTCCTTTACCCAGACCTTTGTTGAAAGGCATGCCCCAAGAAATAGCAGTTCGGTTTTCACACGTACATTTCACATGTACCTTTGGGCCCGTACTTGTCTCCTTTTTTTGCTGGGGGAGCATTAAACTTGGCATAGTCTGGCAGCTCACTGGTGTCCTAAGAATGTCATAGGCCTTGCTTGGTGCAGGTGGGTACAGAATGTTCTAGAAGCCATCCAAGAGCTGCAAGGACATTTCTCTCCCTAGGGGATGGGAAGTCTAGAGGGGGAGCCCTGGCACCCCACAGGGAGTGATTCAGGCCTTTTCCGGTTTAAAGCTGAAGAACGCAGAGATTTGTCTTCATTCATTCATTTTGCCAGTATTTACTGGGAAATTATTCTAGGTCAGGTACTGGGCATAGCCTATGAGATGCAGCGCAAAGACAAACAGACACAATTCCTCCTCTCAGGGAGCATTCAGTCTGAGAGATACTGATATATAATTTTGTAAATCAAAGGAGTCCCCAAATTTTCTGGACGAGAGGGGCTTCGAGTTGACAGCCTGGTGAGAAGTTGACTCTAGAGGACTTGCTTTGAGGTTGTGATTGCCTAGAAAGCCCACACAGTTTTTATTTACATTATACCTATATGGAGTTGCTTTGTGTTGGTGGATGGAGACCTGGGGGAAGAAAGGAAGCACCTAACCCCTCCCTTGGGGCCACTACGAGACACCTTCCTTGGAATCATCAACAACCTTTTTACCTCCTAGGGATACTGGGGAGGGATCACAGGTGAGGACGTAGGGTGTGTCTTTGGAGCATCTTCACGGCATCATGGAAGAAGCAGACACTGTGTCAGGTAACCCAGCGGGGAAACGACAGCGCGGCTACTTCCAGCGATTGGCCTGTCAAGTGACTCATCTTTGTTTTTTTTTGGCGGTACGCGCGCCTCTCACTGCCGTGACCTCTCCCGTTGCGGAGCACAGGCTCCGGACGCGCAGGCTCAGCGGCCATGGCTCACGGGCCCAGCCGCTCCGCGGCATGTGGGATCTTCCCGGACCGGGGCACGAACCCGTGTCCCCTGCATCGGCAGGCGGACTCAACCACTGTGCCACCAGGGAAGCCCTGGTTACTCATCTTTTTAAGTCTCAGTTTTCTCCTCTGTAAATAAGGATAATTATACCCATCTTTCAGTGTCCTTGTGGGGATTTAGAAACAACACATATATAGAGGGTCTAGCGCAGTGCCTGGCACATAGTAGCTGTTCAGTAAATACTAGTCCCCCTTTTCTTCCCTATCATCTGCCCCCTTCATCCTCCTCCTCTTCTTCCCTGTCCCATTATTAGTTCTCCCAGTGAATCGTTTTACTCTGAGTTAGGTCTTACTTCATGAACAAAGTGTAAAGCTCAAAGCCTATCTGTACTGGGGTCTTTGCCTTCCGAAAGGAAACTCCTAAGACATTCAAAATCCTAAGGAGCAGTGGAGTGGTGCCCAGTGGCGTTGACATTTGGGCAGATGGACATGCCTTTGATGTGGACAGCCACAGAGCCACATGACCACAGATTCTCACGGCCAGAGGCCCCATTTCAGGCTCCGTGGTCTCACTCTAAGCCTGTTACCTCAGATGCCACCTTAGGCCTGGCCAGGGTCTGACTTACAGCTCTGGATTATGCGCAAGGTTGGTGTGGCCCGGGCTTAGCCCGAGCTGCCCAGGCTCAAAGCTGAGATGTGACACTTTTGCTCCCATCGTTGCCCATCTTCTGGTCTCCTTTGTGTCTGGTGTTCCGCAGGATACGGCAGCAATGGGTGAAGATACTCTTAGAAATGCCTGCACCGAGGCAGTAAACTCTTTCATAAATCGTTTAAGATCCATGCTGTACCAACATCAATTATGAGAATTAATTGCCCCCGAAAGCATGAGGAATTGTGCTACAGAGAGCCAACATGAGCTCAGGAACAGTAAGGCTCTTCTTCCTGTCTTCTGAAGGCACGCCAGGCAGGTACCTCGATAAAGCAAACATCAGCCTTTTGTTGTGTGCTAGGTACTGTGTCCCCATTTCCAAACTAATAAATACTAAATGAGTAAACAATTTTGTTTTCTCTCTGCGCTATGAAGAGTCAGTTTTATTTGGCCAAGTAACTGCAGGGGATATCATTAAATACTTTTCCAATAGTGCTTTCTCTAAACCAGAGTCTGCTCTTGGAGTATGCCTACAGATCAATCTAGAAAGTCAGGGTGGAAAGAGGTGGGGTGCAAACCCAGCTCTCTATAAGAGGCCCCCTCAAAATTGGAACTGTCCTCACCAAGAGAGAAATCGACAGTGGAGGCATGCATTGTTCACTTACCCATTTACTCACTCACTTGTCTTATTACTTTAATGATGTACCATGGAATATTAAATTTCAGGAATTCAAATGTTACCCAAACAAATACATTTTGTAAATAATAAAAAGCCAGCGAAAAATTTAATTATAAAAACCTGATTTCAGGATATTTAATAGAATTCTAATATTTTATTTTTTATGTATAGACTGTATATATGGATATAACTTTTATAGCATAAATGTGTGGTTAGCTATATAAATAACCTGCATGTTACACATGAGATGATATGAACACCAAAAGTCTATACTCTTTAGCCAGAAAACAGATTACTACTTCAAGATTTTTCTCTTCCAGGGCATTCTGTGAGATTCCTATTTCCATCTTAGATATACTTGATTCATAAGGTAGGAAGAGTTAAACAGCCGCATTATGTTTTAAGTTAATTTTGTCCTAGGTTTATCAGGTAATAGACAGCATGCTTTGATTTGCACTTATGCACAGATCTGACACCAGCTTCGATGCTTGGGAGGGAAAAGGATCTTTGTTCAGGAAGTTACTTATTGGACAATTAACATGTGGAAACTATACTGAACGGTATGTGCAAATGGTAAGTTCACGTTGAATTTCCAAAGGGCGGAGGCTCATTCTTCTTATAACAAGACCGTGACAACTCTTGCTCATGGAATAAATGGGATCATTATATTTCAGTCTCCAAGTGATTATCAGAAATGAAGCTTTGTGAATTCTTTCCTAATGGGGCCACCTGTCACCCTTCCATCTTTGTATATAATGGTATTTTGTTTCTGAAGACCTCGGCCCAAGTTTAGCTCTTCCAAATGTGAGGACCATGTCCTGACTCCCCCGTCTTGCTGTGATGAATAGATATATTTTCAGCCAGTTATCCACCTTCCACCCAACACGTGATTCTGTGCATCCAAAGTGACTATGGCATGTATGTAAAGCGACAGCAAAGCCAGGTGTTCCACCATCATTGCTTGCCCATCAGCAGATTTGTTTGCTGAGACATCCGCAGCAGGAGGTGACTCACCTCCCTGCCCCCATTCCCCCCACCCGCCCCCAGCCTGCTGCCAGCTGCTCTGGGCTTGTGGCAGCTGCATCAGGCTGTTGCAGACATTGAGAGCTAGCAGTGGCTCTCTGTGGCCTGAGGTCAGGTGAACTGGGCTTCCAGGACCTTACTCAGGGACTCAGCCAGAACGCCAGCTCCACGTCTCTTCTACTGGCAGTCTGGCTGCGTACGCTCAAGGCTTTTCCTCTGAGGCTGGACAGAGGATGCAACTTGGCTCTGAGATCACTTGTGTGACCCACAGGCTCTTAGGGGTGCAGCTGTCTTGTAGATCTCTGGTGGATGATTCAAGATTTTTCTCTACCAGGGCATTCTGTGATGGCCCTATTGCCATCTTGTTTGATCTGTGAGATAAGGTAAGAAACGCTAAACAACTCACCATATTTTACATTAATTTTGTTCTGGGTTTACTAGGGAATAGACAAAATGATTTGATTTGTCCTTATTCAGAGACCCGACACCAGCTTTGGATGCTTGGGAGGGAAAAGGATCTTTGTTCAGGACAAATAACATGTGGGAAACTAACCAAACAGTATGTGTAAGTGGTGAGTTCACGCTGAATTTCCAAAGGTGAACGCCTACCTCTTCCCTTTCTCACGGGGCCAGAAGCCTGCGTTATTGGGTCCATTGATAGCTTTAAATAGTAGACTTTTCCCAGAGCGGGTGTGGGGTGCGGTGGGGACCTCCGAGGGGTGTGGCCTGGCACGGTGTCCTTACCAGGGGTCTCCTCTCCTGGGCAGAGCTATGTGGACAGAAGACCAGGCCCACAGGAGCTGATCCGATAAAGTACTTTCATTAGGTTGTGCTTTGTGCTTAGTTCTCTGAAAGAAGGAGGGGAAATCCTCAGAAGGTCTTTTTCATTTGAGTGAAAAGTGCTTTTCAGGGCTTGGGAGTCGAGACTGGGAAATAATATTTGAGTGCAAGTCCGCACAATCACAAGTGCCTGGGCGAATTTCCTTACCTCGGGAATTACAGTCCTATAGGTCCATGTGGATCTGGGCCGTAACATTATGGGGAAATATAATTTCACGGTAATTAGGACTTCTCACAACCCACTTCCTGAAAGGTTCAGGTTTGTGCTAGTGAGGCAAAATTTAATTAGTAATCAAAAGCTTTCACTCCAAATATAGGAAGAATGCTCAGGACTTTCTTATATCACCCAAAGATGTCCTTGTTCCAAGCTGGACCCAGTGAAAGTGAGTCCCAGACTGACATCTTAACATATTTCACTCTCAAATTCTCTTGCCAAGCCTCCTTCCCTTCCCCCAGCTGGACAGACGGTCACATCACTGCCCGAGTGGCTGAACTGAGCACTGCCATCCTCATGCAGCAGGTTGTGTGATTCTGATCACAGCCCCCAAAATTGACACCTGTTGAAATAATATTGGGATCACTTTTGTAACTAATCGCTACCCAGACGTCGGCTCATTTAGTCTGACGATAGTACAACCCAGGAGACTCTGTTCCTGCCCAGGCTGATGCTCCTAGCCAAGTCCAGGCTTGTTGTCTATTATCTGACAAGCCCAGGACAAAATTAACACTAAATATAAGGTAATTTAATTAATTTCTCCCATCCCAACAGGCAGGTCCCAGCACCCTGGCACCCCAGGCCTTCTAGCAAGCAGAGGGGCGTTGCACCCCCAGCGAGTAAACACTCGGGTTGTGCTTTCATTATTTTAAGTGGGCGATTTGCAACCAAGGATTTCTATGAAACTCCTTTGAGCACTAAAGCAAAAGTATAGTTTTTTCTTATCCTTAAGGACATGTAATAAATTGTGTGAAAATTGTTCACAGGAAAACATACCTTGTAAGAGTCAGGATTCTTCAAGGAATATGTGTGTGCTTTCTGGAGAGGAGTGGGGAAAGAGAAGAGTGAGAAGGGAGAGGAGAGAGAGAGAGAGAGAGAGAGAGAGAGAGAGAGAGCGAGCGCAGAAGACCCTGGTTTAAAAGGAACAATAATAATAAGACAGTCTGAAAGGGTCAAAAAAAAAAAAAAAAAGAAAAAAACATACCAAAGAAGCTATAATAAATATAAGAAAAAATACACTTCAGAAATTGTTTTATTACGAAGACCTTCTGTGAGCCGATATTTTTAAGGGACACAAAGGCCCCTTTTATTTCCAAATTTCAACAAAGCTGACCCTTGACTTTCATCCTCAGTGAAGTGAACAGCAACCTATTTAATTATTCCTCCCGTTTTCCTGCTCTCCAATATTAAGCCAACACAAAGGACATAAAGCAACAGGTTATGAGCTTTATGAATGCAAATTGCAACTCCTCCGTCTGTAAAGATGAAGTAGACAGTTGAAAAGTCTGGGTGGGAAAAATGAGGCAGCTTGTGGCTGTAAATGTGAGCAAGCTGAGCCCTTTGCTTGTAGTCCATCACTGAAGGTCATGGGGGAAGGTGGGCTTTCCCCCCATGTCCGTGGAGTGGGAGAGTTTGCTGAAAGCCTGGCCCATGTTCTCACCTGGGTCTCGCAGTGATGAGGGACAGCCACGCTGAAGGCTGGCTGGGCTCGGTGCGTGTGGCTGGGGGACGTGGATGTTCTCCAGGTGAAGCCGATTAAGTTAGGCATTAAAATGATAAGGAGGGGGCCTCCCTGGTGGCGCAGTGGTTGAGAGTCCGCCTGCCGATGCAGGGGACGCGGGTTCGTGCCCTGGTCCGGGAAGATCCCACGTGCGGTGGAGCGGCTGGGCCCGTGAGCCATGGCCGCTGAGCCTGCGCGTCCGGAGCCTGTGCTCCGCAGCGGGAGAGGCCACAACAGTGAGAGGCCCGTGTACCGCAAAAAAAAAAAAAAAAGAAGCCTGCAGACCTCATTAAAAGGCACATCAGCGGGATGGACCAAAATCATTAAATATGTTAATTTGCAGCCAGGAAATGAAAACTTGGGGAGAAGCCAGTGGCTGACGGCTTGAGGTTTCATCTTGGCTCCATGGGTTCCCTCCTTGGGCAACCTTGGGTGCTCGGGATACCAGTTACCTTGTCTCTTTTGTGAGGGAGCTGGTGTACGTCATTTAAGTTCACCCCCATTCCATTTAGTTGATCACTCGGGACTCTAGTCCCCTTGAGCAGGTGCTTCTCAGCCAGGGACATTAGAATTACCAGGGACCTTTTCAATAACCCAGTGCCCAGACCCATCCCAGACCAATTCCATCAAAATCTTGGGGGAACTCAGGAATCAGCATTTTTTTCAAGTTCTCTAGGTGATTATGTGGCCAAGGCTGAGGACCACCAAACTCTCATTCTTTCTAAAAAATAGGAACTAGAGACACCTCACCTCCCCCCACACCCCCCAGCCCCCAGCTCCCGTCCTTGAGAAGCACTGGCATTTTCTTGATGGGAAGGGATCAAACAACTTGCTCCAGCTCGCACTCGATTTCTGGACAAATAGCTCAGGAGAAAATGGAATCAGACAGATCACAGGTGTAGATAACAGCAAATGTCAGGGGCCTCAGATCTGCCTGGTCAGCTTGCTGATGGACAGAGCCGGAGAAGGCCAAGTGGGCCATGCCATGCCGAGGTGGAAGGCGTGGGCTGTTTGGAGGAATTGGAACCCATCTTTGCTTCATAGACTGGAGCTCCCAGCCCCTAGTGAAGCACAGGCATTTCTCACCATGGTCCGTTGACTGCCCTCCAGGAGGGAGAGAAAACTGAGACCATAAAAAAGTCAACATGAAAGGCAGGTTAGGGTAAATTACTCTTTTAGGCAAACTGCACTGCACTGCATGGACCCAAAGCTCATGTCCTCCCCAGAACCTCAGAATGTGACCTTATTCAGAATGGAGTAATTGTAGAGGTGGTTAAGATGAGGTCATCCTGGAGTAGGGTGGGCCCTTAATCCACTGTGACCAGTGTCCTTATGAGAAGATGGGGACAGGGAGACACACGGGGATGACACCATGTGTGTTAGTTTGCTTGGGCTGCTGTACAAAATGTCATAACAGAAATTGGTTTTCTCACGGTTCTGAAAGCTAGATGTCCAAGATCACGGTGTAGGCAGATCTGGTTTCTCGTGAAGGCTCTCTTCTTGGCTTATGGATGGCTGCCTTCTTGCTGTGTCCTCACATGGTCATCCATTGACCTGCTACCTGTGTCCTAATGTCCTTCTTTTTACAGGGACACCAGTGGTATTGGATTAGGGCCCACCCTAATGATCCCATTTTAACTTAATTACCTCTTACAGGCTCTATCTCCAAATACAATCACATTCTGAGGTGCTGAGGTTAGGGCTTCAGCGCATGAATTGGGGTGAGGGAGACAGAATTCCGCCCATAACACCAAGTGATGAGGATGGCAGAGATTGGAGCCACATGGTCTACAAGCCAAGGAATTCTAAGAATTGCTGGAAGAAGCATGGAAGGATCCTCCCCTGGAGACTTCAGAGGTTCTGCTGACACCTTGATTTCAGACTTCCAGCTTCCGGAGCTATGAGAGAATAAGTTTCTGCTGTTTTAAGCCACCTGGTTTGTGATCATTTGTTACACCAGCCCCAGGAAATGAATACAGCTTGCCTTATGCTTTTTCCTCTGAGCGTCTACGGCATGACTTAAATGTCTAGACACGGTGAAAGCTCACGCCCTCCAATCGAGCTTGTGCTGTCCCCGCAGGCTAGAGCGAGGGGCAACAGGACAGCCTGAGGAGCGGATTTCTCACCCGTTGCTACGGCTGCCGTCACTGCCACACTCCACACACCTTTCCACAGGGGAGCCTAGGGAAGGCTGGGCCCGGCTGGGAGAAGCAGGGCTAGCCCGGGGTCATGGTCAGGAGGGATGCCTCCCGTCGCGCCTCGCTTTTTACTGGGGAGTGGTCCTTTGAGCGCAGTGCTGGCTGTACATCACTCATCAGAAGTCCCGTGTGGGGTCAGCTCTCATCTTGGGACTGAGGGGTGATTGTAACAGAGGTCTGTTGCCTATTTATTGCTCTCAGCATCCAGCCCAACCTAAGCTCCTTTGCCAGAAATGACGCCTGGGACCCAGGCCCTTGTGTGGACAGAAACACTCAAGCCGGGCAGCAGCAGGCCCACACCGCTGGCATCCTGGTGAAGTGACGGGTCAGTGTGGACCTGCGTTGTCCAGTAAGTTCATTTACAAAAGGAGATTGGTGTGCTCCGCCCTCTCCGCCTCCTTCGAAGGGTCTAGCTGACTGGCTTTGGACCATACAGGCAGGTTTCTGACCATGGAAGGCCCAGAAAAGGGGAATAGGCCACAGAGACTACACGGGGAAAACGTGTAGGAAGAAGCTCCGGCTGCAAAGGACAGAGCACGACACGAACCCCAGAACCTCCAGACAGTCGAGCTCTGCTGGGGGCCGTTGAAAAAGCTGAGGCTGTGCTCACCCTGGCAGAAACCTGTCGAATGGGTTTAAACAGGGAAGTGAAGACACAGGAAAGCAGCTCCCGAGAGGTGCTTTGCCCACAGGAAGCCTGTGGTCCTGGGCTCTGCTTCTTGCTGGATCCAGGCACGGGGAGGCTTTGCAGCTGCCACCCCCCCTCTGGGTCTCAGTCAAAGGAGAGAGTTAGGATGCACGACCTCCAACCTTCTGTGATTTGGTCACTTTTCTCTGCAATCAGTGAAAGTAGCAGGAGCATGCATAATTTGGTTTGGTTCGTTTGTTTGTTTGCTTGCTTTTGGCTCCTAACCTTGCCAATGAGTCCAGGTGTGTAAATCAGGCCCTTGAAGCCTCTTTGAGAAGAAGGAGGATCCGAGGCGGGAGACCAGGCAGTGCTCAGCATCCATCCCCGCTGCGTAGCTGCAAGTAAGGAGCACATAGAAGGCTGTGCAGACCCCAGGGCTTGTCTGAAACTCTGCTTCCAGGGGCACTGGGTTTAAGAGTGATTTTTAAATGCAGGAGAAAGGGAGAGAAGGGGCCGAGGAGAGGAAGGGACCCCAGAGTGGAGAACTGCCCCAATTAGATCAGCAAACAGCAGGCAGCCTTTCTCCCCCGCAGGAAGCACCCCAGCACACGATGAATGACAAGAAGCCGCTGCGAGGTGCCCACTTTTTCAAAGGGAAAATGTAATATGTAAACAATCAACATCTTAACAAGCTATAAACAACCAGCCCTGACTTCTAGCAGATTTACTGATGCCTGAGTGACTAAAATTCACAATGTTTTTTCAAACCAACTCTGTTAATTTGTGGCCTGGTGTTCATTAGGGACCGCCTCCAGCTCCGCTTCCAACTTAATGATGCAGGGCTGGGTCTGAGCCCTTTTCCACCAGGGGTGCGGGCCCAGGGCAGTTCAATGTTGACTTCTTCTCTTTCTCACCACGGCTGGCCTTGTACCTCACAGGATAGGATATGTTTGTTTTGTTTTAAGATTCTAGCGTTTCAAAAATCACCCATCATTTATCACTCATCTTAGATGAGCAATTGCAGGTCGATGCCGGTGGGATGCTTTTCCTCCTCTCTCCACCACACCCCCTACCTCCTACCCCCCCAGGGAAATCAAGAAAAACAAGAGTCTACTTGTCCAGGCCCTCAGAGACTCCTCGGAATGGCTGGAATCGTCACAATAAGTGGTAGTAATAGAACCATATACAGGACCATAAATACAAACTGCTCTGTGGAGTGGCAAAAAATAATGAAGTAATTAGGTGAACTATTACCAGCACCTGTGACTGATTGGTACAAGCACGTCTGGGCTTTATTATATTATTATTTGTCAGGAACAATAAGCAGATTCTGAAGTTGCAGAACTTCAGCCCTTGCACCCAGCTTCCCTCTCCCAAGGGCCCCAGTCACCCCCAGGGTGCGTGGTCCAGATGGGGGAGCTGTCTGCCCAGCCTGTGGAAACCCACGGCGGGTAAATGCGAGTCCTGCTTCGCAACCCATTAGGGTTAATGCCACTTTAATTAGCAATTGATGGGCAGCCTAAGAGGTGCTATTTAATGCGCCACTTCTAGGCTAAGCATGTGTCCCACAGACAGACCCAAAACAAGAGACCATCAAGGGAATGGAGACATTCAAAGCTACTCACTACTGGCTCTAAGTGGAAATGACCGTTTGAATGCTCAAACTGCAATCTTGTACTTGGCAGGCTGCCCTTTCTCCTTGCTGGGATTTCTGCACCAAAGTGCCCAACTGCCAGTAAAAATAATAATTTGATGATGATAATAATAGTTAACGCTTATAGTATGACTATGCACCCGGCCCTGTTTTAAGCACTGTATACGAATTTATTCATTTACTCTTCACAAGACCAGTGAGATAGATACTGTTATCATTCCCATTTTACAGATGGAGAAACTGAGGCACAGAGAAGTGAAGTGACTCATCCAAGGTCACAGAGCTAGGATTCCAAGCCAGGGAGTTTGGTGGTAAACTACACACTCTTTTTTTTTTTTTTAAACATCTTTATTGGAGTATAATTGCTTTACACTGTTGTCTTATAAACTACACACTCTTAATCCTCTGTCCACTGCCCCTCCTCAGTGGGTTCCTTATAGGACTATGGACCAAGGGATACCCACAGTGTGTCTGGTGGAGGCTGGGAAAGAATGAGAGAGGTGAAGAGGTGGAAAAGAGTCATGCTAAGAACCAAGGCAAGAAAATAGTTTCTCAGACTTGTCAATGGACTTAGGAGAATCCAGTGCCTTCCCTTAGCTGGAGAAGATAGACCTCCCTCCAGGTACAACCATCACACATACTGAGGCACGTGCTAGAATTCTCAGCCTCATCTAGAGAAATGTGTGATGTTGACAGAGTACATCTTTTTGTGAGAGCCTCAGATGCACTCAGGCTCCTCTTGGGTTTCCTGCCACGCAGAACCTCTCGGGGTCCACAAAATTTGACTGGCTACTTACCTTAAGGGTTTAATTTTTAAACCAATTGAGTTCATTGAGTTGCTAGCCAGGTGATTCTGTTTTGCAAGTTTCTGTCCGGTGGGAGAGTCATTTGCCATTTCTGGCAGAAGGAAGCCGAGCAGTGGACCTCGCTGGATGACCGCAGACATGTTACCCAACCTCTTTGGACCTCAACTTTCTTATCTGTAAAATGGGAATAATAACCCACCTGCCTCACAGGCTGACTGTGAGGATTCAAGGAGTTCATAAATGTTAATCACTAATTACTATTTCTATGTACAAAGGTGGGTTGTCCATGAAGCCAGTGAAACTTAAGCTTCAGGTCCTGGTCTTGCATTCTTGTGTGCCTCCTCCCCCAAAGCACTGTATCTCATCCTCATCATTTTGTCCTTTTTTTTTTTTTTTAAATTTTGGCCGCACCGCTCGGCTTGTGGGATCTTAGTTCCCCGACCAGGGATCGAACCCGTGCCTCCTGCAGTGGAAATGCAGAGTCCTCACTACTGGACCACTAGGGAATTCCCTTATTTTTCTTAAAGAGGGCCCCAGCTTGTATACGCTTTGAGCCCTTCAAAACCTGGATCCACCTGGAATTATCTAGAAAAGGAAGCAGCTGATTTGGATAACTGCTGCAGTCCCACGTAATGCAAAAAATGCAAGCTTCTAGGTCTTAGACATGAACACACGTGTGAAGGACCCTCCTTTGTGGATAGGGGCACAAACGTCTTTCTAAGCAGACAAGGAGCCATAGAAGATAGCATGTGCTAGCCTCATGATAGAGCGACCAACTAGTCCCAGTCTTCCTGGGACGGCACCAGTTTTCAAACCTAAAGCACTAAGTCTCAGAAATACGCTCAGTTCTGGGCAAACCGGGACGGTTGGTCACCCTCCTTGTTGAGGACAGACACATGTCACTGTTATTCACCACAGAGCTCCCAGGTAGCTGAGTGCCTGGCGCCCAGTAGGCGCCCAGTGACTCTTTGTGGAGTGAGTGGTGTGTAAACCAACCATGGTGCCTTGTGAGCTGGAGGAGGGAGAGTGCATGGTGGGCTGGGGGCGGGGGAGAAAGTAGATTGCATGGAAATCCAGTGTGAAAAACAAGCCTGTGGTGGTGAAGTTGGATCAAAAAACTACCATTACTGGGAGGGCGGGCTGTGGAGTGTGACGAGAGAAACCGCCCCCCCACGCCCCCCGCAAATGCAGGTTGGCTGCCTAGACCAGGGACAGTTTCTGTTCACTTCTGGGTACCTGATAACAAACAGCATGTCTTCCACTGAGAATCTGCCCATCGTCATTTTCTCAGAAAATGCTCAGAAGCTGCCGCTGTGTCCTCTGTCCAGGCAAAGCCCCCAATACAAGCTGGATCTGGCAGGGGGTGGGGTCGGGGGGTGGGAAATGGAGCTGCAGGCAGGTCTGCGGCGGGCTTTGGGCATGCGGGCGAGCTGCTCAGGCCCCGATTCCACATGCTGTGTAGACTCCAATTACCCGAGGACTTAGAGATCAAACAGCCCAACTGTGCTCCACCATAAAAGAGGAGCTCAGTTTTACTGTGCGCTACACACGTCAGCCAGACTGTGCAAAACAATGCATCGCATTGATGTCCTCCTGAGCCCCAAACCTTCCTGAAATTGTCTCCTCTTATTCCAGCAACATCTCTATAAAGTGGACGGTGGAGAGAGAGATTTAAAAGGACTGCCCAGGATAGCACGGCTACCACACATGGCTTGATCCACATGCTCCTACTTTGCTAAGGACAGAGAATTTAAAAATTGTCACTGATTTGTATTTTCAGGTATATTTGAAAAGTGTAGCATTGGAAGATGAGGAAAATTATATCGGCCCTTAGCTGAGCTCTGGCATACATGCTGAGGACTTGAAAGAAAACAGGAAAGCCAGCAAAAGGCCAAGGGCCAGAGACTGGAATTTTTCAAATTTTATTTTTCTCCTTTCTCATAGTACAAACATAGTACGTCATAATTAGGATTTCTAGTGAGGCACGGCACGGCCAAAAATTAGTCTGTTTTTTTTTTTCAACAATAATGTCAGTTCATAGGTAAATATTCTGGAAAATGCAATCACTTTGAACATATAAGATTAAGGAAAGCCGAAAGGTTTGGGAGAAAAAATTTTCTTTGTAGACCTCTAAATATGTCGGCAACAATGGAGATCTAAGCCCACAAATCTAATTCGTTTTTCCATATGCCAGTATTTTAAAACATACTTTTAGCCTTCAGGACAAAAGCTATTTAATTAAGAATAGTGCACTAAAGTGATAAAAAAATCTCAGGATGTTTTGATAGGTGACTTCACCTGCATAACAATCAGGTTATTCATGTTTCTACTTGTTTATGGGCTTCTCTATAAATGAATGATACAGGTACCTTAAATGGATCCATGGTCCCCTTTGATGTAGAAAGTGAAAAATAAATGTTTGAGATGTAGTTGAAGCTCTATCACAACATAGGGATCAGGATTATAGCTCAAAAGGCAAAGGCAAATATCTTTTAGGCTGAGCATTCTTTACTGAAAGCATGCATTTATAATAAAAATTGACCTTAATGTTAAGAGGAAATGATCTTGCAGGGTTTTCTATTTTGGAACTAATACGCTAAATTGTTTCTCATTTGATGGTCTTAAAAAGCAGTTAATATGATTTTGAAAGCAGCATTTTTCAAGCACTGTAAACATGCTAGTGTAGAAAACTAGAGAGAAGCAAAACTGTCTCATTTGTGAGATTCCTAAACAATTTGTCTTAAATTTAGTTGTTTACTCTCAAATATCGAATGCTCTTCCCACCATGCCACTATACCCACACATTGTTTATTTAGTGATTTTTGCGAAATGTACACCTAAATGACTCATGGTCACACTTCAAATTGTCTTGAAGATATTTAAAGCTGAAATAATGCAAGAACTCAAAGTGCTCACTCTATTTTGAATAACTTGCCACTATAAGAATAAACCTGGGGATATTTATTTTCTGCTACTAATTTTGGATCTATTAATTCTTTTACTGTAATAGCCCTCAGCTAGAAAGTTAAAAATCTGATTGTTGATAATCGTGAAATAGGATATTGTAATCCATTACAAAACGTCACTATTATGCATATGTGTAAGAATTAAGATGTCTTATGAATTAGCGCCAAACGCTGGATAAAATGAGCCACCTGCCACAGAATCTTCTCCTGTGCAAATTCAGCAATGCTAAGCAGGTCCTCCGGGTTGTAGAAGTCATGGCCAGATCATGGGTTTCTGCACACAGTGACGGTTTCTGTGGGAAAAATGTAGCAGGGAATGTCATGCTACTTACCTTGCTTTATACCACAACTGTTGCAGGCAGAGATTTCTCCGACTGCTTCCCAGTTTTGCTCCGGATCTAGAGAGAAACAGTTTCCCTGACTAGTTACTTCTTAGGTGTTCCTTAGGACATAGAGATTTTGGAAGATAATTTGGCATGCTGTCCTCAGTGGTCCCTCTCAGTTTAAAGCCTTAAAGATGGACAAACGTACCTTGACTTCTCCTACAGGCTCTGAAATTCGGAGCAGTCAAACGGGCTCCAAAACCTTTCCCGGGAAATGAGCACAGTTTCTCGTAGAGCCACTAGATGGCGCGTGACAACCATTTGTGCCAGCCACCCACGGGCTTCCCATCTGTCAATAACTTCCCAAATGTGTTCTAAAACAATTCCTCAGATGTGTTGTCTAATAGCGACAACTTCGCTATTAGATTATCATCATTTCAATCTTTATATGGAAATTTAAATGGTTCTGATTTATGTTTTTGAATTAGACGAAATCTTCACTGGAAGAGACTATATCAGAAAGTGCATTTGCTATGTACCAACGTTAATAAACACTGGCCCTTAAAGCTGAATTAACACACAAATATTAAATGTTGGGGCTTCCCTGGTGGCGCAGTGGTTAAGAATCCGCCTGCCAATGCAGGCGACACGGATTCGAGCCCTGGTCCGGGAGGATCCCACATGCCGCGGAGCAACTAAGTCTGTGTGCCACAACTACTGAGCCTGCGCTCTTGAGCCCGCAAGCCACAACTACTGAGTCAGTTTGCCACATCTACTGAAGCCCGTGAGCCTAGAGCCTGGGCTCCTCAACAAGAGAAGCCACCGCAATGAGAAGCCCACGCACCACAACGAAGAGTAGCCCCGCTCACCGCAACTAGAGAAAGCCCGCGCACAGCAACGAAGACCCAAAGCAGCCAAATTAAATAAATAAAATAAATAAATAAATAAAAATGTTAATGTGTATCTTACCCATTTATCTACCAATGCTTCAACAAATTTTATTAAGTGAAAACTGTGTAGTAAATGTTACCTGTGCTTCTAAAATGTTGAAAGAACTTTTTTTCTTTTTTTTTTTTTTTTTTTGCGGTACGTGGGCCTCTCACTGTTGCGGCCTCTCCCGCTGTGGAGCACAGGCTCCGGACACGCAGGCTCAGTGGCCATGGCTCACGGGCCCAGCCGCTCCGTGGCATGTGGGATCTTCCCGGACCGGGGCACGAACCTGTGTCCCCTGCATCGGCAGGCGGACTCTCAACCACTGCACCACCAGGGAAGCCCTGAAAGAACATTTTATTACCAGAAATCAATTAAGTATCTGAAAATAAAGACATCAATTCCATGTTTTACAGTTGGGCCACCAATATAATGTTAAAACTAAATAAGTGCTGGAATTTCAGCAGCTTCATACTGGACGTAGAATAAATCTGAAATTCAGGGACAAAAATGATCAAGTGAAGCACTTTGTAGATTATTTTCCCCCCATAGCAAAATATGACCACCCCCTTGCCTTAATAAACGTAAATGCCTATAAAGAAAATAAACTAGTAAAATATACAAGTTCTATAGTAGGGTCAGTTTTCTCTTTTGTGTCCTTTATTACTAAGTATAGGTATGAGATAATGAGATGCTCTTAGGAATGAGTATTTTACAACATCATTTTTTAGTCTATTTGTTGATAAGCCTTAATAATAACAGCGGCTTTATCACGGTGTTCAGAAGGGCGTGAGAAGAACTGTTCAAAAGTTAGTTCCACACCTGTGGAGATAAGCAACAAATCTCTAAGATCCCTTCCACTTTTAAGAATCAATGGTTAAAAAGAAAAAAAAGAGCATTTAAATTCTTTCACCCTTCTCAAAATAGGTGTGATATTTCTTCTAGGCCAGTCTCTACCCCAAAGAAAAGAATGGTCTCACTTTTAGAATTACTGGCTGTTTGTTTGAACTGAAGAATTAGTTGCATTTCAAAATAAAGACATGCCTAATGAAATGATTAAAACATACAGAGCATTAAATTATAAGCAGATGGGGGTGAGAGGGGGTGGGGGGAGGTGAGTTTTCTAGAGACCCGAGACCAGGAACACTGACAGCTTTGGGTTTTTCTCCATAATACAGAAGATGATTGTTTAAGGAATAAAAGATAAAACCACCTCTGAAAGATAAATCTTTTTTTTTGATAGACAGGAATATGCAAGAAGAGCCAGAAAGTAAAATCCATATGTATTATAATGGTTTAAAGAGATGGCTGCTATTGAAGGAAACTGGATGTTCACAATGATGCTGGGAAAGGGAACCAGGATGCTTGCAAGTGTATCATCATAGCGAGAGGTCCTATGGGAGCGAAAAGGATCAGAAGGGCCCAGAATAAGTCATGGTTCAGGGTTTGCAGTCTTCAGAAAAAAGGCATCTCCTCGGCTGTTGTCTGGTCCCAGTTATTCATGTAACCCTGTCTTTCTTCCCTCCTCCCCCAAATTTATGATTTTAAATGCTGCCCCATATAGTTAAAAGATAAGAGTTTGATGAGATCAAGTTTAGAACAGCTAAAAAAGAAGTTTGGCGAATGGGAGCAATTCACAGACTGTGCAAATTGTCTCAGTGACACTACATTACAGCAGAATCCATGAGAGTTTTATCACGGGTTTCTATCAGGCCGCATTCAGGGGGAGCTGGTTCCCTGGAAACAGGCAATTTTTTTTTTTTTTTAATCTATGTTGTGTGTCTCTCTTTCCTGGATATACAATGGCAGTTTTGACCCATCTGAGTTGCCCTCCCGAACAGCGGCACTGATTGTCTTCGAGTGTGGGTTAATGGATGTAGGTCTAAAGATAAAGGAAATAAACCCTCTAAGATTTTGTCTAATTTTAAAAAGGCGTCTCACCTTCCTAAGTGGTGTGTCTTTGTCCTGGATGTCTGCAAGGGAGAGGATGGCCCTGCTGTGGCGACTGTGGCTGGTACCCGGGGCCGGGGCCAGGGCCGGGCTCAGAGTGAGGGCCAGGGTCATTTTCAGAATTGAAAGCAGTTGTTGCTTTAATAACAGAAAGAACACGCTGAAGATGAGTGGGGTGCACACACTCACATACACACACATACACACACAGACGCTCTCTCCAGGGAGGAATTTGCTGCCCTTGGTCTCTTTCACCTAAGACCCCATCTCCCATCCGTTTGAGCTGCCCCTGTGCGTGGCCGCAGCACTTGTATGTCTGGCCACGTGGCCGAGAGCACTGCTCTGAAAACTGAGCAGTTACTGCAGGATCTTGTTTCTCCAGCACCATCCGTGGACCTTGAGCACCGCTAAAACCTGAAGTTGGAGGTACAAGCTATCCACTCCACTCTGCCTCGTGCCTTATTGAAACTCTCAGAGTCATCTCTGCCAGGAGACGAGGTCTGTGTGTTCAGCAGCTGAGGGAGTGTGTCTCCTTCCCAAATAATTTGCCCCATTTACTGGGAAGGTCGGGGTTCAATGGAAGGCTTAGCTACACCCAACCCCATTGACCAGGTTTGGGAATAGTGACGCCCCTTCCCACCTCCCCTCTCTGACCACTGTAAGACTCTTTTTTCTCTGATTTTTTAAGTTCTGTTGAATGCGTCTGAGGGTATGATTCTTTCAGTCCTTGGAAAGTAAATGACCATAAATGTATACATTTAACATTTATGTACAAAATTTACAAATAATGTGTACTGACATTCTACCCTTAAATTTGGAAATTTGACAGTGTTCCCATTCCTTTATGAGAAAAGAACATTTTTGCAGAGGTTGAGACCATCTATCTCTATTGTCACTGGCTAGAGTGGAGGGTGAGGGCCCAGAAGCTGGGATGGGGGTGGGGAATTACTTGGCAGCTGAAAACGCAAAGTGTATCAGGGCTTGGTGAGGACATGAGACAGAACTGCCTGGTGGGGGGACAGTGTGGGGAGAGTTATGCTCCCTGTGGGGGTGGAAAGCAGCCGAAGACCCATGAGAACGGCTCCTTCCCTCTGTACGTCTGTGGCCTGCCCACCTCTTCCTGGTCCCTGCAACATCCTACAGGAGCAAAGAGATGACTGCAACTCTGCAACCAGGCTGGGAAGACGCCAGACCCTGATCTTAGGTTCTGGCTCCGCCCCATCAGGCACACCCGCGGGAAGACCTTGAGTTACGTCCTCCAAAGACTCAGTTGAGTGGTTGCCATCATCGCTGTCCTCCTCCTCCTCATCTTCATCACCATAGTTGTAGTAGAAGCGAACCTATTGAGAGCTTACCTCCTTTAAGGTACTGTCGTAAGCCCTTCACGTGCATCGTGCCATTTAAAGCTCCCGGTCACCCTATGAAGTAATTGCCATGTTCACACCAAGTCCTGGTCAGAATAGTGCTTGGCTCATAATAAGAGCTCCAGGAAGAACAGTCATGGCCAGCATTCTGTATGAGGCACTTGCGCGGGAACAGCCCTTTGAAAGAGGACAGAGGTACCACAGAGTGATTCATCACCACGAGTTCATTGACTCCTGTTCAGTGTCCTTTTGGAGGATCCCAGGCTGCTGGCCCTGCAGGTCTCACTGCACCGGCTGTCACACTGGGCATTTAAAAGTTGGCTGGCTCAGTCTATAGGGGGTTCAGAGACATGCATGGGCTACCCTGGTCCTGGAGACCTGAGGATGAGGAGTAGAGATGAGATGCAGAGTGACAGAAAAGTGTAGGGGAGAGCGGCACAAGGTACATGTCTGGAGACATATGCCTGTCACACCCTCAGCTCCAGGCAGTATTCCGGGCCCGAGGAGCATCTGAGGAGGTGGTTAAAGATGGAGACACCTAGACCGCATCCCCAGAGTTGCTAATTTGCTGAGTCTGGATTGGGCCAGGGAATTTGCATTTTAATCAAGCGTCCAGGTGCTCCCAAAGCTGGGGGTCCAAACTTAAAGGATACAGATCAGAGTGGATGGACTAGGGACGAGAGGAGGGGGGAGGCTTTGAGTGGCCCTGACCTTTATCACAACTAAGGTCATTTTTTTTGAGACTAGTACTAACTTTTATATCAAAACCAGACAAAGTCAGTATGAAAAAAGAAAACTATAGATGTCTTACCTATAAACATAGATGCAAAAACTCTAAACAAAACATCAGCAAATGGAATCCAACAATGTATAAAAAAAAAGTTTTCATGATCAACTTGGAATGCAAAATTGGCTGAACATGAAAAAAAGCTATCAAATCTTGATTGACACATTCTAACATATATATATATATATATATACACACACATATATATATAGGTGTGTATATATATATATATATATACACACACACATACAGGTGTATATATATGTATATATGAAGTATTAAGACTCTGAAAGACTTATGCCAAGTTTGAAGAATAAGGCTAAAGAGGGGAGGCTGATTCTACCAGATAGTAAGATATACTACAAAATTATATCCTTACAACTAAGTTCATTTATCTCAACTCCTCACCTGATTAAATATGGAATCGTAAGAGATTGAAATTGAGGGGGCCTCCCCACACTTTCCAGAGACATAAACTGCAGTTCTTCAGCACTAGGTGCCTGGGAGGAGAAAGAGAGACAAGACAAAACCATGCATCCTGCCTTTGGGAACTGATGCTCGGAAGATGAAACAAGGCTCAGATTAGCTCTGAGGTCCCCGGAGCGCAGTTCAGGGCTCTGACCAGCCAGGAGGAGGCTGAGGGGCGCGTCTCTCAGCCTGTCATCCAGCTGCCTGGATGGAAACAGCTGAACTTCAAAAGAAGCCTGGGGTTTACCCAAAGGCAGCTGTGGTTGTGTGGGTGGGTGACGCACCCAGGGGAGCTGAAAAAAGAGCTGAAGAACAGGAAGAGAGAGAGAGAGATTCAGGAAGGAATGAACAGCCTTAGGATTGGGCTTTATTTAGGAAGGAGATGGGCATACTTGGAAATGTCTTCCACATTTGTGTTTTCATCAACACTGAATTGTAAAATCACCCTGATAATCCCTTGAACATACATACAGAGAAGTTGTTTCACGGTAATTCCACCTGAAGTCCTTTCCTGCACTCATACTTTAAGGATTGCCGTTAAAACGTCCTGGGAGCCAGGAGGCAAAGAACCTGGGGCATCTATGTCACTCTCAGCAGATGCTTTGTGAGTTCTTTTTTCCCTTAAGAGGCAGTACTTCTAGAGAGTCTGGCTAAGGGGTGGAGAAAACTCCGAACAAACAAAAGAAAGCCACTCAGGATTTGGAAGACGGAACAGCTAAGAGCCCGAACCATGTTCTGTCTTAGGAAGACAACAGAAGACAGAGCCCCTAGCAGTTTCACAATAGGCGAGATGATGTTATCGAAGGAATCGCTTTCAATGGCTTAAGTTACGGGAGGGAAAACATGGGCTCAGAGCTTGAAGAAGTTAAAAAAAAAAAAAAAAACCAAACGAGGGATTGTGCAGAACAAGAGAACAAGCAAAACAAGGGAATGAACTGCCAAAGAAAGGGGAATTTCCATCCCTGGAGCTATTCTGAGCGAGAGGAGGGAACTCTTTATTACAGGTTGTTTGGAATAATGAACTCGATCCCAGCACGATGCATGGGAATGGACTAAATGACCCTGGCCAAGTTCCTTCCAGTCCAAACAACTCCATAATTATTGACCCAGGTGGCCAAGGGTTGGTCTCAGAGGACGAAGAGTCCATTTTCAAATGACTTTCAAGGGCTCAGTTGCCAGCAGTGCTTTGTCATTGACTGGATCGTTTTCAAGTCATTTTGTTTGGCAAAAACTCCAATAGGGAGGCCCACTCAGCAACTGGTTTTGAGCCTTTGCCGAGGGTCTCCAGGTTTCAAACATTTCTGGCCAAATTTCATTCCCAGTTGCATCATGCAGGCTCTGGAAAAGTCCCAGAGGTCTCCTGCAGAATTCTGCTGCTCCCTGGAGAAAGGGAGGTGGCAAATGCCCTCCATGTTTTCTCTTGCTAGAAAGTTCCATCCATTGGCCTCTAAGGCTGGTTGATGGAGTTTCTCCCCAAAGATGTTGAGCAGAGTCTACCTCGATCCTGTTTTCAGTCACTTGGAGTGAGCTGAAAATGACTCTGGCCTCCTGGTCTGCATTTTTGCTGTTTTGTCACCTCTGTAGCTCGACATGAGGCTCACCCCCATGCCCCCCAAAAAAGTCAGACTCCCAATCGGTTTGAATTCTCCACTTCTCTCTCATCTTCCAGTCTCGGGGAGACAATTTAAAAAAGAATTTTAGGAAACTGGCTTCAACCTTTTATGTACTTATACAATTAATATTTCATGACAATAACTTAATTTAAAAAAAGCACCAACCCTGATTTTCTCAGGCTTCAGCAGCGTAAGGGATAAATGACCCCGCCTCCCTGGCTCTGGTCCCCCTTACATAACACGTAACGTGTAGGGCCTCTTAAAGCCTCAGAAGTTTCTTTTTTTTTTAATCAATTTTATTTTATTTTTTATTTACTTATTTTTTAACATCTTTATTGGAGTATAATTGCTTTACAATGGTGTGTTAGCTTCTGCTTTATAACAAAGTGAATCAGCTATACATATACATATATCCCCATATCTCCTCCCTCTTGCATCTCCCTCCCACCCTCCCTATCCCACCCCCATGCTAACAGATATATAATGAATCTCAGAAGGTTCTTTTTTTTTTTTTTTTTTTTTTTTTTTTTGCGGTATGCGGGCCTCTCACTGTTGTGGCCTCTCCCGTTGCGGAGCACAGGCTCCGGATGCGCAGGCTCAGCGGCCATGGCTCACGGGCCCAGCCGTTCTGCGGCATGTGGGATCTTCCCGGACCGGGGCACGAACCCGTGTCCGCTGCATCCGCAGGCGGACTCTCAACCACTGCGCCACCAGGGAAGCCCTCAGAAGGTTCTTGAAAGAGCTCTCCCAACAGTCACAGAGAGTCAGTCCACCCTGGTTCCCCGCCCCAGGAAGCCGCACGGAAGGGGCAATTTGTCACCATCCCTGCTGCCAGGACCCCCAGTGACAAAATGGGTCTCCTGACAAGCTTGCTGCTTCCAGGTGGTTCCAAAGTGGCAAAGCCAGGGGCCCCAGCAATGCTGTATTCCTCAGAGTCCTCTGCATGGTGAAGACACAGGTTCAATCCTGCTGAAATGTGGAAAGACCCCTCTCCCTTAGCCTCTACCCATCCCACACTGTCTCTATGTCTCTGTAAATAAGACTCAGACACCAGTCACTCTGCTTGGCCAAGGTCTTAGTACCTGGTTCAGAGAAAATTCTCCCCCACCAGGAAGAGCAGAATGCCCTCCTGCACTGGGCTCCCAGGGGCCCTACCCAGTCAAGTCAGAATTCAGCTGTGGTTCTTGCTGGCATTTCCAACTCCAAAACCCATACTTTTTCTTTAGTTACACCCTACGATTCAGTAATTCCTTCTCAGTCACTTTTTCTAGGGAAATAACGCTGAGTACAGGAAAGTTCATAGGCACAAAAATATTTACTGAAATATCATTTAGGAGAGTAAGAAATTAGAAGTCACCGAAATGTCTGACCATTAAAAAATGGGTGGGTAAATTATGAAACGTCCCCTTCAAAGGAATGGTACACAGCCATTAAAAGTTGTTTACAGGGCTTCCCTGGTGGCGCAGTGGTTGAGAGTCCGCCTGCCGATGCAGGGGACGCGGGTTCGTGCCCCGGTCCAGGAGGATCCCACGTGCCGTGGAGCGGCTGGGCCCGTGAGCCATGGCCGCTGAGCCTGCGCGTCCGGAGCCTGTGCTCCGCAACGGGAGAGGCCACAGCAGTGAGAGGCCCGTGTACCGCAAAAAAAAAAGAAAAAAAAAAGTTTACAGAGGCTTTGTAGTAACAAGGAAAATGTTTGTCAAATAAGATTAAGTGATAAAGGCAATCAGAATACAGAATTTTATATTCAAATGATTGTAATGATATTAAAGAAAACTGAAAATATGCCTAAAAGGTCAGGAGTCTTTAGGTAGTAGAATACTGGGTGATTTAGCAAATACATCTCTTTTTACTTTTCTGAATATATCAAATTTCATCCAGTGAGAGTAGCCCTTAAATAATGGAAAAATAAGTGTTAAAAAAAAAAAGAAAAAAAATCCTCATCCCCATTTCCATACAGGTGAAAATGAAGCCTGTATGAGCTGGTGGAGGACACACAAGTTCATCATCCCCACTGGACACTCCGGCAGCTAATGTTCCTTCCTAAGTAAACATGACAGGGTCTAAATGCCACACCAGAAGATTTGCCATCAGAAACGTGGTCTCTGTCAATTCCGAGTATTTACATGACAGTATGAACACCTGTCATGGGTCCAGCCTTATCTCACTGAAAATGAATATAAATTAATGCCCATTTAGGAACTCTTTACAATTCCAGAAGGAATTATTATCTCTCAGGTCTGCCCTTCCTCTGCTATACTCAACTTGGGGTGCTGACGCTGGGACTCCACACACCCTGTTACTGCTCCGCGAGCTCCCTGCGAGGCTCGGCCAGGAGGGAGAGCAGAAGGGAGATGGAGGAGGAAGGAGAGACTTGCTCTCCCCTCTTGGCTTCCTGTTTCTGAGCACCTCTGCAGAACTTGCTGCTTCACGCCGGCAGCTGCAGTTCCTTCCTGAGACATGGCTGAATACATTTTGCAATTTTCCCAACAGTTACAGCACTAGCCTCGTGGTGCCCCTTTAGAGACACATATTCTGGCCAGTGCTTCCTCCTCAGAGGTCTGGGTCCCACCCCACTGCTCCCTTTTCTAAGCTTCTAAATTTTAATAATCCGAACTTTCCTTTTGTTCTTCCATCCCTAGGGGTGGTTGTTGCCTTCTGCAGTAGCTACCTCTGCAGTGCCTTAAAGTGGTCTTTTTAAGCCTTTTAGTTACTTAATAATTTTTTTTAACCTTACTAAAAATTCTTTACATTAAATTATCTCTGTTCAAATAGCGGGAATGGCTTCTGTGTCCTGAATGTACCTTGACTGCTATGATACACATTTCTGGAAGGGGAGAGTCACTTGGGTGACGTCAGGATACCTAGCCTATCAGTTCATTATCCATTTCCTCTCACAGATATTCAACCTCAAATGAATCCTTCCTGTAGGCTTTTGAATCTGCTCAGATTTCACAGAATAAAAATAATCCTTTCTTGATTCCCAATCCCCTGCCAGTGGCCACCCCCTCTCTTTCTCATCCTCTCAATAACCAAACTTCTTAAAGAGTTCTTTACTTCTTGCAAACACCTCCATTGTTGACCTACTGCCATAGTTTTTATCTATTGCAATGGCCTCTTAACTGATCCGCCCTTTCCCCCTTTCCCCTCTCCCACGACATTCTCTAGATTACAGCCAGAGCAATCAGCTAAAGAAGAAAGTCTAAGTATGTCACCTCTCAACTTAAAGCATGTCAATGACTTCTTTTTAGTCTTAGAAAAAAACTGAAATCCTTCCCAAGACCTCCAAGGCCCTGGCCCACTGTCAACCTCACCTAACACCCTTCTCTTTCCTGTTCTCTGTTTTCCAGCCACCTGGCCTTCTCCTGTTCCCTCCTGTCCCAGGGCCTTTGTACATGCTAGTTTCATCATCCGGGATGTCTATTGATTCTTCATACCTCAGTGCAATGATCATTTCTGAGGGAAACCTTCTCTGACTCCCCCTCCCATGGCCCGGGCTTGGTGAGGGCCCCTTTGCAGAGAACTATGTACCTACCTCTCCTTGGAGACACTTCCACAGTTGCAGTTTTACATTTATTCCTGTGGTTGACTGGCTGATGTTGGTCTCACCACAAGTTGTATGTTCTAGATCGGGGACCATATCTGCCTTACTACGCCCTTGAATTCTCAGGCCCAGAACTGGCTCTTCCACACAATAGATATGTATTTGTTGAGTAAATGAATGAGTTTGATGATCTTAGGATGCAATCTTTTTGATACGTTTACACCACGGAATCTTTCTGTATATTTAAATGGAAAATGTTGCCTGGATGTTAAGAAATACTGTTTCAAGCTGAATGACTACAGATTAAACCACTACAACCCGAAAAGGAAAATCCATGACAGAATATCTTCCTGATTTAAAACCAAAAGAAACTTCTTTTAGGCATCGTTTAAAATTAGAAATGTATTTTCAAGCAGGAAGAAGGCAGATATGTGTTTCATTTACTATCTAAAGCAGAAAAGTTAGATATGTTATAGTAATGGAAGCAAAACCTTTGATGAGAAACAAAACTTAAGTACAATTTGCTGCCTGAATTCAGAAGGGACAACTAGCTAGAAGGGTTTGGAAAAGAATGTCTTTTAAAAAATACACTTTTTATTTTGACATAAATTAAAATTTTTAGAAAAATTGAAAGATAACACAGAGAGATCCCATATACCCTTCACACAACTTCCCTCATTGTTAAACGTCTTATATAGGCATGGCACATTTGTCAAAAGTAACCAACATTTGTACGTTGCTGTTAACTAAACTCCAGAGTTTATCTTGATTTCATGAATTTTCCCACTCATATCCTTTTTCTGTTCCAGAATCCAATCCAGGGTACCACATTGTATTTAGAAAATTTCCTTCTTCAAGGAAGATAAAGAGGGGCCCCAAACCTATTACTGATAATATGAGGAGCTGAGTCTAAATTCACTGGCTGAGATGAACTGGGAACAATTTCTGTTAATAAACAATAAAAGTGTTTATTTTTAATAAGTACTTATTGAGCACCTATTGTATATGTTACATTATCTATGTATATTTTATATAATATATATTATAACAATAGTTTTGTCTCAAGCAATCATATGCACTACCTGACTTAATAGTTACAAAATCCCATACCATTGCTGTAATTATCACTTGTTTTACAGATGAAAGAACTAAGCCTTGGGGAGTTAAACTTGCTCAAGATTATACAACTAGTATAAGACTAGTCTCCAACCCCTGTCAGCTTGACTCCAAAGTTTAGCATATTAATCACCAAGAGAAAATGCCAGTTAATGCTCACTACATGGATATATCAGTGGTCCAGTTATCTATTGCTGCTTAAAAAACCATTTCAAAATTGGTTATTTAAACAACAGCTGTTTTAGTATGCTCATGATTTTGTGGGTCAGATATTCAGGTAAGGCACAGTAGAAATGGCTCATCTCTGCTTAGATCGACTCAAATGGCTGAAGATGACTGGCATGGCTCACTGGGCATTACACGCCGGGGACCCTAGTTCTGGCTCTTGGCTGGGTTCCTTGACTCTTCTCCATATCACAACTTTTGGCCTGGAGGCTCCAAAATGCATTTTTCATTTACATGTCTGACACTGGGTTGGAGTAGTTGGATGAGCTGGGGCTAGTTACGCATCTCTCTTTCTCCAAGCAGCCTTTCTACGCAGCTAACTTGGGCTTCCTCACAGCAGGGTGGTCTTTAAGGAATTTGTCTTAGATGGCAGCTGGCTTCCTTCAGAATGACCATGGCAAGAGGTGGCCTGGAAACTGACAGAATATCCCTTCTTTATTGGTCAAAGCAGTCAGAGTCCATCTAGATTCAAGGGAAGGGGAGACAGACCCCGCTTCTGGATGGGGAGGAGTGTCAAAAAATGTCACCATTTCAATTCATCATAATCAGATACATCAGAATTACTCTCAATGTTTTGGAATACTATATATATTTTACACTGTTTTATTTCTTTTTAGGATAAACACTGCTTATAAATTTAATGTTATCACTCTTGTATGAGTTTTCATGTTCTTACAACAGTAACTATACGTTAGGTAACTCAGAAATGTCTATAGTGATCACAGCAGGACATCGAGGTGGAGGGTAGATAGAACAGAAAGGGTAACAATATTCTGTAATTTACAAACCCTGATGGTTAAAACATAATGACTCCCAGGAAAGTAGTGGACAGCTGAAGAAGCCTTGAAATGGGATGCTGTTATTAATGTTTCAATCTCCTCTGTTTTTATGATTTCCTCTCTCTTGCTTACCTTTATTTTTATAAGGTGTTGGGTTTTTACTGGTTTCATTGGTCTTTTAGCATTGTATTCCTCTAAATATCATTGTTCTCTTTTACAACTTCGTAAGCCCTTTTCTGGATTTTTAAAAATTAAAGCTTTTAATTTTGAGATGACTGTAGATTCAAACAAGTTGCCAAATATGATGCAATTTTCTTTCTTTTTTTTTTTTTTTTTTTTGTCGTTACTTGGGCCTTCCACTGCTGTGGCCTCTCCCGTTGCGGAGCACAGGCTCCGGACGCACAGGCTCACCGGCCATGGCTCACGGGCCCAGCCGCTCCGCGGCATGTGGGATCTTCCCAGACCGGGGCACGAACCCGCGTCCCCTGCATCGGCAGGCAGACTCCCAACCACTGCGCCACCAGGGAAGCCCTGATGCAATTTTCTTGTACCCTTTGCCTAGTTTATCCCAATGATGACATCTTGCAAACTATGGTATAATATCACAAACGGGATATTGACATTGATAAGGTCAAGATGCAGAACACTTCTATCACCACAAGGATCCCTCAAGGTGTCCTTTTATAGCCACATCCACTTCCTTCCCAACCCAATCCCCCTTTAAGCCATGGCAAGCACTAATCTGTTCTCCATTTCTATAATTTTGTCACTCAAGAATGTAACATAAATGGGAAGATGTATGTATGTAACCTTTTGGGACTGGCTTTCTTCACTCTCTGTAATTCTCTAGAGGTTCATTCAGATGGTTGTGTATATCAAGAATTCATTCCTTTTTATTTCTGAGTAATATTCCATGGTATGGATGGACTGTAGTTGAATCATTCACCTATTGAGGAACATCTGGGTTGTTTCCAGTTTGTGGCTATTCCAAATAAAGCTGCTATAAACATACACTTACAGGTTTTGTGTGAACACAAATTTTCATTTCTCTAGGATAAATTTCCAGGGTCCAGTTGCTGGGTGGTATGATAGTTGCACGTTTAACTTTTTAAGAAACTGCCAGACAGCTCTATTTACAATAGCCAAGACATGGAAGCAACCTAAGTGTCCATCAACAGATGAATGGATAAAGAAGATGTGGCACATATATACAATGGAATATTACTCAGCCATAAAAAGAAACGAAACTGAGTTATCTGTAGTGAGACCTAGAGTCTGTCATACAGAGTGAAGTAAGTCAGAAAGAAAAAAACAAATACCGTATGCTCACACATGTATATAGAATCTAAAAAAAAAAAAAAAGGTTCTGAAGAACCTAGGGGCAGGACTGGAATAAAGATGCAGACATAGAGAATGGGCTTGAGGACATGCGGAGGGGGAAAGGTAAGCTGGGACGAAGTGAGAGAGTGGCATGGACTTTATACTACCAAATGTAAAATAGATAGCTAGTGGGAAGCAGCCGCATAGCACAGGGAGATCAGCTCGGTGCTTTGTGACCACCTAGAGGGGTGGGATAGGGAGGGTGGGAGGGAGACACAAGAGGGAGGAGACATGGGGATATATGTATATGTATAGCTGATTCACTTTGCTATACAGCAGAAACTAACATACCATTGTAAAGCAATTATACTTCAATAAAGATGTTAGAAAATGTGTATATATATACATATATATATAGACATATATATACACACATATACATATATATGTGTGTATATATATGACATAAATGGATCAAACTCTACACACAGTTCTGTATTCTCCTATTTTCACACAATACTGTTGGCACATACGGACTATTAATGGCTGCTTAGTATTTCATTATATGGATGTGCCATAAAGAATTTAATTTTCTTAAAGCAGACATTTAAAGAGTAACCAGGTTTTGTTATTGAGGTCATTAAGGTGCTGTAGTAAACATTTTGTCCAAAAAAAACAAAAACAAAAGAAAGAAAAACAAAAGGAACAGCCAGACAGTTTTTCAGGGGGGCTATGCCATTTTACATTCTCGTCAGTGATATAGGAGTGATCCAGTTTCTCTACGCCATCTCCAGCATTTGCATTTTTGCTATTTTAGTTTTAGCCATTTTGATAGGTGTGTAGTGATAGGGCATGGTTTCAGTTTGCATTTCCCTAATGGTTAATGATGTTGAACATCTTTTCATGTACTTATTTGCCATCTGTATATTCTCTTCAATGAAACGTCTGTTCATGTCTTTTGCCCCTTTTCTAATTGGATTGTTTGATTTCCCACCACTGAGTTTTGAGAGTACTTTGTATATTCTAGATTCCAGTCCTTTGTTGGGTATATGGTTCGCAAATATTTTCTCCTACTCTGAAGCTTGTCTCTTCATCCTCTTGTCTTTTTTGCAACAAAAGTTTAAAAATTTTATGAAGTGAGTTTATCAAATTTTCCTTCTGTGGTGTGTGATTTTGGTGTTATATCTAATTCTTTGCCTATCCCTAGATTCTAAAGATTTTCTTTATTTTTTTCCTAAAACTTTTAGTTTTATCTTTTACATTTAAGTTAGTATCTGGTTTTTTTTGTTTGTTTTTTTGTTTTGTTTTTTTTTTTTGCAGTACGCGGGCCTCTCACTGTTGTGACCTCTCCCGTTGCGGAGCACAGGCTCCGGACGCGCAGGCTCAGTGGCCATGGCTCATGGGCCCAGCCGCTCCACGGCATGTGGGATCTTCCCGGACCGGGGCACGAACCCGTGTCCCCTGCATCAGCAGGCGGACTCTCAACCACTGCACCACCAGGGAAGCCCCTTAGTATCTGTTTTGAGTTAACTTTTGGATAAAGTTCAAGACTTAGGTCAAGATTAATTTTCCCCCCATAGGATATCCAATTGCTCCAGCACCATTTGTTAAAACGGCTATCTTTTATCCATTGAACTGCTTTTTCACCTTTGGAAAAAAATCATTTGGGCATATTTGTGTGGGTCTATTCCTGGGTTGTCTATTCTGTTCCATTGATCTATGAGCCTATTCCTCTGCCAGTGCCATGCAGGCTTGATTACTGTAGCTATATAATAAATCTTGAAATCAGGTAGACTGATTCTTCTCACTTATTTTTTATTTTTAAAAACTTGTTTTAGCCATTGTAGTCCCTTTGCCTTTCCATAAAAATTTTAGAATAATCTTGCCTATATCTACAAAGATCTTACAGAGATTTTGATATGAATTATATTTAACCTGCTTATATATTTGGGTAGAATTGGTATCTTTTCTATGGTGGGTCTTCCAATCCATGAATAAATATGTCTATTTTTTTAGATCTTTGATTTCCTTTATCAGTGTTATATAAATTCAGCATACAAGTCCTGTACATATTTTGTTAGATTTATATTTAAGTATGTTATTTTTTCAAATGGTAATAAATAAGTGGTATTATATTTAAAATATTCATGTTATATTCATGGCTATTATTTAGAAATATACTTGATTTTTGCATATTTATCTTGTATCCTGTAACCTCGCTAAACTTGCTTATTAGTTCTATGAGATTTTTTGGGTCGATTTCTTGGAATTTTCTATGGAGAAAATCATGTCATCTGTAAGTAGGTGCAGTTTTATTTATTTCTTTCCAATCTGTATGTCTTTTGTTTTCTTTTCTTGTCTCATGACACTGGTTAGAAAGACCGGCACTATGCTGAATGAGAACAGTGAGAGTGCTTTGTTCCTGATGTCAGGGGAAAACACTTAGTCTTTTGCCATTAGATGTAATGTTAGTTGTAGGTTTTTGGTAGATGCTCTTTCTCAAATTGAAAAAGTGCTCTTTAATTCATGTACCAAAATGTTCATTGCAGCTCTATTTACGATAGCCAGGACATGAAAGCAACCTAAGTGTCCAACAGCAGATGAATGGATAAAGAAGATGTGGCACATATATACAATGGAATATTACTCAGCCATAAAAAGAAATGAAATTGAGTTATTTGTAATGAGGTGGATGGACCTAGAGTCTGTCATACAGAGTGAAGTAAGTCAGAAAGAGAAAAAGAAATACCATATGCTAACACATATATATAGAATCTAAGAAAAAAAAAAAAAGGTCATGAAGAACCTAGGGGCAAGACGGGAATAAAGACACAGACCTACTAGAGAATGGACTTGAGGATATGGGGAGGGGGAAGGGTAAGCTGTGACAAAGTGAGAGTAGCATGGACATATATACACTACCAAACGTAAAATAGATAACTAGTGGGAAGCAGCCGCAGAGCACAGGGAGATCAGCTCGGTGCTTTGTGGCTGCCTGGAGGGGTGGGTTAGGGAGGGTGGGAGGGAGGGAGATGCAAGATGGGGGAGATATGGGAACAGATATATATGTATAACTGATTCACTTTGTTATAAAGCAGAAGCTGGCACACCATTGTGAAGCAATTATACTCCAATAAAGGTATTAAAAAAAAAGTGCTCTTTATTGCTATTTTTCTGAGAGGTTTTTTTGTTTGCTTTTTCTTATCATGGATGGGTGTTGAATTTTGTCAAATGCTTTTTCTGCATATGTTGATGTGATCATATGATTTTTATCGTTAGCTTATCATTATGATGGATTACACTGATTGATTTTCAAATACTGAACCAGCCTTGCATTCCTAATATAAGCTCCATTTGGTCATAATATATAATTCTTATATTGCTTAATTCTACTTGCCAATGTTTAAGGACTTTTGTACCTCTACTCATGAGGAATAATGGTCCATAGTTTTCCTTTTTGTACTGTCTTTGCCTGGTTTTGGTATCAAGGTCATACTAACTTCATAAAATAAATTGGAAAATATTCCCTCCTCTTCTATTGTTTGAAAGAGATTGTGTAGAATTAATGTTAATCCTGAAACTTTCGTTAAAATTCTCCAATAAAACATCTGAGTCTGGAGATTTCTTTTGGGGGAGTTTTAAAATTATAAACTCAATTTTCTTTTCTTTTTTTTTTTTTTTTTTTTTTGGCCGTACGCGGGCCTCTCACTGTTGTGGCCTCTCCTGTTGCGGAGCACAGGCTCTGGACACGCAGGCTCAGCAGCCATGGCTCACGGGCCCAGCCGCTCTGCGGCATGTGAGATCTTCTCGGACCGGGGCACGAACCTGTGTCCCCTGCATCGGCAGGCGGACTCTCAACCACTGCACCACCAGGGAAGCCCTAAACTCAATTTTCTTAATAGTTACAGGACTATTCAAATATCTATTTTGTATTGGATGAGTTGTGGTAGTTTGATATTTTGAGAGTAATTGGTCCATTTCATCTAAATTGTTAAACGTATGTATGTAGATTGAAGTATTTCCTTATTGTCCCTTTGATGTTTTCAGTGTCTTTGGCAATACTCCACGTTTCATTCCTGATATTGATCATTTGTGTGTGTCTCTGTTTTTCAGTCTTGCTAGAGTTTGTTAATTTTATTTCTTTTCAAAGAACCAGCTCTTTGTTTCATTGATTTTCTCTATTTTTATATTGGTTTTAATTTCATTAACTGCTGCTTTTGTCTTTATAATTTGCTTCCTTTAGGTTTATTTTGCTCTTCTTCTAGGTCCTTAAGGTGGAAGCTTAGATTATTGATTGTATTTTTGATTTCCATCCTTTTATTCCCAAATTACTTTTCTTGTTACATGTGAAATGCGTTTCTTGTTAGACAGCACATACTTGGGTATGTTTTTTTAATATACTCTTCTAATCTGTGTGTTTCTGTTGGTGTATTCAGACCATTTACATTTAAAATTATTGTTGATATGTTAGGTCTTAAGTCTGCCATTTTCTTTCTGCTTGTTCACTCTGTTTTTAATTTTTGTTTTCTTTTTCCCAACTTCCTGTGATTCACTTAAACATTTTTTAGAATTCGATTTTGATTTATCTAAAATCAAAATTCGAGTGTATCTTTTCCTAGAGCTTTTTAAGTGGTTGCTCCAGGTATCACATTATATATACATGATTTATCAGTTTACTAGTGTCACCATCTTACCAGTTTGAGTGAAATGTAAAAAAGTTATCTCCCGGGCTTCCCTGGTGGCACAGTGGTTAAGAATCCGCCTGCCGATGCAGAGGACACGGGTTTGTGCCCCGGTCCAGGAAGATCCCACATGCCGTGGAGCGGCTGGGCCCGTGAGCCATGGCCGCTGAGCCTGCGCGTCCGGAGCCTGTGCTCCGCAACGGGAGAGGCCGCAACAGTGAGAGGCCCGCATACCGCAAAAAAAAAAAAAAAAAAAGTTATCTCCCTTTATGTCAATTTATTCTTCTTCATATAATAAGCTTGTGTTAAATATTTCATTTAATACATTTAGAAACATGTCAGACAGTGTTATAATTTTTGCTTCAACCATCAACCATAATTTAAGACTCAAGGGAAGAAAGAAAGTCTATTGTATTGACCCATATTTTTGCTTGCTATATTCTTTCCTTCCTCCTGGTGTCCCAAGATTGCTTCTTCTATCATTTCATTTCTATTTAGAGAACTTCTATTAGCCATTCTCTTAGGGTAAGTCTGCTGGCAACAAATTCTCTTTGTTTTTCTTCATTTGACAAATGTGTTGATTTCCTCTTCATTCCTGTAGGATATTTTTCTTGGATATAGGATTCTGGGTTGTCAGTTCTTTTCTTTTAGCACTTAAACAATGTTATGCCACCTCCTCTGGCCTCTGTGGTTTCTGATAAGAAATTCACTGTCATTAGAATTTCCTCAGTGTGTTTTTCAGTGATTTCAATATATATTTTTTTCAAGTTTGACTATAATGTGTCTTGAAGTGGATTTCTTTGGACTTATTCTGTTTGGAATTCACTCAATTTCTTAAATCTAAAAATGTATGTGTTTTGCCAAATTTGGGATGTTTTAAGTCATTATTTCTTCCAGTGCTTTTTCAGCCTCAGTCTTTTTTTTCCCTATCCTTCTGGGAGTCCAATGGCATAAATATGAGACCTTTTATTAAAGTCCCACAGGCCCCTGAGGCTCTGATCCCTTATTTTCAGCCTAATTTTTCTCTACTGTGCAGATTAGGGAGCTATTATTATTCTGTCTTCAAATTTAATGATTCTTCCCTCTGTTCCCTTCATTCCATTATTGAGCCCATATAATGAATTTTTAAAGTTATTATACTCTTCAGAAGAACCATTTGGTTCTTCATTATATCTTCTATGGCTTTTCTGTGATTCTCTGTTTTTTGAATTTGTTTCAACTTGTTCATAATTTCTTATCAAAACATTTTTATGACGGCTGTTTTCATGTCTTAGAAATTCTAATACCTCTGTCATCTCAGTGTTGGCATCTATTAATTGTCTTTTTTCATTCAGTTTGATATCATCCTGGTTCTTGGTATGATGAATGATTTTGATTGAAATCTGAATATTTTTAGTATAATGTTATAGGACACTAGATCTTGTTTTTTTTTTTTTTTTTTTTTTTTGCGGTACGCAGGCCTCTCACCGTTGTGGCCTCTCCCGTTGCAGAGCACAGGCTCTGGCCGCGCAGGCTCAACGGCCATGGCTCACGGGCCCAGCCACTCCGCGGCATGTCGGATCTTCCCAGACCAGGGCACGAACCCATGTCCCCTGCATCGGCAGGCAGACTCTCAACCACTGTGCCACCAGGGAAGCCCTAGATCTTATTTTAATCTCCTGTTTCAGTTGGCTTCCTTTGAGACTGCTCCAGCAGGAGAAGGGGAAGGGGAGAGAGGTACCACCTCGTTACTGCCAGGTTTCTTCTTGGCCTCTGTTGACGCCTATTTGAAAGGTAGGGGGATGCTTCTTGTTAGTGCTGGGAGGGTGTGGGAGTTCTGGCTCCCCACGAGGCCTCCAGTGACACCCCAGAGTGGAGTGGCCTCTGAATGTTAGAAGGTTATCCTGACTCTTCAAGCCCACCACTTCCGACACCACCAGTGGATTGGGGTAGCGGGGACATCTCATTACTGTCAGGTGGGGTTTGAAGTTTAGGGTTACCACATGACCTTCACTGATCCTGCAGCGACATGGGGGTTTGGGGTGGGGAACTCCTTACTCCCTATAGGGAATGAAAGTCCCAGCTACATGGCCATCTCTGACAACACCCCAGCAAGGGTGGGGTGGGGTTTGGACACCTCCTTACAGCCTGGTGAGGGATGATGTCTAGAATCCCACTTGGCCTCTACTGTCATGGGTGGGGCTGGGGCCACAGTGTTTTCTGTGATATTTAGTTACAGCTGAGTAGTTGTTTTCTAAAAGTTTACTACTTTCTTGCGAGGCTGCCCTTTCCTTGTCCCTTGGCTAGAGAGAGCAGGCTTTTTGCTGAAGCTTTTCGGTCTGCATCTGTTGGTATTTGCAGGTTGCCTGCTTTGCCAGCACCCAGTCTGGGATGTCTGAGGCAACAAGAAAAATCATCACTGTGCTGTTTTTCAAGTCCTGGGATCCCTAGCCTGTCTGCCTTCTCCTCTCTGCCTTTCAGAGTCTTCTTATGCTTGTTTTATATATTATGTCCAGGATTTTTAGTTGTATTTTGAGGGAGGGATAGAGAAAAGTACACTGACTTTATCTTCTGAAGCTGAAGTTCTGTTATCTTTATTTTTAAAGAATATAAAGCATTTTGTTTAAAAATAAAAATTTGAAGTTATGGTTTGCACTGTAGGAAAACAAATACAGCAAATATTAAACAAACTTAGATGTGAAACTTAGAGATAAATACTCAGCATGGTCTTTTAAAGAAACCTGCAGTCATTAAGACTATCAAAAACCTTCACAGAGGGCCTCCCTGGTGGCGCAGTGGTTGAGAGTCTGCCTGCCGATGCAGGGGATACGGGTTCGTGCCCCGGTCTGGGAGGATCCCACATGCCGCGGAGCGGCTGGGCCCGTGAGCCATGGCCGCTGGGCCTGCACGTCCAGAGCCTGTGCTCCGCAATGGGAGAGGCCACAGCAGTGAGAGGCCCACATACCGCAAAAAGAAAAAAAAAAAAAAAAAAAAAAAAAAAAAAAAAAAACACCTTCACAGAATAAAAAGAATGTTCCCTTATATTTAGAGTTCTTTATGCTTTCTTAAATACTTTCTTCTATTTTATCTTATTTGATCCTGCTGGGAATCCTGTGAAGGAGGTAAGGCATATATAATCACTGCAGTTTTACAGAAGGGGACATGGGACCATAAAAATCAGAACAAAACATAGGACCCATTAAAGATTTATACTAAACAATTGGCATATTTGTTTCCCTACTCTGAAATAAATAATTCTCTTTTATAGAAAATCATAAAACTAATCTTTCCTGAAGGCTTCCTTCCCTATCATCTAAAAAGAGAATATTTTACCTACTCTAATGCTTCCAGGTTCCAACCATGAGAAGACTTGTTTGGAATCAATGAGAGGATGGGAATTTACTACTTCTCCACCCCCTTCAAAAATTCCGCACCATAACTTCTCCAACTCATGAATCATCTTTTGAAAGTCTTGAGTTATATTCTGAATCCTCATCTGGACCCAAGCTGGAGAAATGGCATCTTCTTTGAATTTCAGATTCCTTCCGTGCAATGGAGGCCAAACCCTGCTGCGTTTCCCCTACCTGCTGCTGTATGGGCGGCACACTGAAGCATGGGAACTATTCTGAGGAACATGTGATGCTGAAATGAGATGGTGTCCATTCTGACCCTGAATTACAGGCAAAGCCAATGTTTTCTTGGGCACCAAAGATTTTCCCATGACAGAAAAATTCCTCAAGTGTGAGTTTCCATCGTCTGCCTCCATACCTTCTGCAGGAAGCAGACGTCACAGAGGAAGTGGTCCTAGGACTTTCTCTCGGAGATACAGCCTGGAGAACTTCTCTGTTTAGTTTGGTTTCTATGTACAGATTTAAGAGATTCAAATGTAGAATCTGTTGAAGAGGAGAGGGAAATAAAACAATACCTTAAACATGAGGGATCTGTTATAAAATCATAGGAAAGGAAATGTTTGAGAGTAAGGAATTGAGTGGAATGCTGAGTTTATTTAGGTACTCAATAATGGCTCACCGACACATCCAAGTCATTACGACACGGAGAAACCATTTTCCCGATTAAGCCAGCGTCTGGGTCTTTTGTTTATTTTATCTGTTGCCCATTACTTCTGTCTGAGGCAATTGCTGGCAGCAGGAAGACTCAGCCTCTGTCCTCAGGGAGCTTCCAGCCCTGCTGAGGAGGCCAGACATAGAGACAGGAAGATGAGAAGCTGCAAGGGAATGGCACAGACGAGACCCTGCTTCTGTTATTTTTGGACTGGGCTGGCCCTAGGAAGTAGACCTGGGATGTAGCAGGGCGAAGAGGGTCAGCCAAAGAGGAGAAGGGAGGAAAGGTGCGAGGGTGAGTCTCCACCTGTTCTTCAAGGGCAATGAATGGACATGCCTCCAGGACCTCTGCCAAGGACATAGTTTATGGAGGGACATAGTGGAAAAAGGGGCCCAAGAGACAGGACAGGTGAGACTGGGACTTTCTTTGGCAAGGAAGGAGTGCTCTGAAAGGCCAGTGGGGAAATGAGAGACACACAGAAGGAAACGCATCAGGAAGATGAATCCAGCAGTGGAGTAGAAGATGGGTTGCAGAGAAGAGACCTGCATCCAGTGGTGACAGGTCATTTATTTGGAAAGAAATGTTCCCTTTTTGGTTAAACAACAAGACTCCACAAGGGAATAATTAATTTGCATCCTCTTGATCTGTTTACAATTAATATGGTCAAGTAAATGTCCAAAAATCTAAATTCAGCCAAGTTCAAGCTTTGTCAACCCTGGGGATTCCCTAATATAACCACGAAGATATTATTCAACATCCTCTGAGCATCTTCAGAGGCCCTACATCGAATTATGCTCCTACATCCAATTTGGGTTGCGGAACTGAAATTAGCATTTTTTTTTACTCACAAAAAAAGAAATATCTCACAATTTTGAATGCTAAGTTTTCTCAAAATTATAAAATTGCTTCACTTTTTTTAATTGAAGTATAGTTGATTTACAATGTTGTGTCAGTTTCAGGTGTACAGCAAAGTGATTCAATTGTATATATAATACTTATATATCCATTCTTTTCCAGATTCTTTTCCCTGATAAGTTTTTACAAAATATTGAGTATAGTTCCCTGTGTTCCTTGTTGGTTATCTACTTTATATATAGTAGTGTGTATATGTTAATCCCAAACTCCTAATTTATCCCTCTCCCTCCTCCTTTCCCCTTTGGTAACCCTAAGTTTGTTTTCTATGTCTGTGGATCTATTTCTTTTTGAAAATAAATTCATTTGTATCATTTTTTGTAGATTCCACATATAGGTGATATCATATGATATTTGTCTTTCCTTGTGTGTCTTACTTCCCTTAGTATGATAATCTCTAGGTTCATCCATGTTGCTGCAAATGGCATTATTTCATTCTTTTTTTTTTTTTTTCGGTACACGGGCCTCTCACTGTTGTGGCCTCTCCCGTTGCGGAGCACAGGCTCCGGATGCGCAGGCTCAGCGGCCATGGCTCACGGGCCCAGCCGCTCCGTGGCATGTGGGATCTTCCCAGACCAGGGCATGAACCCGTGTCCTCTGCATCGGCAGGCGGACTCTCAACCACTGCGCCACCAGGGAAGCCCCATTCTTTTTTTATTGTTGAGTAATATTCCATTGTGTTTGATACATCAGCTGCTTATCCTTCAAGGGGAAACATTAAATAATTCAAATGCCTAAACAAGAAGCCCAACTGCCAAGTTTATATAAGACTAGAAGGAGGTTGGTTAGGTTTGTTTCAGCATTGAGAAGCAGGAATGCCCTTCAAGACCAGATGTTACAAACCTTTCACTTTAGAGGTGAAGCTGTCAAGACCAGAGGGGTTTCAGGCCTGCCACTTGTCCAGTTGGTGGCCAGGCAGGACCATGCTGGATCCACTCCATAACTCCACCTTCTGGTGTTCACTGGGGTACCTGCTCAAACCCCTGGCTGCCGTGGTCCTTGCTGGGCCCATTAGAAAATAGGTTTGAGCATCATTTCCCTGGTCTGGGGTCCAAGTGGAAAGTTTCTCTAAGGTCCCTCCCAGAGTGAAGTCCCATGAAGAGTCTATTCCCAAACTCTACCACAAGTTTATTTCACTTTCTTGTTCTCAGTTGCTTCTTCTTTAAAGTGGACTGATACCTGCTGCATGCACTTTCCAGAGCTCTGATTAGGATCAGGGGAGATAGTGCATAGAACTTTCTTGGAAAAGAGTAATTCATGATACAAATATTTCTTTTTTTTGTTTTGTTTTGTTTTTTTTGCTGTACGCGGGCCTCTCACTGCTGTGGCCTCTTCCGTTGCGGAGCACAGGCTCCGGACGTACAGGCTCAGCGGCCATGGCTCACAGGCCCAGCCGCTCTGCGGCATGTGGGATCTTCCCAGACTGGGGCATGAACCCGTGTCCCCTGCATCGGCAGGCGGACTCTCAACCACTGTGCCACCAGGGAAGCCCCATGATACAAATATTTCTATGTTAGCTGATTTATCCTCCAATCAACTGTGGATTGCTTTGATATAAGTAGTTGGGAAATAGTTTTTAAGACCCTAGGTTAAGTGCTATTATTCATACTGAAAGCTTTGGTCAGACTTATACAGGCCTATAGGGTGTTAGAAGAATATGATAATTATTCTAAATATTTTCCATCTCACATCCATAAAGTTTTTCCCAGGACAGAGAGGAATGTCTTCCTTTCTTGCTCCCAGAAATTTGACTCAACAAAATTTACTGAGATACCATGCTGTAGGAAGAATTATGTTAAGTGCTGAAGAGGTAAGTGAAGAAAGCCCAGCTGCCCAGAGAAAACTCATGATGCAGAAAGGGGAGGAGAGTTATTAGCATCCCAGGTTGAGAATCAAACATGAAATAACTGCCGACCTGGGCTGATACACACATGAGAGCACGGGGTAGAGCTGCCCTTCTGAGAAGCAACTGATTGACAAATCAGCCTGAATTTGGGGGCATCGATGCCTGTAACTTTCAGGTTGGGGCTATTTGAAATAATGACCATCTGTTTACTCTTAAAGTGCATGTCACACCTCTCCCCATCAGCAGTCACACTGGCCTCTTATGGCACCTAGTTTTGACTAATCTGGAGAATCACCATCCATCCATTTGCAGTGTCCCACCCAAGGCTTGCCTGGAGTGATTTTCACATATGCTCACATGATTCATATTTTAGACCTTTCTAAGTGGAGTGTAAGATCTCTTTAGCCATTTTCTTTTAATGCTTTTGCAGAAATTTAATTTAATTTTTTATACTTTTTTTTTTTGCTGTACGCGGGCCTCTCACTGTTGTGGCCTCTCCTGTTGCGGAGCACAGGCCTCCGGACGCACAGGCTCAGCAGCCATGGCTCATGGGCCCAGCCGCTCCGCGGCATGTGGGATCATCCCGGACTGGGGCACGCACCCGTGTCCCCTGCATCGGCAGGCGGACTCTCAACCACTGCGCCACCAGGGAAGCCCTAATTTTTTACACATTTTTATCCAACTTCTTTGAAAAAAAAATTAAGGCACTTAACCATGATCTGATGAGATAACAAAGTTATATGTATTAGTTTGCCAGGGCTGCCTTAACAAAATGCCTCAAACCACAGAAATGTATTCCCTCAGAGTTATAGAGGCTGGAAGTCAGAGATCAAGGTGTTGGCAGAGCGCACTCCCTCTGAAGGCTCTGGGGAAGGACGCTTCCTTGCCTTTTCCAGCTTCTGGTGACTGCTGGCAGTCCTTAGTATTCTTTGCATTGTAGCTGTATCACTGTAATCTTGGCTTCCATTGCCACGTGATATTTTTCCTATGTTTCTTTCTGTGTCTTCTCCTCCTTTTATAACGACACCAGTCATTGGATTCAGGGCCTACCCTATTCTAGTATGACCTCATCTTCATCTAAGTAATGATATTTGCAGTGACCTTATTTCTAAATAAGGTCACATTCTCAGTTTTCAGGTGGACACGAGTTTTGGGGGGACACTTCAGCCTACTACAGTAAGCAAGAGGGACCCTCAGCAGTGGGACAGGGGAAAGGGCTTGCCAAATAAAATGAAGAGTAAGGTTGACATCCAGGGCTTCCCTGGTGGCGCAGTGGTTGAAAGTCCACCTGCTAATGCAGGGGGCACGGGTTTGTGCCCCGGTCCAGGAAGATCCCACATGCCACAGAGCAGCTGAGCCCGTGAGCCATGGCCGCTGGGCCTGTGCGTTCGGAGCCTGTACTCTGCAACGGGAGAGGCCACAAAAGTGAGAGGCCCGCGTACCGCAGAAAAAAGAAAAAAAAAAAAAAAAAAGGTTGGCATCCAGAGTCTGCCATAGACTCTTCCACACTGTGTTAGCAGGTGGGCTGCAGGCTCGTGGTTGTAGTTCCTCATGTGGTCAAGTTGCTATCATCAAGAGCTTGAGCTCTAGGGTCTGACCACCCGGGTTTGATTCCTGGCTGGTTTCACCAATGTGATTTGGGGCAAATTAGTTAATCTTCCTGTGCCTCAATTTTTTCATCTGTAAACTGGGATTAATGGCTTCTGGGGGAATAATTAAATAATGCATGTAAAGCACTTGGCACAAGGTAAACTCTCAGTGAAAGCCAGCCATGAAAATGTTGGCTTTGCAAAGTCTAGAAGGCAAAAAGTAAAGGAAGCTGCAAAGGTCTGAATTGGGAGAGGATTTCAAAGGAGTGATAAAGTCTGGCTGAGGAGTTTAGGAAAGCCTCCGTGGAAGGGATGGCCATTAGAAGGACTTGGATGTTTGGAGATGGGTGGGAACATGGCCTATCTAGCAGTCAGGAAAGTGTAGGGTCTGGGGGAACAGGGGCAAGTCTGGTTTGGCTGGAGCAGAGAATAAGAGAGGAGGTGTGTAGGGCTGATTGGAGAGGTTGGCTGGGCCCACCCTGGACATCAGGGTGAAGATCCTGACCCAACTGGCACAAGTGGTTATGGCGCCACCTTGCCTAAGTTCTGATGCCCACAGAGAACCACGATAGAGGGCACTCCTTGGTCTCTGCAGGAGCCTCAATCACCGCATGCCATGTATCTCTGTATTCCCACTGCTGTTCCTCCTCATAGCTGTTGGTTTTCAACCCTGTTGTAAATTTTGTGGCTCTGCTTTGATGTACCTCAAACCGTGCCTCATCTCTCCTCTTTGGTAGAACCAGAACTGCCCACCGTTAGGGTTTTACCCTACCTCAGATGTTTTATTCCAAACTCCTAGTTTTACAACCCTGTGTCTTCCATCTCTCCGCCCCCTCACTTCTTTATCTATAAACAGGGTTATATATGTGACTTTGTGTCTGGTCCACTGTGACCCCTGGATCATTTCCAGCCTGTCTCCGTGATCTGTAGGCATTCTAAATCTTATCTTGGCCTAACGTGCTTCTTCCCTCTCCGTGGGGCACTGTGACGTGCTCGCATGGTACTGCACTGTATCGGGGCTGCAGCAAGCTGCTCTCCCCCCAGCCACAGACCATAAAATTAAGAACGGCAAGACTCTCTGGATTAATTTCATTCGCCTGCCTTTAAATCCATTAAAGAAAATGCCTGTTTGAATCATTCTTTTGTGAGCATATTTGTAAATAATGCTTAAAAAACACTTCACCTAATTATTCTTACCACAGCTGAATGTTAATAGATTGAAGATGAGATTTATGTTTAGACAGCATTAAGGTACTCATTTTTTTCTCAACAATAGGAGCTGCCATTGACAAAATTAAAACAGAAGACGTAGTTTTTAAAATTAATTTGCAGCAGGCTTAATAGTTTCTCTAAGCAAAGCCAGTCTCTCCTCAGCTGCCTAAGAAAAGCCATAAAAATTTCTGAGAAGAATCTGGAGTTTAGGATTCCACACTAATTGCTTCCCCTCCCCTTTTACTTCATCTCCTTTTCTTGTTCATCTTGACCGCAGAGGGACATGCAGTTTCCATATCCAAAATGCCTTCGGCTCTGCTGGGGTAAGGAAGTCAGGGGGAGGAGGGAGCAGGCCGGGGAACCACATAAATAAATGGGAATTTCTACATGGACATGAGGATTTTCGTTTTCATTTTTTAAAAATGAGAAGAAGGCACGAGTATAAATTCCAAAAAGAGCAATTCATTTAAGTCTATCATTTTTGGCAACACAATAGAACGCACATTGGGCTGAACAGTCACAAATCACTTCCCTTCCCACTGTCTGTTTTCTCCACCATATGTTGTGGAGAATACAATTCACATGCTGAAGTTTCGCCTCCTTTCAATGTGAGAAAGCATATTGCTATATCAGCAGCCTGGTTACCGAGCCAACGCTTCTTGGAGCGGTGCGGGTGGGAAGAGAGAGGAAGCGGGGAAGACAGCTAACCCTCCAGTCAGAGTATTTGTTTTAAAGCCTGGGGAACCTTCGAAATAGTTTGCTCCCCAGCAATATGGACTTGAATGAGCCGGACTAGGCGCTTCCCGTAGTTGACTCCCAGGACTTGGATGTGAACTTGATGGGCCACCAGTGCAAACACATGGCATGGATGTCCCATCAAATTTTTTTTCAGTTGTTTACCATTTTATACACAAGGGTAGCCTTCCTTCTCCATAACCAGTGGGATGTGTGGGTCTAAAGTATTTACTTAGTAGAAAGGTTATGATACCCCCCATTCTCCCCCATGGCCCCCGGCCTCCTTTTCCCCTCACCTGGTTCTCCATGACCAATCAAAAATGGGACAACAGTGATTGGTGAAACAGACAAAAGGTAACTCCATGACAGCCTCACAGTTCCAACCTCATTAGTACTTTGTCATAGCCCAAACAGCTGACATACCCAAAATGCACCGCCCACCCAGAGAAGACTAAAGCTGTGACAACTCTTCCATGCCATCTCTGTTCATCACCAACAGGATTGTTGTATGCTCTTTGTATCATGGCTTTCATTAACCTCTGTCCTTCCGTGTAAATGGCACAGATGGCCCTGGTGAAACGAGGCTTTCTAGAGACATTCTAAGCTGACTTAGGATGAGGTTGATTAAGCCCTATACTTTCAGTTATTTAAGAAAAAACCTATGGCCCCACCAAAGAAAGCCTGAGTTTTCATTTACAGCATGACAATGTTTGAAACAATATTTTCAATATATTTCAATATTTACTCAATTGCCGAATACAAGTTGACCTGTAGGAAACTTCATGAAAAACAAGAAAAAACTTTTTTTTTTTTGGCTCTTGGGAGTTATAAAAATCACAGGTAAAAAGTGAATTTGATTCCTGAAATGATGCATCAAACTCCTTGTCTAAATTAAACTGAACAGATGTGGAAAAAATGAGTCAGGGGCTCCCCATATAATTCGAAATGAGCTTTCAGGTTCCGCTTCCTATGGCTGATTTCAGCCTAAGCCGCCTTATTGCTTAAAATCTGCAACTTGATACTAAAAGCTTGTCAGAATTAAGTGCACGCTTTATAAGTTTACATTTTACAGTCTGTTTTTCTTTGATATTTGACAGGGACACAGGTTCCCATGTCATCTGGCCTTGAAGTACTTTTAGAACTTTCTCCTGGACCAATTTGAGGAAGCTCAAGATTGCAGTGAGTTATGGGCCTTTAAGCTGCCTGCCCAGCCGCCGGCCGTTGGGCCCACACTTGAGGGCTAACACCTGTTGGCTGGACAGAGCAATTAATTTTTTTTTTTAAATGCAGTAAGCCGCCAAAAATCAAAGCCAAAGGATAAAAATATAATTTTACCTCCTGAGCTTCCAGGGGTGACCTTTGATCTCATCCAACGTTTGTGTGGCAGGAGACACCGATCTTAAATTTTCTTCCTAAAGAAGCACTTTGAAAGACACAATTTCCGAGAGCTGGCCGCACATTTTCTATCCTCTGTCATTTCACTCTTGCGTGATTATTCATATGGAGACCTGACTGAGATCGTCACTCACAACAAACAGCCAGATCTACCAAGTGTCCCCGCTTTAAGAAAATTATAATTGGGAGCTCTTAAATTATACTGCGGTCTATCCCTTGTATGATCGAGTGTTATTTCCCTAAGAGGTGACACTCGGGTTTTCTAGTTGATGAGTATAATGTGGCATTTTTTTTCAGAATACGTCTGTACGTTAAATAGATAACTGTGAACTTCAAAGAGCTAAATACCAATCGGGGGCTGGGGCATGGCCACATGGACAGCCTCCCTCCTTCTCCAAACCCTTTGGTAGCCAAGACAAGGTCACTGATCAGGGTAATTTGCAGGAAAAGTCAATTTCTCAAGTACCGAAGCAGGTGTTGTGGCACTCTATGACAATTTACTGAATCTAAATTGAGGAAGTTGAAAAAACCAAAGGTCATGATCCACAGGAAGAAAGGAGGAAAGGAAATCTCTTTCACTGTATTTTTAACTCCTTTTCAACCAAGACACACTCACCAACCGAGTCGATTAACGCCAAAAATAAATAAATGCAAATCAGAATATCTCACTCCAATCAGCAACTTATCTGATTTCTTTAAGTAAGAGGAGAGGAATTCAATTTTGCTTGCATTCACAAGGAAACAAGCCCAGTTTATAGAAGCTCAAGATCAGGTCTTTCGGCTCATGAGTTTAGAAACAAAAATCAAACCAAGATGTCAGAACTTTCTGTCTTTAGAAAAATTAGATATGTAATATATATTGTATGATATATACTACTTAGCATAGAGTAGAAAGTACAGTGTAAAGTATGTAAACGATAAACAAATAATCTATAACCTGGATTTTTTCTTTTAAATGAGCACATTCCCTACTTCCCCACCCTAGGAAAAGAGAACACAGATGAAATGGAAAATGCTTTTAGGAAGGGAAATGTAATATGAGCCTTAGCATTTGTACCGTTGTTGGTGTAGCAAGGAGAACATGGGATGTGGAATAAGAAGATTTGAACTTGAATTTTAATTAATCACTAATTGTGTAATTACAGCTAATCGTTTAACCTCTTTAAGCCTCCATTTTCTCACCTGTCCTACGGATTAAATGAGCTAATATATGGGGGCAACATTTGGCAAACTATACTTATTAATTATCATTACTAACCTTTAGGGCATTATTATCCAGAAGGATGATACACACACACTGGTATGCATGAGGGTGTTATAAGCCTTTGAGGTTTAAAAAAAATGAATCAATTAGAAGAAAAATGTTAAATAAATAACAGCACAGGTGGAAAAATATTGAAGGTGGCAGGAGAAAGACTGGTATTTGGGTGACTTTTCAAGATTTAGTTAAGTTCTTCTTGGGAGGTAGGGAAAAGAGACGGAGCCCCCATACTCCCTAATAATGGTTCCAGCACAAGAAATGTTTTTTTTTTTTTTGCGGTACGCGGGCCTCTCACTGTTGTGGCCTCTCCCGTTGCGGAGCACAGGCTCCGGACGCGCAGGCTCAGCGGCCATGGCTCACGGGCCTAGCCGCTCCGCGGCATGTGGGATCTTCCCAGACCGGGGCACGAACCCGTGTCCCCTGCATCGGCAGGCGGACTCTCAACCACTGCGCCACCAGGGAAGCCCAAGAAATGTTTTTTTAATGCAGGTAAAATTTTAAAAAACGAGTTACTTTTAGTTAATTCCAACATTCAACCTAAGAAGAAAGTACATTTGCTTGCTTGTCATTTCTCTTATTCCAAAGAAAATTCTCATTAAAACAACACTATTCATGTAACCCGAAGATTTCTGAGTTCTAGTTTGTAGGTCAATGATTTCAAGCAATATGAAATGCAACAAAATTCTCTTCCGGCATAATCTGAATGCCTCCCTGGGAACTCACGTCTTTTGTCTAACACGATGTTGCAGGTCATAGTGTGCTAGCCACAAGTTATCATAAATGTCATGTATGCCAACCTCCTTGCTTTATGGATGGGGAAACTGAGGACCAGAGAATGGTAGCAGTTTGGTGACTCTGCGTATGTCACAGATCCAGGGCTGGGAGGTGCTTTGGGTCCAATGACTACGTCCAGGGCTTTTCCTAGTTCCTAAATGTCAAGTGCTTAATGTTCCAGCTAAGCCAGGGGGGACTGTGGAGGATGCCAATGCTACCTGTAGCATTTGGACATTTAAATCTTCTCCATTCATTTGTCTTTCTAATTTATTAGTGTTAGTGAAAATCTTATCTAGAACACAGAGGGCAACCTTAAAAAGCATTACACACTCCATACATTAAGAATTGAAATATAGGTGAATATTACTTCTTCCAGACTCATATTCTCACCTGCTCTTAAATTTTATGATGCTTTAATATTCCTAGTTTAGTTCTGAAGTTACTTTCCATGTTTGTGTTACCTCCCCTTGGGTTTAAATATACTTTCCCAAAGGTGCTTCTTAATCTTAACCACGGTGTTTGCACACCTTCTACATTTATTGGAATATTTTGATATTGATCATTGAAAATTCAGCATACAGAAACATTGGTCTATAAGGAAGGCAATAATTTAATTGTTGATACATATTTTTACACTTGAATATTTAATCTGAAAATAGTTTGCTTTTTTATGTTGGTACTCATTGTTTGGTAAAACAGATATTTTCCAGTGGCCATTCAAATAAATTGCTGGAAAATGAATCTATTTTAGCTCTCAGGATACTATGGTCATTTTGGCTTTCAGAAACTAAGTTCCAAACGTGGAGAGAAATGTTTCCTGCGGTGGTCAGTCTCAGAACATTCTAGCCTTTCACTCACACCCTTGGCACTGTGCCCTCCAGAACTGGATGCCTAGTCTAGAGGGTCATTTATTTTAAAGTTTTTAAAATTACATTTTAAATATTGAAATAATTTTACATATGAAAAAGTCACAATAATAGGACAAAGAGTTCCCGTATATCCTTCATCAAGATTGCCTATGTTCACATTTCACCACAGTTACTTTATCACTCTCAATAGAGAGATAGAGATATATATATTTTTTCTGAACCATCAGAGAATAAATTGTAGACCTGATGTTGCTTTATTCCTGAATACTTCAGTGTTTATTTTCCCAGTATAGGGACATTCTCTTACATGGCCACAGTAAAATAATCAAAATCAGGAACTTAGCATTGACACAGGACTATTGTCTAATCTACAAACCTATATAGAGTCTACAGACCTATACATAGTCTACAGACCTATACTTATTCAAATTTCTCCATCTCACTAATTTTGTTTCAATATTTTCAATATTTCATGTCATCTTGCTCTACCTGATTTATTGGCAATTCTATAAACCAGAGGCTCCTGTTCCCATAAAAAGAATTAATTTATCTATTCTAGATATATTAATTATAATAAGTTGTTCCTATTGAAGGAATACTCATATTTATATTTGTAGACAAGGCCCATTAGAGCACCTTCTAGTGAGTCAATGCAAGTCACACACTCTTGTCTCAAAAGCATGTTTCATGTGAAAATTGTGAACTATGGAGAACAGTATGGAGGTTCCTTAAAAAACTAAAAATAGAACTACCATATGACCCAGCAATCCCACTATTGGGCATATACTCTGAGAAAACCATAATTCAAAAAGAGTCATGTACCACAATGTTCATTGCAGCACTATTTACAATAATATCCAGGACATGGAAGCAACCTAAGTGTCCATCGACAGATGAACGGATAAAGAAGATGTGGCACATATATACAATGGAATATTACTCAGCCATAAAAAGAAATGAAATTGAGTTATTTGTAGTGAGGTGGATGGACCTAGAGTCTGTCATACAGAGTGAAGTATGTCAGAAAGAAAAAAAAATACCTTATGCTAACACATATATATGGAATCTAAAAAAAAAAGTTCTCATGAACCTAGTGGCAGGATAGGAATGAAGACATAGATGTAGAGAATGGACTTGAGGACACGCAGGGGAAGGGGAACCTGGGACGAAGTGAGAGAGTAGCATTGACATATATACACTACCAGATGTAAAATGGATGGCTAGTGGGAAGGAGCTGCATAGCACAGGGAGATAAGCTTGGTGCTTTGTGACCACCTAGAGGGGTGGGATAGGGAGGGTGGAAGGGAGACTCAAGAGGGAGGGTATATGGGGATATATGTATACATATAGCTGATTCACTTTATTGTACAGCAGAAACTAACACAACATTGTAAAGCAATTCTACTCCAATAAAGACATAAAAAAATTAATATTCCCAGCTGAAAGAAAAAAAAGAATTTATCATCATCTTATACACTTTATATTTTTGGGCTTACTTTATGGCTATAAGCACCACACCATGAGGATAGTGATCTTGGACATTTTATTCACTTCTGTTCCTCCAGAGCTAAAAATACGCCTGGCATATAAAAAGAAATCAGTAAATAATTGTTGAATAAATGAATTAATTGAAAAAACAATTGTGAACTTACCTGAGTGTTTGTGATTTGCAGGGATGGGTTCCCCTTTGCAGGGGTGGAAAGTTAACCACACATCTGCAAGTAAGTGCTTTGGAGAAATAGCTTGTATCTTGAAGGCAGCTTCCCCACTGAGGCTGTGTTCACTTGGGCTGCTTATTCTTGGAGTTTCGATTTCCTCTGGTCAATGGGACACGCAAGCTCTTCCTCCGTGAATTACATGAGGTAAATAAAGCATTAGGACTGGGATTGGCCTGTTAGGGGCCCCATCGCTTATAGACATGGTTAATTTCATCATTTGAATGAACTAATAGGCAAATGCACTTTGTTTTGCATGAAACAGGAAAAAAATTATTTCCAATTCAATGGAAAGCAATTAACACATTGATTTTCCACGGCTTTTGTAAGCAAGCTAAAGGGATCCTAGCCCTCCTCATGAAAGAAAAACTAATTGCACCCTTGTCTTGGAGCTTTCCAAATTAAGAGAATATATTAAACTAAGAGCACAGAACTGGGACAGGGGCTATTTTATTTGTATACTGCAATGGATACTTTGCCTACAGTGCCTTAAATGATACACCTACAAACTTTCTGATTGTCGTCGTTATTTCTATTCCTTGCCTAAGAGGTCTTAAAATAAGACAGCATATCACAGAAGCTAAAGAAAATTAGAAAGCACCTTTCTTATTTTCCTTTCTTTCTTTCTTCCTTCCTTTCTTTCTCTTTTTCTTTCTTTCTTTCTTTCTTTCTTTTCTTTCTTTCTATTTCCTTCTTTCTTTCCTTCTTTCTCTCTTTCTTTCTCTTAGGAAGAGACAAAGAAGGAACACCTCCAGCTTGGGAATGTGACCCCGAGCTGATTAGCCAGGCAAATAAACAAATACAGTAAAATATACAAATAGAGGTTGCCACACCTGCAGGCATGCGGGCTGGGTGAGAGGGGACCACACTGGCCCCATTTCCACCACCACTGACCATCCCGCAAGTGCAGCTGTAACACCACTTCGCCTGCAGCAAGGTCAGAGTACAGCGGGACAGAAACAGAGGCAGCATTGTCTCATGTCCACACGGAATACCATCCAGCGTGCTCTGACCTGCAGCTGCAACACGGCCTCCCCAGAAAGCCATCTGCCCTCACCCATCAGCAACCCTTCTTCCATGAACTCACCATCCATAAAATGCCTGGTCTTGGCTTTTTAAACACTCTTCAATCCTTTGGTGAACGTGAGACTTCTAAACTTTCCTATTTCTACAAATTGCCTTTAAATGAGAAGTTATTTGGCCTGTGGTGGGCATTGTCACCTGGAGCTCAATGAAAGCTATGATTAATGAATGATAAAGCCAGTTCATTGAGCCATGACATTGGTACAGCACTGTCGTAAGCAGGAACTAATTATACGTGGAAATAATCATTCAACCTGAGAAAGGTATTTCCTATTCATTAGAAAATACTATGAAGAGATAATACTTAAAAAAGAAAGTTTTCTATGTTATTGGCCAAAAGAAAGGATTATTCCATTCTTTATAATGAATTTGTCAGGAAACCTCAAATTTGGATTTTGGCTTAGTTGTAGGCTTTACTTTCTGGTGAAAAAAAGTGTTACATGATTACTTGATTATAAACAATTTACTGCATGACTAGTTCTTGAAAAGTATATGTATTTAAATTAAAAGTTCTCAATTTGTGTTTCATTACTGAAAAACTTGGTAGGAAAAAAATGTTTTCAAGACTATAACACAAGCTTAGGGGAAAATTTTGGTCATTATTTTTCATTTACTTTCCTTATTGAGCTAATTTAATTATCATAGAGACACAAACATTAGCTCCGGTACTGGGCTTCTCACATCTGTTAGTAAAGATTTGATTAGGGCTACACAAATGTGCTAGATTAAACTATCTAGTTGGTGAAATTCAAGCCACCTGGATATTTTAGCAACATCAATAAGAATAATTCTCTTTTTCAAAATCAGTAAATCCAAGCTATATTAAAAAGAATTAATTAATGAGTGCCAGATAGCGAAAACAAACATTTGACAATGAATCATATTATCAAAGGTTTTGAGGGAGATCCTTCTCAGCTTATGTTTAGATGTCAAATTATATTACCAAAGCTAAACAATCTGTTAAAATGATGTCTTAATGCGATGTCTCCTGTGCTGTACTTTTTTTTTAAACTTCTTAAATATTTATAGTAGAAAAAAGATATGTTGTATTTAACAATGATAATCAAATCAAAAGACATTTGCTCCAAAATATTGCCTTGGATATTTCCAAGAGCTGTTAACATAATTTAAATCCTATAAGAAAAAGAAACTATTATAAAGTTTGCTTAATGTATAATATGTATCTTTTGAAGCAGCACAAGGCATAATTCACGGGAGAAGCTCCATAAAGATTTGGGGATTGAAAGGATTAATATATAAATATTAGGTGTTTTATCGAATATATAAGGAATTCTAGAATTGGAAAGGACCCCAAAAATCAACTAGTCCAGGGCCGGCCAACTTGTTCTGTTAATGGGTAGATAATAACAATTTTAGGCTTTGGGGGCCAGACGGGCTCTGTCACAACTACTCAACTCTGCCCCCGTGGCTGCAGATAATACTAAACTCACAGGCATGGCTGTGTTTCAATAAAACTTTATTTACAAAAGCAGACAGCAGACAGATTTTAGTCCACCTGTCGTATTCTGATGATCCCTCTTGGAGCCCAACTTCCGTATTTTGAAGATCAGACACCTTAGGTCCTTTGTGGGAAAGTAACTCACCCAAAGTTAAACAGTAAGTTACACAACAAGTGGCAGAGTTAGAGCTGAAATTGGCCTTTCCAGCTTCCAGGCAGGCGCTCACAATGGGCTGAATTGATTGCAGTGACACGTGGACAGGTGGCCACGTCCAAATGGAAGGTCTGCCTCTGTGTTAAAGCACATCCACATGCTTCATGCATTGATGTCTATAGAATTGTGATGTGTAGATGATTCCTCAAGTCTCCAGAGAATAAGTTGCTTTTCAGAGACCTAAGCAGAGTCATAAAGAATATTTTTTGGGAAAGGAACACGAACAGCCTGACAGTTAGCGAAGCATGAAAATGCTTGACTGAAAAACCACACATGGCTTGCTTCCTTAAAGACTATTTCAATCCTGGAAAACTGTTTCTATTGAATATTTATAACAAATATGATTGAATAAGAAGAATTTAAAGTAGAAAAAACCCTGTGTGTTGTGATTCCAAATTAAATCTTATTTTCATGGTTGCCAGTGTTTTGCATTCCCCATGTTTGCATTGTATAAAAAAACCCATCTTGTTACAATGCCCTTTTCCAGCACCAAATAATAAGATTTCTAGATTAACACTTGAGCTGCCAACATGCATTTTCTGGTGGGGTTTCCCCTTTTCACATAACTCATTTTCATTTGGAAGGAAGTGGAGGAAATGGGTCCCTAGGTCATCCTAAATGGAGAAGTGGATCTGGGTTTTTCTTCGAGAACGTCTGTGGATGTTGCCTGGAAAGGCTTGGTAATCACTGCTGTGAAACTGACAGTCCAGAAAGACATGATTGATGAAAGGGAATTGGATGTTTGAGCCAAATGGACCGTCATTAACTAACTGAACCAAGTAAACGAAATGGAGTTTCCAAGGGGCAGTGGGGCACATTCTTCTGGAAAAGGTGGGCCCAATGTTCAAGATGTGTTTCACCGAAGGGGGTGGGGGGAGTGGAGGGAGCCATTACTTAATGGCTCCCAGCTTGCGAAGGTGAAATAACCCACACTATATAGGTTTTCTTTCTTCAGCAGTTCTGTGTTGATGTTGATTCGCACATTTCTCACTGAACAGAAGAAGGTGCATCTTCTCATGTGTCATGCATTTTCTGGTCTTGAAATCACAAAAAAGGTTTCCATACTAATAAATGTAAGTAAAATTCTGCTACTGTAATTGTTTTCTAGCTTAGGCGTTTTAAACCAAGTCAGTAAATCAAGCTGTATTATTTACTACTTTAGCTTGTGTGAGCAAATGAAATTGTATATATGCATAAGATAAACTTATGCACTTATGTAAAGTCATATTTTTTAAAAGGAGAAAAGAAATATTAATTGATCTTTTTTTAATATCTTGTGGGTTTTTAATTTTTATTTATTTATTAAAATTTTTTATTGAAGTGTAGTTGATTAAAGTCATATTTTTATACCTGGTTCTCTTTTTTGATCAAAATGACAGTAGATATTTTATAAATCTTATTTATTTTATTATGCCTCCTATTAGAACTTAACTTTAAAGTAATAAAAAATAGTTTTATAATACAATAAAAAACAAATCCATACAATTATTGACATATTGGAGCATATAATTTTTTTTTTTTTACGTTTTCTAATAAAATGTTTGTCCTCTCTACCCCACGCCCCCAAAAGAAAAATCCACCAGATTGCTTTAGGTCAAGGATAACAAAAGCATGAATGATTCAGATGAACACCTTTTGAACTTTCCTCAGGAAGACTTGAGTGGTAGGATAACTTAAAATCTTGACCAGAATGCATGCAGGTGGCCATTTCTCGGCTTGAAACATCTTGAAACAGTTTCGGTGCCTGGTAAGGAGGCTCCTGGTGTCAGTGTGCCTTGCTCAAGAGGGAGGGAAAGAGAGTATGCAAATGAGCACATATGCATTAGTTCAAGAGCAAGACTGAGCACCTTAAAGGTTAGAAGCCCAGAATCTCATTACCCTCCTCTCAAAAGATGGCCAGAGTACATCAAGTGACCAAAAATGCATTTCCATTATGTTTTATTAACTGAAGGAATTTTTGTTTTGGTTTCTGTAATAAACTATTAAGGAATGCAGGACAGCCTGTAATATATTATTATTCTGCAAGAATAACAAAGACAAACAATTAGCAAACTACTGAATTAGAGTGGATTTACTATGGTGGAGGTTTACCTAAACGAAAGTCTGTGCCTTGATTTTAAGTGTTAACGGATGAAAATCTTGGCTGAGCTGTCTGAGCTATTCCTGTTTATAAAATGGAACTTGTGACAAATGTGTAAGACTTTATAGTATACATTTTTGTATTAACTTTATTCCTTGCTTCGTGTTATAGTCATACTTATTTTTTAAAGAAATCATGTTATCTTGAAGAATTTCATGTATCTTTAGAAATACTTTAGGTCTTTTTTGGAAGTAGAAAGTTATATATATACAGTGTGAATTTTACACAGTCATGGAAATTTAACGATGTTATGATTCACTGATAGGCGCAAATTATAAGAAAACCTGAAGTCATTAGCTCAAATAAAGGATTAGAATTAATAATGGAATTGAACCTAGAGTATAATTAATGAAGTCTGTAATTGTTCTTCCTGTGTTAGTTCATTAAGCCTGACTATCGAGTGGATAGTTGGGCATCTGTCTCTAACATCTGTTGTCTCATTGATTCCCTCGGTTGAATGCGTCAGTGCCTGGGAAGAAGGGTATGATTTCCCTCCAAAACTTGAACATGCTGGAAAAAAACTAAAACCAATAACCATTCTCTAATATGACAGCATGATAAAGAACCACCTTGAGGGGAGTTTAGCTAACGTAAGACTTATGTGAAAAAATTAGAGATTATGTTAAATGAGTTCACTAAATGAAAAAAATAAAATACAGTTTTCCCGAGAAGCTTCTTTTGTGTTCACATTAGCTGAATTCAATTGCAATCAAAAACACATATCAAGCACCTACTTTGCACAATATGTTCTTGGCTAGTGATGGCTTTCAGTGACTGAGCACTTATCTTTTTTTTTGAATTTTATTTAATTTATTTTTTATACAGCAGGTTCTTCTTAGTTATCTATTTTATACATATTTGTGTATATATATGTCAGTCCCAATCTCCCAATTCATCCCACCACTACCCCACCCCCACTGCTTCTGCCCTAGGTGTCCATACATTTGTGCTCTAGATCTGTGTCTCCATTTCTACCCTGCAAACTGGTTCATCTGTACCATTTTTCTAGGTTCCACATATATGTGTTAATATACGATATTTGTTTTTCTCTTTCTGACTTACTTCACTCTGTATGACAGTCTCTAGATTCATCCACATCTCTACAAATGACCCAATTTCATTCCTTTTTATGGCTGAGTAATATTCCATTGTATATATGTACCACACTTCTTTATCCATTCATCTGTTAATGGGCATTTAGGTTGCTTCCATGACCTGGCTATTGTAAATAGTGCTGCACTGAACATTGGGGTGCATGTGTCTTTTTGAATTATAGTTTTCTCTGGGTATATGTCCAGTAGTGGGATTGCTGGGTCATATGGTAATTCTATTTTAGTTTTTTTAAGGCACCTCCATACTGTTCTCCATAGTGGGTGTATCAATTTACATTCCTACCAACAGTGCAGGAGGGTTCCTTTTCTCCACACCCTCTCCAACCTTTGTTGTTTGTAGATTTTCTGATGATGCCCATTCTAACTAGTGTGAGGTGATACCTCATTGCAGTTTTGATTTGCATTTCTCTAATAATTAGTGATGTTGAGCAGCTTTTCATGTGCCTCTTGGTCATCTGTATATCTTCTTTGGAGAAATGTCTATTTAGGTCTTCCACTCATTTTTTGATTGGGTTGTTTGTTTTTTTAATATTGAGCTGCATGAGCTGTTTATATATTTTGGAGATTAATCCTTTGTCCATTGATTTGTTTACAAATATTTTCTCCCATTCTGTGGGTTGTCTTTTCCTCTTGTTTATAATTCCCTTTGCTGTGCAAAAGCTTTTAAGTTTCATTAGGTCCCATTTATTTATTTTTGTTTTTATTGCCATTACTCTGGGAGGTAGCTCAAAAAAGATCTTGCTGTGATTTATGTCAAAGAGTGTTCTTCCTATGTTTTCCTCTAAGAGTTCTATAGTGTCCAGTCTTACATTTAGGTCTTTAATCCATTTTTTTTTTTTTTTCAAACTAGGAATAGAGGGGGACTTTTTTTTTTTTTTTTTTTTAGTTTATTAATTAATTTATTTATTTTTGCTGTGTTGGGTCTGAGTTTCTGTGCGAGGGCTTTCTCTAGTTGTGGCAAGCAGGGGCCACTCTTCATCACGGTGCGCGGGCCTCTCACTGTTGCGGCCTCTCTTGTTGCAGAGCACAGGCTCCAGACACGCAGGCTCAGTAGTTGTGGCTCACGGGCCTAGTTGCCCCGTGGCATGTGGGATCCTCCCAAACCAGGGCTTGAACCTGTGTCCCCTGCATTAGCAGGCAGATTCTCAACCACTGCGCCACCAGGGAAGCCCTTTAATCCATTTTGAGTTTATTTTTGTGTATGGTGTTAGGGAGTGTTCTAATTTCATTCTTTTACATGTAGCTGTCCAGTTTTCCCAACACCACTTATTGAAGAGACTGTCTTTTCTCCACTGTATATCCTTGCCTCCTTTGTCATAGATTAGTTGACCATAGGTGCGTGGGTTTATCTCTGGGCTTCTATCCTGTTGCACTGATCTATATTTCTGTTTTTGTGCCAGTACCATATTGTCTTTTTTTTTTTTTGCGGTATGCAGGCCTCTCACTGTAGTGGCCTCTCCCATTGCGGAGCACAGGCTCAGGACGCGCAGGCTCAGCGGCCATGGCTCACGGGCCCAGCTGCCCAGCGGCACGTGGGATCCTCCCGGATTGGGGCACGAACCCGTGTCCCCTGCATTGGCAGGCGGACTCTCAACCACTGCGCCACCAGGGAAGCCCATATTGTCTTGATTACTGTAGCTTTGTAGTATAGTCTGAAGTCAGAGAGTCTGATTCCTCCAGCTCTGTTTTTTCCCTCAAGATTGCTTTGGCTATTCGTGGTCTTTTGGGTCTCCAAACAAATTTTAAGACTTTTTGTTCTAGTTCTGTGAAAAATGTCATTGGTAATTTGATAGGGATTGCATTGAATATGTAGATTGCTTTGGGTAGTATAGTTATTTTCACAATATTGATTCTTCCAATCCAAGAACAAGATATATCTCTCCATTTGTTTGTGTCATCTTTGAATTCTTTTATCAGTGTCTTATAGTTTTCTGAGTACAGGACTTTTACCTCCTTAGGTAGGTTTATTCCTAGATATTTTATTCTCTTTGTTGCAATGGAGAATGGGATTTTTTCCTTAATTTCTCTTTCTGATCTTTCATTGTTAGTGTATAGGAATGCAAGACATTTCTGTGAATTAATTTTGTATCCTACAATGTTACCAAATTCATTGATTAGATCTAGTAGTTTTCTGGTGACATCTTTAGGATTCACTATGTATAGTATCATGTCATTTGCAAAGAGTGACAATTTTACTTATTCTTTTCCAGTTTGTATTCCTTTTATTTCTTTTTCTTCTCTGATTGCTGTGACTAGGACCTCCAAAACTATGTTGAATAATAGTGGCAAGCGTAGACATCCTTGTCTTGTTCCTGATCTTAGAGGAAATGCTTTCAGCTTTTCACCATTGAGAATGATGTTTCCTGTGGGTTTGTCATATATGGCCTTTATTATGTTGAGGTAGGTTCCCTCTATGCCCACTTTCTGGAGAGTTTTTATCATAAATGGGTGTTGAATTTTGTCAAAAGCTTTTTCTGCATCTCTCGAGATGATCATATGGTTTTTATTCTTCAGTTTGTTAATATGGTGTATCACATTGATTGATTTGCATTTATTGAAGAATCCTGGCATCCCTGGGATAAATCCCACTTGATCATGGTGTATGATCCTTTTAATGTGTTGTTGGATTCTGTTTGTTAGTATTTTGTTAAGGATTTTTGCATCTATATTCTTCAGTGATATTGGTCTGTAATTTCCTTTTTTTGTAGTATCTTTATCTGATTTTGGTATCAGGGTGATGGTGACCTCATAGAATGAGTTTTGTAGTGTTCTTTCCTCTGCAATTTTTTGGAAGAGCTTGAGAAGGATGGGTGTTAACTCTTCTCTAAATGTTTGATAGAATTCACCTGTGAAGCCATCTGGTCCTGGACTTCTGTTTGTTGGAAGATTTTTAATCACAGTTTCAATTTCATTACTTGTGATTGGTCTGTTCATATTTTCTATTTCTTCCTGGTTCAGTCTTGGAAGGTTATACCTTTCTAAGAATTCATCCATTTCTTCCAGGTTGTCCATTTTATTGGCATAGAGCTGCTTGTAGTAGTCTCTTAGGATGCTTTGTATTTCTGCGGTGTCTGTGATAACTTCTCCTTTTTCATTTCTAATTTTATTGATTTGAGTCCTCTCCCTCTTTTTCTTGATGAGTCTGGCTAAAGGTTTATCAATTTTGTTCATCTTCTCAAAGAACAAGCTTTTAGTTTTGTTGATATTTGCTATTGTTTTCTTTGTTTCTATTTCATTTATTTCTTCTCTGATCTTTATGATTTCTTTCCTTCTAGTAACTTTGGGTTTTGTTTGTTCTTCTTTCTCTAGTTCCTTTAAGTATAAGGTTAGATTGTGTATTTGAGATTTTTGTTGTTTCTTGAGGTAGGAGTGTATTGCTATAAAATTCTCTCTTAGAACTACTTTTGCTGCATCCCATAGGTTTTGGATCATTGTGTTCTCATTGTCATTTTTCTCTAGGTATTTTTGATTTCCTCTTTGATTTCTTCAGTGATCTCTTGGTTATTAAGTAACATATTGTTTAGCCTCCATGTGTTTGTGTTTTTTATGTTTTTTTCCCCATAATTGATTTCTAATCTCATAGTGTTGTGGTCAGAAAAGATGCATGATATAATTTCAGTTTTCTTAAGTTTACCTAGGCTTGATTTGTGACCCAAGATGTGATCTATCCTGGAGAATGTTTTGTGTGCATTTGAGGAGAAAGTGTAATCTGCTGTTTTCGGATGGAATATCCTATGAATATCAATTAAATTCAATATCAGTTAAATCCATCTGGTCTATTGTGTCATTTAAAGTTTTCATTTCCTTATTAATTTTCTGTCTGGATGATCTGTCCATTGGTGAAGTGGGGTGTTAACGTCCCTTTCTATTATTGTGTTACTATTGATTTCCTCTTTTATGGCTGTTAGCATTTGCATTATGTATTGAGGTGCTCCTATGTTGGGTGCATAAATATTTACAATTGTTGTATCTTCTTCTTGGATTGATCCCTTGATCATTATGTAGTGTCCTTCCTTGTCTCTTGTAACATTCTTTATTTTAAAGTCTATTTTGTCTGATATGAGTATTGCTACTCCAGCTTTCTTTCAATTTCCATTTGCATGGAATATCTTTTTTCCATCCCCTCACTTTTGGTCTGTATGTGTCCCTGGGGGTCTGAAGTGGGTCTCTTGTGGACAGCATATATATGGGTCTTGTTTTTGTATCCATTCAACGAGCCTGTGTTTTTGGTTGAAGCATTTAATCCATTTGCATTTAAGGTAATTATCGATATGTATGTTCCTATTACTATTTTCTTAATTGTTTTGGGTTTGGTTTTGTAGGTCCTTTTCTTCTCTTGTGTTTCCCACTTAGAGAAATTCCTTTAGCATGTGCTGTAGAGCTGGTTTGGTGGTGCTGAATTCTCTTGGCTTTTGCTTGTCTGTAAAGCTTTTGATTTCTTCATCGAATCTGAATGAGATCCCTGCTGGGTAGAATAATCTTGGTTGTAGGTTCTTCCCTTTCATCACTTTAAGTATATCATGCCACTCCTTTCTGGTTTGTAGAGTTCTGCTGAGAAATCAGGTGTTAACCTTATGGGAGTTCCCTTGTATGTTATTTGTCATTTTTCCCTTGCTGCTTTCAACAATGTTTCTTTGTCTTTAATTTTTGCCAGTGTGATTACTCTGTGTCTTGGTGTGTTTCTCCTTGGGTTTATCCTGTATGGGACTCTCTGTGCTTCCTGGACTTGGGTGGCTATTTCCTTTCCCATGTTAGGGAAGTTTTCAACTATAATCTCTTCAAATATTTTCTCTGGTCCTTTCTCTCTCTCTTCTCCTTCTGGGACCCCTATAATGCGAATGTTGGTGGATTTAATGTTGTCCCAGAGGTCTCTTAGGCTGTCTTCATTTCTTTTCAATCTTTTTTCTTTATTCTGTGCTGCAGCAGTGAATTCCACCATTCTGTCTTCCAGGTCACTTATCCCTTCTTCTGTCTCAGTTATTCTGCTAATGATTCCTTCTGGTGTATTTTTCATTTCAGTTATTGTATTGTTCATCTCTGTTTGTTTGTTCTTTAATTCTTCTAAGTCTTTGTTAAACATTTCTTGCATCTTCTCGATTTTGCATCCATCCTTTTTTTCCCCAAGGTCCTGGATCCTCTTCACTGTCATTATTCTGAATTCTTTTTCTGGAAGGTTGCCTATCTCCACTTCATTTAGTTGTTTTTCTGGGGTTTTATCTTGTTCCTTCATCTGGTACATAGTCCTCTGCTTTTTCATCTTGTCTGTCTTTCTGTGAATGTGGTTTTCATTCCACAGGCTGCAGGATTGTCCTTCTTCTTGCTTCTGCTGTCTGCCTTCTGGTGGATGAGGCTATCTAAGAGGCTTGTGCCAGCTTCCTGATGGGAGGGACTGGTGGTGGGTTGAGCTGGGTGTTGCTCTGGTGGGCAGAGCTCAGTAAAACTTTAATCTGCTTGTCTGCTGATGGGTGGGGCTGAGTTCCCTCCCTGTTGGTTGTTTGGCCTGAGGTGACCCAGCACTGGAGCCTACAGGCTCTTTGGTGGGGCTAATGGTGGACTCCAGGAGGGCTCATGCCAAGGAGTACTTCCCAGAACTTCTGCTGCCAGTGTCCTTGTCCCCGTGGTGAGCCACAGCCACCCTCTGCCTCTGCAGGAGACCCTCCAACACTAGCAGGTAGGTGTGGTTCAGTCTCCTATGGGGTCACTGCTCCTTTCCCCTGGCTCTTGATGCGCACACTACTTTGTGTGTGCCCTCCAAGAATGGAGTCTCTGTTTCCCCCAGTCCTGTCGAAGTCCTGCAATCAAATCCCACTAGCCTTCAGAGTCTGGTCTCTGGGAATTCCTCCTCTCGTTGCTGGATCCCTAGGTTGGGAAACCTGATGTGGGGCAATTGAGCACTTATCTTGTATCAGACGTGGTATCAAGGGTTTTACATACTTTATCAAATTTAATTTACTCCTGCCCTGAGGGCCAGTGATGGTATTCCCATTTAGAAATGAGTAGACTGAGGCCCAGAGACTTCATTTTACTTGCCTGGTTTCAACCAGTAAATGGTAAATGCGGCTCCCCACCTGCTTCCAGCACTGAGCTTTTATTCAGTACTCTGAGAATAAACTTGCTGCCTCCAGAAAGCTGCTTGTTGCATGGCTTAGCTCAGGCTGCTATAATAAAAATAGCATAGACTGGGTGGCTTAAACATTTCTTAAAAATTTCTCACAGTTCTGGAGGCTGGGAAGTTCAAGATCAAAATACTGGTAGATTCAGAATCTGGTGGGGGCCCATGTCCTGGTTCATAGATGACTGTCTTTTTGCTGGGTCCTCACATTGGTGTTTTATAAAGGCACTAATTCCAGTCATAAGGGCTCCACCCTCATGACCTAATCACTGAGGGCCCCAGCTCCAAATACCATCTCATTGGGGTTTATATTTCAACATATGGATTTTGAGAGGTCACAAACATTCAGCCCATAACACAGAGGGTCTGCAAAGTTTTTTCCCCTTTTCTTTGATGGTCCAGGAATTAAACTGTGAATAAGGGTTTGGGATGTCAAAGCTAAGACACAAAAATCTATTACTTACTACTGATGGCCAGTGTTGAGGAGAGAAAGAGATACATTCAGAGATGAGTCTAGTTGCTTAGCTCATTTTAATCTCTGCTTATGTGGATTGTACATGGTCCACAGTGTGGCAGCCCCTGACCATGCATCATCTTAGGTTCAGAGCTTTACTGGTGATGAGATAGGAGACGGGCAGATGTCTTCTCAGATAAATGACTCTCAGCACCATGGACACATTTTTCAGAAAAAAGAAGTTCACAGCCAGTGTGCGGGCCTGACCACATGACCTTTTCCCAGTAGGAAGGCTCTTAATAGTCTCACTGTGCTCAGAGACTAACAGTGTAGGGAAGAAACAAGTTTATCTTTTTCTTGGTTTATGAAGACCTTTATTGGACTGGTGTTCTAGATAACACATTCATTAAGAATTGGAGAGCAGAAAGACCTAGAAGAAGGAAGAGGTACAGAAAGAAGCAAAAGATGTCTTTATCAGTTGATCAGCTTGTTAAGTTCCAGGACTTTACATTAAAAAAAAAAAAGAATAGTTGCTTGGGCTATTATTAAAAGGGAACAATAAAACTTTAGCTGAAAAATAGTTGGCTAGCAAAAGCAATTCCATGATAAGTTAAAACATACAGGCAGTATGCTGGGTTAAGATACTTTCCCTCAGATAAATAAACATATACTAAAGCTCACTGCTACTTTTAAAATAGGTTGGCTTCAGCTTACACTGGCAGATGGTTGTATGCATAAATATTTGCTCATGGCCATTACTATTATTAATGTATAACATTTGGGAAGTTTCAGAGTTCCAGTTACATGGATTTATTAGGAAATGTTCTCCTGTATGGAAGATGTTCATTGCTACAGTTTTCCCCTTTTGCAGTGAAACAAGTCCAGTAAAAAATCTGAGAGTGGACACACTGAAGGGGGTAGGAAGACCAGTTTTATTTTACCCATGTCATCCCTTCCCAAAGGTGACACAGCTTGGTGCCAAAAGAGGACCCTAAGCCTGTGATTTCTCCCATGGGGGAAAATGAGAGCAAAGTGAGCACTTGGCTTCCCCAAGCTTGTAACATGAACCCCAGGAGGCCCACTTCCATCCTGCCCCATGCAGAACACTGCAGGGGATCAACAGGGCTGCATCATCTGGGGGCAGTGAGGAACAGCTAGGAGCAGAGAGGGAGGGGATGGGAATTCACAACAACCAGCATGTGGATCTCAAAATTCTGGCCACAGTCCTTCTCACTGGCTTGCAGACTCTACCAAGAGGCCTGACCATGAACCCTTCAGGACAACCTGCTTGCAGAACCCCCAATCAGCCAACGTACTCTGCATGCCCCTGTGCATGGCACCCTACATGCCCTTGCAAATGATCTATGTGAGGCCCCGCTGACAGCACACAGATCTCGGTAGTAGGGATGGATGTCAGCAGCCGACTGGACTCAGCTGGACTGGGCATACAGCCTTGAAACTTCAGGGTACTGCCCTAGGGAACATGAACTGGAGCACCCAGTCTGGCTTTTGGGGATCAAGAGAAGGCACACAGTCCTAAGACTTCCCCCTTAGAGGGAACAAGAGGAACAGAGCTGGTAGATCCATAGAAAATATCTTAGATACCCCAGAATCTCTAGCTGGGCTGACTGGTGAAGGTCATTCTTTCCTGAAGCCAGTCACTAAAAACTGGAGCTGGTGACAGCAACAGGAGGCTTCTAGGAACACAAAGACGCAAGGAAACATGGCACCTTCAAAGGAAGGAAATCAAACTACATTGGTGGAGCACAAAGAAATGAAGATTGATGAATATTCTGGCAAAGAATTTGAAATCATCATCTCAAAGTATTGGATTGGCCAACAAGTGCCTTCAGTTTTTAAGTAAAAATAAAAGACACATTATTCATTTTCACCAAGAACTTTATCAAACAATGTATTCACACTTTTGTTCCACTACCTTCTGCCATTTTACAAGCAACTTTATAATTCCATCTTCCCAAAACTTTTCATCTTTTTGACCAAAGAACTGTTCCAGGTGCCTTTTACATGCTTCCGGGGAATTGAAATTTTTTCCATTAAGAGAATCTTGTAAAGACCGAAATAAATGGAAATCTGAAGGTGCAGTGTCTGGTGGATACGGCGGATGAATCAGAATTTCCCAGCCCAGCTGCAACAGTTTTTGCCTGGTCTTGCGTTATCCTGATGGAAGATTATGCATTTTCTGTTGACTAATTCTGGATGCTTTTCATCAAGTGCTACTTTCAGTTGGTCTAACTGGGAGCGGTACTTGTTGGAATTAATCGTTTTGTTTTCCAGAAGGAGCTCATAATCGATGACTTCCTTCCAATCCCACCATATACGCAACATCACCTTCTTTGGAAGAAGACTGGCCTTTGGTGTGGTTGGTGGGGGTTCATTTCGCTTGCCTCATGACCTCTTCCATTCCACATTATTGTACAGTATCCACTTTTCATCTCCCATCACAATTTGCTTCAAAAACAGAACGTTTTTGTTACATTTAGGTAGAGAATCACATGTGGAAATACGGTCAAGAGGTTTTTATTGCTTGACTTTTGTGGAACCCAAACACCAAAGTGATTAACATAACCAAGCTGGTGCAAATGATTTTCAACACTTGATTTGGATATTTTGAGTATGTCTGCTATCTCCTGCGTGGTACAACGTTGATTGTTCTCAGTTAATGTCTCGATTTGATGGCTCTCAACTTCAACTGGTCTGCTGGACTGTGGGGTATCGTCCAGCAAGAAATCTCCAGCACGAAACTTCGCAAACCACTTTTGACACATTCGATCAGTCATAGCACCTTCTCCATACACTGCATAAATCTTTTTTTGCGTTTCAGTTGTGTTTTTACCTTTCTTGAAATAATAAAGCATAATATGCCTAAAATGTGGCTTTTGATCATTTGCTGATGGTTCCTGGTGCAATTCAAAAGGAAAATTATTAGATGTATGTAGGCAAGTACCAGCTTGCAATGACAGTTTCAGCGAAGATGTCGAAAGTAACAAAAAATGTATTGCTAGGAGTTTTCTGTTTGTTTTCATTATCTAATGTTCACTGGGCTGGCGGGAGGTGAGTGTGTGTATATGCGTGTTTCCATGCAGGGAGAAAGTCAAAGTTATTAACATTTTCATCTGCAGAAACTGATTGAAGTTGTGTTCACTGACTCACAAGTGAGATCCATTACAGGACGCTGGTTGACACTGTCTTCTGAAAAGCACATGGTGAATAAGAGATGGTCAGGCGGGTATGGGGGTGGGGGCAGTAGTGGCCACTTCCGAGACAAGGGTTTTGAGGGGTGGTTTTAAAGGGGTTTGGCTCAAGTTGGAGGACCCTCCAGGCTCTAGCTAAGGGTTTAACAACCGTTAATGGGTCACACTCTGGCTTGTCATATCCTGAGGAAAAGCGGATCGGTTTTCAAAGTCCACGAGTGACAGGATTATTGTGTAAGTGCTTCCGAAATGCTTTCATCTTGACTACTCGCGTCTGAAGCTGTTGGAAGGGGCTTTGCCAAGAAAAGCAAAGAATAAAATCGAAACATGCCCGGTGCTAATGTCCTGGGTTTCACAAGTGCAGCGCCAGGGACTTCAATTCTGAATGGGATGCCCTCGGAGCAGTCCGGTGCTGGGATGGAAGCTCAGCAGAGGACTGTTCCCACAGACGAAAGGAAGCAGTAAGTCCAAACCACGTTTCTTCACCCTGGGCAGAGCCGTCATGCATGGAGATTTTCCACTCCAGCCGGGAGGGTCAGAACCTCAGCAGTGACAAACCCATCCAAGGGGTACATTCTGGGCCAGGGAAACGACCCAGTTTTGTGCACGACGCATGGGATAAGCGCGCTTTGTTCCCCAGCCCTCCCTTGAAGACGCCCGACGCTTTCTCAGTGTTCCTCTCCATCCTAACACGCTAAGTGATTCGTAAGTGTGGGGTTGTGGTCCCCCTGCACCAACATTATCAGGAGCCCGCGTTAAAATGCAGATTCCTGCCTACAACCACCCCCAAACTTACTGAATCAAAATTTTGGGGATCCACACCCCGAATCTGTCTTCTTAAGCACAGGGATGTTTGAGGAGCCCCAAGAAAGGCCGAGAGGTGTGGTTTGATTTTGTTTCCTTTAGTTCTGCCTCAGCAGCAACCCTGTTGTGTGCGCTCCTCCTTTGGCCCCCAGACTGGAAACTGGGACACTAGGGGGCCAGGTGCATGGGACCCCTTCCCATCCAGCCGCCTCCTGGGACTCGCTTTACGGAAGTCTTTGGTAATCAAGCATGGGCTCCTCCTCACACCTGCCCACCTCAGTTTCTGTCCTGTTCACTCTGCCCTTTGTCTCTGATCCCGACCCACCCACCTTGGGTCCTCTCATGCAACCCTTTTCCACTCGTCCCTAAGTGCCCTCCAGACTGGGACCAGGGTACCTTTTTTTTTTTTGCTGTGAACAGACTGACTTTTGTCGCTCGCAATTTCTTTGCAAATTCTTTCCTTCCTTATTGTAATTTCCATTCTGCCCAGGAGTGTCAGAATCTTTGCAGTGACAAATCCATGCATAGACTACATTCTGGCAGGACCCACTGATGGCAAAATGTGTGGAGTGGGACGTTTGTCTCCAGCGTGTCTACCTCCCCTCTGACAAGTGTCCTGTATCCTGATCTACCACCTGCAGGCTGGAGGCCCAGGGAAGCCAGTGGTGTAGATCCAACCTAAACCCCAGATCCAGAGAACCACAGGAGCCAATGGTACGTGTCCTGTTCCAATGGCCCGAGAACCAGGAGTGCTGCCAGTGTCTGAGGGCAGAAGGTGAATGTCTCAGTTCAAGCAGAGAGCAAATTCGTCCTTCCTCTGCCTTTTTGTTCTAATAGGGCTCCAACAAATGGGAAGATACCCACTCACGCTGGGGAGGGTGATCTTCTTTACAGAGTTGGTCAATTCAAATGCTAATTTCTTCCAGAAACACCTTCACAGACACACCCAGTAAATAGTTTTACCGCCTATCTGGGCATCCTTTAGCCCAGTCAAGTTGATATAAAATTAATCATCACAATGATCATAGGGGATAAAAATAAATGGATGGCATAGAAACCTTACGTGACTCAATTGCATCCTTAAGTGTAAGGAGTCTGGGATAAATCTGAGTTTTTGTTAGGGATGCCAATCCAGTAGTTGTCTTCTAATTTCAGGATGACACACAGAAGACTCAGAGTCCCACAGCTTCCTCTTCCTGTGTCTCTGTGACTCTCAGCAGGGTAAAGCAGTGTAAACACAGTGATGCACTTTGTGGAGCTGAAGAAAGAGAAAAGAAATCAGAAGAGTAGATAGGGGCTTCCCTGGTGGCGCAGTGGTTGAGAGTCTGCCTGCCGATGCAGGGGACACAGGTTCGTGCCCCGGTCCGGGAGGATCCCACATGCCGCGGAGCGGCTGGGCCCGTGAGCCATGGCCGCTAAGCCTGCGCGTCCGGAGCCTGTGCTCTGCAACAGAAGAGGCCCCAACGAGAGGCCTGCGTACCGCAAAAAAAAAAAAAAAAAAAGAGAGTAGATGGGAGAAAAACAATGTTCAGATCAAGATGATATATATATATTTTTTAATTAGTTTCTGCTTTATAACAAAGTGAATCAGTCATACATATACATCTGTTCCACATCCCTTCCCTCATGCATCTCCCTCCCTCCCACCCTCCCCATCCCACCCCTCCAGGCGGTCACAAAGCACCGAGCTGATCTCCCTGTGCTCTGCGGCTGCTTCCCACTATCTATCTACCTTACGTTTGGTAGTGTATATATGTCCATGCCTCTCTTTCGCTTTGTCACAGCTTACCCTTCCCCCTCCCCATATCCACAAGTCCATTCTCAAGTAGGTCTGTGTCTTTATTCCCGTTTTACCCCTAGGTTCTTCATGACATTTTTTTTTTTAATTCCGTATATATGTGTTAGCATACGGTATTTGTCTTTCTCTTTCTGACTTACTTCACTCTGTATGACAGACTCTAGGTCTATCCACCTCATTACAAATAGCTCAGTTTCGTTTCTTTTTATGGCTGAGTAATATTCCATTGTATATATGTGCCACATCTTCTTTATCCATTCATCCGATGATGGACACTTAGGTTGTTTCCAGCTTCGGGCTATTGTGAATAGAGCTGCAATGAACATTTTGGTACATGTCTCTTTTTGAATTATGGTTTTCTCAGGGTATATGCCTAGTAGTGGGATTGCTGGGTCATATGGTAGTTCTATTTTTAGTTTTTTAAAGAATCTCCATACCGTTCTCCATAGTGGCTGTACCAATTCACATTCCCACCAGCAGTGCAAGAGTGTTCCCTTTTCTCCACACCCTCTCCAGCATTTATTGTTTCTAGATTTCTTGATGATGGCCATTCTGACTGGTGTGAGATGATATCTCATTGTAGTTTTGATTTGCATTTCTCTAATGATTAATGATGTTGAGCATTCTTTCATGTGTTTGTTGGCAGTCTGTATATCTTCTTTGGAGAAATGCCTATTTAAGTCTTCTGCCCATTTTTGGATTGGGTTGTTTGTTTTTTTGCTATTGAGCTGCACGAGCTGTTTATAAATTTTGGAGATTAATCCTTTGTCAGTTGCTTCATTTGCAAATATTTTCTCCCATTCTGAGGGTTGTCTTTTGGTCTTGTTTATGGTTTCCTTTGCTGTGCAAAAGCTTTGAAGTTTCATTAGGTTCCATTTGTTTATCTTTGTTTTTATTTCCATTTCTCTAGGAGGTGGGTCGAAAAGGATCTTGCTGTGATTTATGTCATAGAGTGTTCTACCTATGTTTTCCTCTAAGAGTTTGATAGTTTCTGGCCTTACATTTAAGTCTTTAATCCATTTTGAGCTTATTTTTGTGTATGGTGTTAGGGAATGATCTAATCTCAAACTTTTACATGTCCCTGTCCAGTTTTCCCAGCACCACTTATTGAAGAGGCTGTCCTTTCTCCACTGTACATTCCTGCCTCCTTTATCAAAGATAAGTTGGCCATATGTGCGTGGGTTTATCTCTGGGCTTTCTATCCTGATCCACTGATCTATCTTTCTGTTTTTATGCCAGTACCACACTGTCTGGATTACTGTAGCTTTGTAGTATAGTCTGAAGTCAGGGAGCCTGATTCCTCCAGCTCCGTTTTTCGTTTTCAAGATTGCTTTGGCTATTCGGGGCCTTTTGTGTTTCCAAACAAATTTTGAAATTTTTTGTTCTAGTTCTGTGAAAAATGCCAGTGGTAGTTTGATAGGGATTGCATTGAATCTGTAGATTGCTTTGGGTAGTAGAGTCATTTTCACAATATTGATTCTTCCAATCCAGGAGCATGGTATATCTCTCCATCTATTTGTATCATCTTTAATTTCTTTCATCAGTGTCTTATAATTTTCTGCATACAGGTCTTTTGTCTCCTTAGGTAGGTTTATTCCTAGATATTTTATTCTTTTTGTTGCAATGGTAAATGGGAGTGTTTTCTTGATTTCATTTTCAGATTTTTCATCATTAGTGTACAGGAATGCCAGAGATTTCTGTACATTGATTTTGTATCCTGCTACTTTACCAAATTCATTGATTAGCTCTAGTAGTTTTTCGGTAGCATCTTTAGGATTCTCTATGTATAGTATCATGTCATCTGCAAACAGTGACAGCTTTACTTCTTCTTTTCCAATTTGGATTCCTTTTATTTCCTTTTCTTCTCTGATTGCTGTGGCTAAAACTTCCAAAACTATGTTGAATAAGAGTGGTGAGAGTGGGCAGCCTTGTCTTGTTCCTGATCTTAGTGGAAATGGTTTCAGTTTTTCACCATTGAGGACGATGTTGGATGTGGGTTTGTCATATATGGCCTTTATTATGTTGAGGAAAGTTCCCTCTATGCCTACTTTCTGCAGGGTTTTTATCATAAATGGGTGTTGAATTTTGTCGAAAGCTTTCTCTGCATCTATTGAGATGATCATATGGTTTTTCTCCTTCAACTTGTTAATATGGTGTATCACATTGATTGATTTGCGTATATTGAAGAATCCTTGCATTCCTGGAATAAACCCCACTTGATCATGGTGTATGATCCTTTTAATGTGCTGTTGGATTCTGTTTGCTAGTATTTTGTTGAGGATTTTTGCATCTATGTTCATCAGTGATATTGGCCTGTAGTTTTCTATCTTTGTGACATCCTTGCCTGGTTTTGGTATCAAGGTGATGGTGGCCTCGTAGAATGAGTTTGGGAGTGTTCCTTCCTCTGATATTGTGTGGAAGAGTTTGAGAAGGATGGGTGTTAGCTCTTCTCTAAATGTTTGATAGAATTCGCCTGTGAAGCCATCTGGTCCTGGGCTTTTGTTTGATGGAAGATTTTTAATCACAGTTTCAATTTCAGTGCTTGTGATTGGTCTATTCATATTTTCTATTTCTGCCTGAGTCAGTCTTGGCAGGTTGTGCATTTCTAAGAATTTGTCCATCTCTTCCAGGTTGTCCATTTTATGGGCATAGAGTTGCTTGTAGTAATCTCTCATGATCTTTTGTATTTCTGCAGTGTCAGTTGTTACTTCTCCTTTTTCATTTCTAATTCTATTGATTTGAGTCTTCTCCCTTCTTTTCTTGATGAGTCTGGCTAATGGTTTATCAATTTTGTTTATCTTCTCAAAGAACCAGCTTTTAGTTTTATTGATCTTTGCTATCGTTTCCTTCATTTCTTTTTCATTTATTTCTGATCTGATTTTTATGATTTCTTTCCTTCTGCTAACTTTGGGGTGTTTTTGTTCTTCTTTCTCTAATTGCTTTAGGTGCAAGGTTAGGTTGTTTATTCGAGATGTTTCCTGTTTCTTAAGGTGGGATTGTATTGCTATAAACTTCCCTCTTAGAACTGCTTTTGCTGCATCCCATAGGTTTTGGGTCATCGTGTCTCCATTGTCATTTGTTTCTAGGTATTTTTTAATTTCCTCTTTGATTTCTTCAGTGATCACTTCGTTATTAAGTAGTGTATTGTTTAGCCTCCATGTGTTTGTATTTTTTACAGCTCTTTTCCTGTAATTGATATCTAGTCTCATAGCATTGTGGTCAGAAAAGACACTTGATACAATTTCAATTTTCTTAAATTTACCAAGGCTTGATTTGTGACCCAAGATATGATCTATCCTGGAGAATGTTCCATGAGCACTTGGGAAAAATGTGTATTCTGTTGTTTTTGGATGGAATGTCCTATAAATATCAATTAAGTCCATCTTGTTTAATGTATCATTTAAAGCTTGTGTTTCCTTATTTATTTTCATTTTGGAAGATCTGTCCATTGGTGAAAGTGGGGTGTTAAAGTCCCCTACTATGATTGTGTTACTGTCGATTTCTCCTTTTATGGCTGTTAGTATTCGCCTTATGTATTGAGGTGCTCCTATGTTTGGTGCATAAATATTTACAATTGTTATATCTTCTTCTTGGATCGATCCCTTGATCATTATGTAGTGTCCTTCTTTGTCTCTTCTAGTAGTCTTTATTTTAAAGTCTATTTTGTCTGATATGAGAATTGCTACTCCAGCTTTCTTTTGGTTTCCATTTGCATGGAATATCTTTTTCCATCCCCTTACTTTCAGTCTGTATGTGTCTCTAGGTCTGAAGTGGGTCTCTTGTAGACAGCATATATATGGGTCTTGTTTTTGTATCCATTCAGCCAATCTGTGTCTTTTGGTGGGAGCATTTAGTCCATTTACATTTAAAGTAATTATCGATATGTATGTTCCTATTCCCATTTTCTTAATTGTTTTGGGTTCGTTATTGTAGGTCTTTTCTTTCTGTTGTGTTTCTTGCCTAGAGAAGTTCCTTTAGCATTTGTTGTAAAGCTGGTTTTGTGGTGCTGAACTCTCTCAGCTTTTGCTTGTCTGTAAACGTTTTAATTTCTCCATCAAATCTGAATGAGATCCTTGCTGGGTAGAGTAATCTTGGTTGCACGTTTTTCTCTTTCATCATTTTAATTATGTCCTGCCACTCCCTTCTGGCTTGTAGAGTTTCTGCTGAGAGATCAGCTGTTAACCTGATGGGGATTCCCTTGTGTGTTATTTGTTGTTTTTGCCTTGCTGCTTTTAATATGATTTCTTTGTGTTTAATTTTTGACAGTTTGATTAATATGTGTCTTGGCGTATTTCTCCTTGGATTTATTCTGTATGGGACTCTCTGTGCCTCCTGGACTTGATTAACTATTTCCTTTCCCATATTAGGGAAGTTTTCAACTATAATCTCTTCAAATATTTTCTCAGTCCCTTTCTTTTTCTCTTCTTCTTCTGGAACCCCTATAATTCGAATGTTGGTGCATTTAATGTTGTCCCAGAGGTCTCTGAGACTGTCCTCTGTTCTTTTCATTCTTTTTTCTTTATTTTGCTCTGCAGCAGTTATTTCCACTATTTTATCTTCCACCTCACTTATCCGTTCTTCTGCCTCAGTTATTCTGCTATTGATCCCATCTAGAGTATTTTTCATTTCATTTATTGTGTTTTTAATCGATGCTTGATTCATCTTTAGTTCTTCTAGGTCCTTGTTAACTGTTTCTTGCATTTTGTCTATTCTATTTCCAAGATTTTGGATCTTGGAAATAGAATCTTGGATCATCTTTACCATCATTATTCTGAATTCTTTTTCAGGTAGACTGCCTATTACCTCTTCATTTGTTAGGTCTGGTGGGTTTTTATCTTGCTCCTTCTCCTGCTGTGTGTTTTTCTGTCTTCTCATTTTGCTTATGTTACTGTGTTTGGGGTCTCCTTTTTGCAGGCTGCAGGTTCGTAGTTCCCGTTGTTTTTGGTGTCTGTCCCCAGTGGCTAAGGTTGGTTTAGTGGGTTGTGTAGGCTTCCTGGTGGAGGGGACTAGTGCCTGTGTTCTGGTGGATGAGGCTGGATCTTGTCTTTCTGGTGGGCAGGTCCACGTCTGGTGGTGTGTTTTGGGGTGTCTGCGGACTTTTTATGATTTTAGGCCGCCTCTCTGCTAATGGGTGGCGTTGTGTTCCTGTCTTGCTAGTTGTTTGGCATAGGGTGTCCAGCACTGTAGCTTGCTGGTCGTTGAGTGAAGCTGGGTGCTGGTGTTGAGATGGAGATCTCTGGAAGATTTTCGCCGTTTGATATTATGTGGAGCTGGGAGGTCTCTTGTGGACCAGTGTCCTGAAGTTGGCTCTCCCACCTCAGAGGCACAGCACTGACTCCTGGCTCCTCAATTTGGGATGATTTGTTGTCTATTCATGTATTCCACAGATGCAGGGTACATCAAGTTGATTGTGGAGCTTTAATCTGCTGCTTCTGAGGCTGCTGGGAGAGGTTTCCCTTTCTCTTCTTTGTTCTCACAGCTCCTGGGTCTCAGCTTTGGATTTGGCCCCGCCTCTGCGTGTTGGTCGCCGGAGGGCGTCTGTTCTTCGCTCAGACAGGACAGGGTTAAAGGAGCAGCCTCTTCGGGGACTCTGGCTCACTCAGGCCGGGCGGGCGGGAGGGAGGGGCACGGAGTGAGGGGCGAGCCTGCAGCGGTAGAGTTCGGCGTGACGTTGCACCAGCCCGAGGCGCACCGTGCGTTCTCCCAGGGATGCCGCCCCTGGATCCCGGGACCCCGGCAGTGGCGGGCTGCACAGGGTCCCGGAAGGGCGGTGTGGACAGTGACCTGCGCTCGCACACAGGCCTCCTGGCGGCGGCAGCAGCAGCCCCAGCGTCCCACGCCCGTCACTGGGCTCCGTGCTTTCAGTCGCGACCCGCGCCCGTCTGTGGAGCCCCTTTAAGCAGCGCTCTTAATCCCCTCTCCTCGCGCACCAGGAAACCAAGAGGGAAGAAAAAGTCTCTTGCCTCTTCGGCAGCTCCAGAGTTTTCCCGGACTCCCTGCCGGCTAGCTGTGGCACATTAGCCCCCTTCAGGCTCAGTTCTCGCCGCCAGCCGCAGTCCTCTCCGGGCGCTCTGACCGAAGCCCGAGCCTCAGCTTCCAGCGCCGCCTGCCCTGGCGGGCGAGCAGACAAGCCTCTCGGGCTGGTGAGTGCCGCTCGGCACCGAACTTCTGTGCGGGAATCTCTCCGCTTTGCCCTACCCAGGTATGTGGGGAGTTTCTTGCCTTTTGGGAGGTCTGGGGTCTTCTGCCAGCATTCAGTAGGTGTTCTGTAAGAGTTGTTCCACGTGTAGCTGTATTTCTGGTGTATCCGTGGGGAGGAAGGTGATCTCAGCGTCTTACTCTTCCGCCATCTTACCCGGAAGTCTCCAAGATGATATATTGAGGCAAATTGAACAAGCCATTCATTCATGCCCCAATGAATGGAATTGTGTTATCTGACTTAAGGGTTGCAAGATTACTGATACTTTTATTTCTACCAGCTCATGAAATTAGTTGATGTTGGAATAAATCTTTGTTAAAGTGAAGCAGAATGCTTGAGTTATTTGGGGACAGACCAGAAAATCACCATGACCTTTGAAAAAATTGTTTAGGGCATCTCTTCTTACCTTGCCTAGTACCTCCATTGTCACAGAATGTTCTATTTAGAAGGAAACCTAAAAACTCTCAAATATGTCAATTACTATTAGAGTAGATACCTGGCTTTTTAAAAATTGCAAACCCCATATCCTTTCAAGGACATTTCAGCTTGGAGTTAGCCTTGTCTCTTCATGTGTGAGTGTCATGAGAACGCCTTGGGTGTAGTAGAAAAGAAATGGAATGTACAATCACCCAACTTCCCATGACATATTAGAGACACTGATGCAGCATAAAGGTGTTTAGATAAACTCTGCCTCCGGTCCTAGATGATTTTTGGGAAGAATATCTCAGAGTCTCTACAAAACCTTCAAGAGCAGATTGTCTTCAAGATTATCTACCTTATATTGTTTGTTTGGGGCACTAAACTGACCTGTTGGTGAGGGTTCATCTCATTGATGACTTGCTTAGGAACTCAGATTGGGATGTCATTTTCTTCACTTCTTGTCTTTGTCACTCCCAAATCTGCTCATCTTCCAGTGTCTCCACTCAGCAAATGACTTGTTTTCACCCTTTTGCACCCACTTCCCTCCTCAACATTCATCTAAGCAAACACCAAGTCTAATTATATCCTGTATCCATCGCTCCCTTTTCACTGTCATTCTCATAGTCCAAGTACCATCATCTTTTTCCCAGACCATGGCCATAGCCTCCCAACTGCTCTCCCTATTTCTTCTTGTCCCTTCCCTACCCAATCTCCACACAGCAGCTAGGATGATGTTCTCAAGACACCAATCTGACTGTATCTTATCCCTGCTTAAGGCCCTTCTGTGAATTCCTCTGTGATACTTTAGCTTGGCCTCCAAGGCATGATCTGACTTCTGCCCCGACACCCACTGCCCTCGACTGCAGCACTTTTCAAGCACTCCCACCCTCACCATGCCTTAACCATGAAGACTGTCACCCCTTTCCTCGAGAGGGCCAAGATCCTGCTGATTCAAGATCTTCATTCATGATGGCTTTTCTTTCTGGAACTACATGGATTCCCCCAACTTTGCTTCAACCTCACAAACTTGCCTGGCCAGCTCAGTCTCACCCTAAATGTCAGTTTCTCAGAAAGACCTCCCTGATCCCTGAGATTTAGATTCCTTCTGTGAGATGTGCTAGAGCTGATGTAGAAAACTTTGTCTATAAAGTGTCAGAGAGTAAGGATTTTTGGCTTTGCTGGCCATTTGGTCTCTGTAGCAATTACTCAACTCTGCAAGTGTAGTGGAAAGCAGCTGTAGACAATACCTGAATAAATGAGCGTGGCTGTGTTTCAATAAAACTTTATTTATAAAAACAGGCAATGGGCCAGATTGGATCCACAGGTCATAATTTGACAACCCAGGCCTTAGAGCATCCTACTCTTTTGCTTCATAATGTTTACAGTAATATGTAACAAGGTCATTATATCTGAATGATTATGGGTTAATGTCTGTCTTTGCTCTCTAGACTGCTTTTTCACGAAGACAGAGATCAAAAAGCAGCACCCAGGGGGACAAAATGTACCCAAATAAAACAGCATGAGACTCAAGCCAAGCTGGTTTGTCTTATCTGACTTTACCCCAAGTCTTCAGCTTGAGCAATGAGGAAGAGACTTGTGGAGGACAGTAACCTCCACATATACAAGTTGGAGTTGCTGCAACCTTCTTGGCATCATGCAGAGCCCTAGAATGGGGCCAGCACTGGGGAAGTAGGTCTGAGAAATGGAGAGAATAAATTGGATTGTGACTATATCATTAAGGCCCTGAATCAAGCCCTTCTTGACATATTCTCTAGCTCTTGTTTATAAAGTTACATAAAGCAATATATTCCCATTTTTTAATTAAACACATTTAAATTAAAGTTTTCTGTCACATACAATGAAAAAATATTTATATAAGGCCTGATATTTTCTCATTTGCACAGTGGGAATAATAAAACATACCATGAAGTGTTATCATAAGCATTACAAAAAATATATACATACATATAAATGACTGAGTATTGTACACAGAAACCACTCATGTTTATTAAATAAATGAGTAATTATTTTCACTATATGATTCTATGAAGGGTTACTTATAATAATATATCTTTACCCCCTCACCCCATTTAAACTTTTGATTACGGAACATCTTGTCATTAGTGTCATTTGGAAAACAATCAAAATGGAGCTATCATCTCAATATATAGAACAAGTCACCGTGAAAAGGGGATGCAATAATGATAATAATAATAATAACTTGTTTTATCCACAATTTTAACAATAGATGTCTTATGTAAAAAGAGATTTGCAGACACCTCAACAAAAGAAGATATACAGATTGCAAATAAACTTATGAAAAGATGTTCAACATCATATGTCATTAGGGAAATGCAAATTAAAACAACAATGAGATACTATTATCCTCTATTACCGTGGTCAAAATCCAAAACCCTGACAATACCAAATGCTGTCAAAGACGTTGAGCAACAGGAACTGTCATTGTTTGCTGATGGGAATGCAAAATGGTATGGCTACTTTGGAAGACAGTTTGGCGGTTTCTTATAAAACTAAACATACTCTTACCATAAAATCCAGCAGTCAAGCTCCTTGGTATTTACCCAAATGAATTGAAAACTTATGTCCACACGAAAACCCACACATGGATGTTTATAGCAGCTTTATTCATAATTGCCAAAACTTGGAAGCACCCAAGATGTCCCTCAGTAGGTGAATGGGTAAAAAAAACTGTGGTCCATCCAGATAATGGAATATTATTTAGGGCTAAAAAGAAATAAGCTATCAAGCCATGAAAAGATATGGAGGAACCTTAAATGCATATTACCAAGTGAAAGAAGCCAATTTGAAAAAGCTATAGTCTGTATGATTTCAACTGTATGACATTCCAGAAAAGACAAAACTATGGAGACAGTAAAAAGATCGGTGGTTGCCAGGGCTTTGGTGGGAGGGAGGGATGAACAGGCCAAGCACAGAGGATTTTTCGGGCACTGAAACTGATCTGTATGGTACTACAAAGGTGAATACTTGTCATACATTTGTTGAGACCTGCAGAATGTGCAACACCAAGTGTGAACCCCAGTGTAAACTGTTGACTTTGGGTGATAATGATACATCAGTGTAAGTTCATGGATTGTAACAAATGCAGTACTGTGGTGTGAGGATGTCCACAGCGGGGGAAGTTGTGTTTTTGTGGGGACAGTGGGTTATATGGGAACTGTCTATCCTTTCTGCTGAATTTTGCTATCAATCTAAAACTCTAAATAATAGTTTATTAATTTTAAAAAGTATTTTTAAAAAGGAGCTTGCCCATATAATGGTTCAAATAAAAATTATTCAGAAATGTCCTTCTTCCCCCAAGACAGTACTTTTGAAGAATCAGAAAAGAAACAGAGGAAAAAAAAACAATTGACCAAATCTCCAAACACACCTGAGGACTGAGCACGCGTGTCTTTGGTACCAGCTTTTCAATCTTCATCATGAGTATGAAGAGAATAGTATTTATTTTCTTCTGTTTTATGACCCAGGAGTGTGAATAAACATTGACAGATGCTTGCCAAGACATGAACATAGTGGGAATGCATCTGACTCAGGGAGCAAATGATACAAAACTGAGAACAGAACAAAGATGACAAGACCTAGAATACAAATGGGAGCCAGTTTCCCCCTTTGTGGAGTCACCAACTGGCTCTTCACACCACTTAGAATCAAAGCCCCAGTCCTTCCAAGTACCAAAGAGGCCCTGCATGAGCTGGCTCCAGGCTCCTTCTCCCACCTCATTTCCCACCACTCCTTCCCTACCGTTCTGGCTTCCTTTTTGTTTCTGCCTCAGGGCCTTTGCACTTGCTGCTCTCTTTGCCCAGAAAATCCTACTTCACCTGTATGACTTCCTGCTACTCATTCTATTCTCTGATCAAATGTCATTTCTGCAGAGAGGACACCTGTGGCCACAAGACTTAAAATAACCTCCCTCCAACTCTCTATTTCTCTTCCCTGCTTGAAGTCTTTTCACATCACTAATCATTTAAGTTACATATTGCTCTGTTCTTCTATTCCATGTCTGTCTCCCCAACCTGAATGTGAGCTCCGGAGGACAGAGTTCTCTGTTGCTGGGCTCCCTTAGCTTCACCTCAGCATCTATGACAGCGCCCGACGCACAGTAGCAACTCAATACATATTTATTGATTGAATTTGTTGCAACCAATTTCTATATGTCAACTTGGCAATCGCATTAAATCCATTGTTTGATTTTCTAACAATCAAAAGAAATCTCAGTAACTACAAACCTCCCTGGGACAGCTCACATGTCTCCAGTGATGCAGGCGTAGGTGGCTGAGAGTGCTACCAGCCTCATTTATTCCAGATCAAACTCAAACACTCATAATGTAAAGAATATCACATGCTTCCTCATGGAACTGAGACATACTTTTCAAGAGGATTAGCTTATAAGAGTCAGATAATCCCCCTGGGTTGAATAAATAGATCTTATAGAAATTCCTGGGGCACGTTCAACATAAGGCCTTTCGCTAAAATTAAATTAGCAACAAAATGAGCTTTTCTTGGGGTAAATTCAAGTGGGTTTTCTTTTACAAGCTGTTTTAAACTATCATAATCTGATAGGCAGGGTCCTCCCCCAGACACACACGGTATTTCAAATGCCTCATTTTGGAAACATGTACCCCCAAGCCCAGGAAAGAGGGAAGGAAAGGAAGGCTGGAACTCCCAAAAGGCAGTAGCCAAGTTTGCAAAGAGAGGGAGATTTGGGACATATGAAAAAGAACCTAAGAATTTCAGTAATTTAGGAAAACTACTTGCTCAAATTGGTGCCTGTGACAATGTGAAACACACAGAAGAACAGTGATGAATAAAATAATCAGCCTGTCAGTTGCCTCCCGTCCCCTCAACAAACTGAAACTGAGACTGTGATTATGTCACAACTCAGCAGCGTTTGTCAATAACTGTCACTAGGGCAGTGACCTAACCAAGGGCACGTCCACAGAGCACACACAACGCTGAGGTTTGCTTGCCTCCTACAAAAATGTTGGTCCTGGCGAGGTCAGCAGAGCAACCTCCTCCCACTTGGGTGCAGCGCTGTCTGCTCCTGACTGAATCACACACTGTGCAAATATTTTACTTTCATACATCATCTGTAGCAAGTGTAATACTGAGATTTAAAGGTAAATAGCTAGAGAAATTGCAGTTGCATTATCGGGCTGACATTCCGATCATCGCAAATCAAATTCTGCCGTGTGCAGCCCAAAGCAAATAGTGGTTTTAGTCAAAACCCTTTTTTTTGTGGCTTCCTTCAGATCATATATACAAGGCTGTGATTTTGGTCAACAAATAATCAAATAAAGACATATTTTGTAAGGGTTATTCCCAGTGAAGGAGTTGAACTCTTTATTTTAAAATCATCCTGTTTCTTCTCACTAGAAGGAGTCAGAACTAAACTAGGGAGAATTGATGTACTGGGTGTGATTTAGAACAAGAAGAGAATAAACTTGAACTGAAATATTAAAGCACGCTTGGTCCCTGAAAGGATCTGGTTTAGCCACGGCAGATGGCTCAACTGAAGGGCTTAGGCCTGACGTGGCCTCTCTTCTGTGACAGTGAGAAGGTGAGGCATGGCGCCTGGAAGTGAAGGCAAAATTCCAGACAGAGAGACATTCACTTATTCATTCAATCTTTATGAAGCCAACCTTGTGCCAAGTTCTGTGCTGGGACTTGGGGATATAAACCAGCCCTCTTGCCCAGTTACTTATATAAGTACCAGGACAAATGATGCATAGGCGCCTATGAGTATGAAATAAAATTTATTACTTACACAGTAAACCGTGAAAGGTTCCCTAAGGAGAAAGGCTCTGGAGTGAAGTAAGAGCAAAACTGGATGGGGGCTTTGAGGGCGTATCTGGGCTGGGGGTTCCCCAGCATGGGCTAGAGGTTGTGTTATTTGACATTTCCATGGGCATAGAGGTGACAGTCCCTTACATGGGGTCACACAGGAGATAGGCAGGAGGGGCTATGCTACATTCTCCAAAGAGTGTCTTCCCTACTCTGCTGGAGGGCAGAAGCTATGTCTTAATCATCTTTACAAACTCCATTCTGCTAGCAATGAATTTACTCAGTCATTCTTACTGGCCTCCTGGTTCTGTTTCTCTGAGAACCCTGACTGATTCTGTCTTTCACCACAAAGTATAATATTAGCTGTAGGTTTTTGTTAGATGTCCTTTACTCAAATTGAGAAAATTCCCTTCTATTTCTAGTTAGCTGAGACATTTTATCAGGAATGGATGTTGGATTTTGTCAAGTGCTTTTCTTGCATGTATTGAGATGATGACTTTTGGTTTTTTACTTTGTTAATATGGTGAATTGTATTGGTTGATTTCCAATGTTAAACCAATCTTGCATGATGGTCATGATGTATTTTTTAATGTATATATTCTTGGATCAATTTGCTAAAATTTTGTTTAAAATGTTTTCATCTATGTTCATGAGAGATATTGGTCTGTAGTTTTCCTTTCTTAGAGTGCCTTTATCTGGCTTTGATATAAGGGTAATGCTGGCCTCATAGTTGCAACGTATTACCTCCTGCACAATTTTCTGGAAGAGTTTATGTAGCTCTGGTATTATTTATTCTTTGATACAGAATTCACCATTGAAGCCATTCAAGACTGGAATTTTCTTTGTGGGAAGGTTTTTTTTTTTAAATTTTATTGGAGTATAGTTGCTTTACAATGTTGTGTTAGTTTCTGCTGTACAGCAAAGTGAATCAGCTATATGTATACATACATGCCCTCTTTTTTGGATTTCCTTCCCATTTAGGTCACCACAGAGCACTGAGTAGAGTTCTTTGTGCTATACAGCAGGTTCTCATTAGTTATCTATTTTATATATAGTAGTGTGTATATTTCAATCCCAATCTCCCAATTCATCCCACCCACCCTTCCCACCTTGGTATCCATGTGGGAAGGTGTTTAACTACAAATTCAATTTCTCTAATAGATATCTATTAGAAATTGAATAGATTCAGTTTCTCTGAATAGATTATCTATTTCAGTTAGAGTGAACTTCGATAATTTGTGTTCTTCAAGGAATTAGTTCATTTCATCTGACCTCTGAAATTTATTGACATAAAGTTGTTCATACTATTTCCTTAGTATCTTCTTAATATCTCTAGATTCCTTAGAGATGACATCTCTCAGCCTGATATTGATAATTTGTGTTTTCTCTCTTTGTTTCCTGACCAGCCACACTTATTAATCCTATCAAACAGCTAATTTTTGTTTTATTAATTTTATCTATTGTTTTTTTCTGACTCTCATTGCATTGACTTCTGCTCTGATCTTTATTATTTCCTTTCTTCTCCTTACTCTAAGATTAATTTGCTTTCTTCTAGTTTCTTAAGATAGGAAGTGAGGTCATTGATTTGAGACCTTTATTCCTGTCTGATATAGTATTTGTACTATGAATTTTCCTCTTAATACTGCTATAGTGCATTCCCCAGCTCACAGAGTCTATGGGACTCTGCCTGAGCTTATTCTCTCTGCACTGCTGCCTAGAAACTCTCTCAAGGCAGCAATCTGGGGCACTCATAGGGCCCATTTCATTTGCCTCATGTCTCTCAAGGATCACTGTCTGCTTTTGCTTAATGCACAGGGCCTTGAAAATTGTTTTTATATACATTTTGTCTCTTTATTTATTTCAAGTGAGAGTAAATCTAGTCTACATTCCTCTATCTTATCCAGAAGCAGAAGTTCTTTTGTTTGATTTTTAATTTGTGGAGGTTATTTTTTTACACGAATGCTTTTACTTTTATGTAGTTAAATATATTGATCGATTTACTTACATTTTTTCTGTCTCTTTTATCATAAAAGTCTACCCTCCACTAGAAGCCTGAGTCACACATAACCTTTGTTTCTTCTTCTGATTTTCATTCATTCACAAACTTATATGGATTTTAATGTACAATGTGAGAGGAAGTTCTAAATTATTTCCCATGTGTCTTCCTCCCCCATCCAAATAGCCAACTGATTGTTCCAGCATCATTTGTTACAATGCTTCCATTAATTTGAGGTAAACTCCTATCATTATATTTTTATAAAGAATATAATCCATTGCTGGGATATTCATTATGTCACTCTGATTTTTCTTTTCCTGTCTCCCTTTCTTTTTCTTTCTCTCCTTTTTAAAAAAATAATAGTACGTTTTAAAATTGTTGTTTTACCATATTTTAAACATTGTTTTACAATACTGTTTTACTTGTTTCCGTCAGTGATATGCAGAAGCTAGCTTTTACCAGCTCATACTAGCCAATTCTGTGCATGTCTTTCCAATGCCATGTTCAGCCATGTCATGTTGGTAGCTTGAAATTGACCCATAATGGATGTATTCACACCATAGAAATTGGCAAACACTGGACACCATGGTTTTTTGTTTTTGTTTTTGTTTTTCCCTCTGAAAGCCAGTTTTGACAGCACACCACCAGGGCTCGTTCCTCCTCATAAATCTTTTTTATTGTTTGTTATTCACATCTATTGTACCACATGAACTTTAGAGTGCTTTTAAGATTTTTGTTGGCATCATATTCAAGCTCATTTAATCTGGAAAGAATTGACATCTTCCAACTTATGACATTCAATCTTCCCATTCTAATTAACTGTCTATAACTTCATTTAAGTTTTTTCGAACAAATCTCTTCAAAAAACTGGTTAATAGTTTTCTCTGTATGGGTCATATAAATTTTATGGGGTACATTGTAAACAGTATTCTAGACTGAAATTGTGATAAATTTGTAAAATTGTTGACCCAAAAGAAATGAGAATGAGAAGAAACGTACCTAGATGTCCCTTGGAGTGTTGAATTTTATACTCATCTAGCGCTAACAACATCCTGCCTCATCTGACCCCAAAGAGGCAACAGACAATGTCTGGGATGCTCATTCTCAAAAAGCAAACCAAGGGACAGAATGCAGGTCATACCAGGCAAAGCAAAAGGGTCTGGAAGCTTTATTTTAGAGAAGAGAAATCTAATGTATAATGATAAATAATATAAAGACTCTTCTGAAAAATATACTAAGGATTTCATCCAAGAATGAGCACTGGAAACAGTGGAGAGGAAATTTATACAACAGTCAGAATTAGATGAATGGACATTTCAGTTTCTTTTGATTCTTGTAGGCTAAGGTTTAAATTTTCTCTGGTTATGGTGAACTAACATGAAGAAGCAGAAGTTTCAGCTTAGTGTAAGGAGAATTCCAACTCTATTAATGCAAACAAACAGCAAAAACAACAGAATAAACACTAGAAAAGGGTTTGAAGAAGGCTGGGTATTCTCCAGCTGAATATTTAGCAGCAATCCTGGGTCTGTGGCAGCAAATTGGGAAATGATGGTCTCAATATGGCAACAGGGGTATTTTATTTACCTGGCAAAGTAGCATCAAAAAACAAAATCACACTTGTGTGTCTCAAGTGGTGGAAGATGCATTCTCCCATCTGCCACAGGCCATCTACTCTCGATTGCTTCTTATCCTTCTACTGCAAGCTGCTCTCATCACTTATACAACCTGGCTGTTTCTGAAGGCAGACACATATGAAACCTCTGGTTTAAGCATTCAGTACTCTGAAGTTGAGGTATTAAAAATCCAAAACCAGTCTTAGAATTATAAAAACCTTAACACAGAATTTTAAGCTGAAAATGATTATTCACATCTTGGACTTTTAATCTTTTTTTTCTGTACTTGCTAGCATAATTCATGTTCATCAGCAATGATTCCAAAGTAGCACTTGGGGGAAGGTAATGTTTTCTGCTCCTAACTGAACATGGTAACATTTCCACTTTTAGAGATGACTTTGCTGAACCACTTTCCTGGTTGATTAGGCCATTAAGTATTGAATGGTGAGGCCCAAGGATCAATGATAAATAAAGAAATATTAAATTATATGTACCTAAAATACATTTCTAGAGAATAAGGCAATCTTTGTTTGTTTTCTGCATATAGAGATGTCCTGGAGCCATTTTGACCATACCATAGACAAATGGATAAACAACAGTTCTAAAGGTTCAACGGCTACGAAGCAGAAAGCGACCTTATAGAAATAAGTCCTAATCATAGAGGCATATCATGATTATTGAACTTCTAACCATGGTTCTTGACCTTTTGCATCAAATGGTAACACAAATGTAAAAAAATAATATAAGCTGAGTACATGGACTCCTAAGAGGTCTGTGTCAATGTCTCAATCCACTTGGCAGGCTTGTTCTTGCTCTTGCCCTTAACTTCTTAGCTTCAACTTGAAATGAGAAAATAAGGAGAGAAACAGCCCAATGGAGAGCAAATGTCACACCCTCAACATGGCTTTAATATTTAATATATTAGAAACAATATAAATTTGGGTTGAAGAAACTGTTTTTTCTTTTCTTTTATATGCAGCAGCAGAATTCCATACACAGTGTTTTGAAAACCAGAGCCTCCTGAATAAGAGTTTAAAGTTATTTCTTAGTATTTGTTTAAGGAGTTTTGGATAGGGTCATATTTTAAACATATGTATAAAACAGCATTCCATAATTGATTTATTAACATATGAGGTCATATTTATGATTTCTTTCTGAAATATTTAAAAGCAAACTAAAACTTCATAATCCTATAAAATCTATTCATCACAAACCTGCTTCAAAAGTTCATAAAAAGCACAAAAAGAGCCAGCATATTGTATTTAGTTACGGTTGAAGTTTGTACTCCAAAGGATAAATGAATACGATTTGTATTTGCTATGGATAGAGCTGGGTTTTATTCACATTGTATTACATCTCAGGAGAGAGTTTGCTAAATAAGTCCAAATGGCAGAGACTCAGAAATCCAGAAAAATGCAAACATCACATTTTTTTTTCATGATGGACAAGACAGGAATGATTAAGAAATCCTTTAGAAAATATTGCATTTTCAAATGTTTTCAAAAGTTCACAAAATTCCTAAAAGCTAAATCCCTTCCCATCCCATTCATCTTTATCCTGTCATTGGATGTGATCTTTAAAAATATAATGTGCATGCTTTGCTCTGCTAAGCCCTTTTAATTTAGGTTTCATGTATCCTTTATATTCAGATACATTTACTTGTCACTGTTCCCTGCTGATCTCAATGGTTACCAGAGAAAACTAAGGCCCTGTGTTGGCTCAAAGATAGGATTGGTGATTTTTTGTAGTATAATATCTGGGTTACCAGAAAACTCCTTCTTCCTGTAAAAGTACTCCCCCCAAATTGTATGTTAATATCTCACTTCTTTTATCAAGGGTGTCTGGAAGAGGGTGACATATTGAATTAAATTTATTCTAACTTGTAAATGATTGTTATTAGATCTCTTAATGAGAATAGGTTTTATTAGAGGGCAGGGTAGAGATCTGGCATTTATAGGAATCTTTATAAGGGGAAAGAGAACATTTCTGGGGAAAGGGCAAAGGTGAAGAAAAGAGAGTCTTGGGGGTTTTTTTTAATTGGAGTATAATTGCTTTACAATTTTGTGTTAGTTTCTGCTGTACAATGAAGTGAATCAGCCATATGCATACATAGTCTTGGGGTTTTAAAGATGAATAGCCTGTTTCACAATTTTCCTGAGAAAGGAAGTAAAGAAAATGACAGTGCCTGAGCCCAACTAATTGCCACAATGGCAGTGTCACACATATGGACCTGTTTACTCCAATTGTAAACTTGAGAGGCTATTTTTTTTTTCTTTTACTGATAGGAGAAGTAAAGCATAATTTTTTTCAAGTGGATAAAATCATGACTGTTGTGCAAATATACTTGTCAGTGGTTTTATTTAATTCATTCGTTAATGAGAGCACCAGCAAGATGTAATAGGTACAACAAAAAGCCTTTGAATAAAATTGATCAAGAATGCTGAAATGATTTTGCTCATAAATGCAAAACTGGTCAATAGCTACACGGTAATAACCACTTGCATCTCCACAGGGATAGAGTTCATTTACTTCTGCATGGGCAAGAATCATTTGCATCACTCTAAGATTCCTGCAATTTATAGAGTAGCAAAAAAACAAAGATGTAGACCCCTAAGAATCAGATAAGCCCCTGGAAGATCTGTCTAGACCAGGTTTTCTTAATCTCATTTTGGGCCAAACAATTTTTCACAGTGAAGGGCTGTCTTGTGCGTGATAGGATGTTTCACAGCATCTCTGCTCTCTATCCACTAGATTCCAGTAGCAACCCCCAAGTTGTGACAACCAAAAATGTCTGCAGAAATTGCCAAATATCATTTGGGGGACAAAATCACCCCAGGGTGAGACACTGGTTTAAATAATGCCCAACATTCCATTGAAGGGATACCAGTCAACTCTGCCCATTTCCAGGTCTTCCACAATTTTTCTGGATGGAATGAGACTGAGAAGAGTTAAGTACTTTGGTCAACATTACATTACTACAAGGTGGTGGAATGAATTACAAAATAATTCCAGAGCATATTTCTTTTTTTCATTCCACCTCTGTGAAAATTGGAATTGGTGATATTTAGCTCCTTATGTGAAATTTTCCCTTAATAATTATAATCCAAATAATCCTGGACCTTCTTGCACTAAGAACCATTTCTGCTTGGTGTCACTATTAAGAGAAACACGAGTCTAATCCAAAGGTCTAGAAAAGTAATGTCTTCACTGAAGTCTGTTGATGAGGTAGAAAATGAGAACTTCATCACATAAGAAACAATAAAACTTCTTAAAACCTTTTGTAGGCATCTACCTTCTGAAGCACCCTCACGTAGCTTTGTAGCTGCTTCCCTAATATCTCTTCTGTCTCTTTGAAACTCCAGCTTGCTTCTCTCACATCTCCTAGTCCCATGTTCCAGAGAGAAGCAGCGTTATGCCCTTAAACAAATTAATTTTGTCTCCCTACCTTTATTTTTCAGTTTATTTCTTTACCCCTTACTCTGATCAGCACAAGAAAGAGGCTGAATGGGAGAATAAAAAGTAAAGCTGTAAATCCTTACATTTTGGTATCTTTGATGCTATGCAGAAATAAAAAATTCTTTTTAAATAAGAAAGTAGATAATAAAACATTTGAGGGTGTGTCCATTGAAAGAATCTAGAAGCAGTGATACTCCAGGAACAATGAGCACTGCTAGTACCCAGATCTTGGCTTCTAAATACCAAGATCTCCATTACAGGAACCAGGGCTCTTTAGAAAAATGTGCTGGGGGAGGAAAACACACAGAGTGAGCCTGGAACATCTTGAACCAGAAAGGGAGGAAGGGCTCAAAGATGACTGATGGGGACGTGTCAAAAAAAATGCAGGCGCCAGCTAAAGGAGTTCCCATTGCCAAATGTACAACAATTTGAGCAGCAGAAAGACTAATGGCAGTTATGGATCACAGCACAAAGAATCCATGGCTCCATAGTGATACTCAAAACAAAAAGAGAAACAAAAACCTTTGGGTGCTGGGAAGAGAAGGAGAAGGGAAAGATTTTCTTTACCAAAAAATGCTAACTAATAAATGTAAAGGGAATGATAGAGATAGTATCTACAGTTTGTCTGCAATTATTTTAATTCCTCTAATTACCAAAATAATTATATATTTTTTTAACAAAAAATTCTATCTATTCATCCATGCATATATACTTGGAGTTTATATGAGTCTTTAGGTTCCCCTGCTAAAATAAGTTTGAAAACTATTGTTATACAGCTTATTTCATATATTTTATTTATATGTCTGCCTAGATTTCATTGCCTAGGTTTAAGAAATTTAACCATACTTTAATTGTGGTCAATTTTAAAGGTATTACTTTATTATGTTAAAATGGACCTCCTCATTAGTAACTCTCTTTGGATATCTCGATTGTTTCCTCCAGATAAATTCAGAGAAGTGGAATGGCCGATTCAAAAGATGAAAAGAGTTTTAGAATTTTTGGTATAGATTTTCCAGAAAACTATGTACCAATGTCTCCTTTTGGCAGTGGGCTTGCATGACGTTGTGATTTAGGAATAGTAACAGTAAAGCTGGTTCCCGTTTCCTGGGCACCTGCACTATGCCCCACAGTTTGTAGATATCTCTCTTATAGTCCTTCCAACCACCTTGCCAGCTTGGTCATCTTTTCCCCATAAAAACGAGGACCTGAAGCTGTAATTGGAGGACCTTTCTCTGGGTCTCTAGAGCCTATGCTCTTTCCACTTGGCTGAGCTACCTGGCATGATGTGCTAAACACAGGGTCTCATTTCCTGTGTCTCTGTGTCTCTCCATGTCTAATTTTCACAAACTGTAACTTGCTCTTTACTCAGGAGAGGGAATAATCTGTTTTCTCATCCGATTTTCTTCAATTCCTAATTGGGATCCCGTTCCCCAGAAGGCTAGCTGAACCTAATGTTGCTTTCTTCCCCCATACCTCATAAGAGGTGTATGAACAGGACACACAACACACACACACACACACACACACACACTCATTTGATGTTTCCAAGTCTAATCCAAAATCATATGAGTCTTTCTCTCCATTCCATATTCTTTGTCTCCCTTTATCCACAGGGAGGACCCTGATTCCCAACAATATCAGTATATTTATTTTCTCAATCTTACGATACAATATTTCAGAATCACTCTAACAATACCACTATCAAACAACAAACCTACTGAGTCAAGTTGAATTCCTTGAAATTCCTTTATGTCCTTAGCCTATATCCCGCTGAGGGTCTCCAGTCAGAGGAAGATGCTCAACACTTATTTAGATTAATTCTTTTTATTTATTCTGTGTGGTTATGTTATCAATTTCATATACAGTTAGATCAGTTTATTTCCATTTGTATTCAAACTTAGGATCGTCTCCATCTTTTCTAATTTAACTCTGTATTGGAATATAAACATGATTCAGAAGTCAGAACTATAAACTTATCAAAATCTTACTTCCTCTCTATCTCTTCAACTATATTCCCACCTACCTCTTATAAATAGCCAATTTGATTCACTTCTGGCTTATGGCAGAAATCTTATTTTTCCTTTTGCCTTATGTATAAGTAGCACATTATATACATTCTTTTTCACCTTGCTTTATTCTCACTTAATATATTTGGAAAATTATATCTATCAGTTTACAGAAATCTTTTTTTAAAACATCTGCATACTGCTCCCCTGTGTGGCTCTATCATTGCTTATTCAACCATTCTCCTAAGTATTGGCATTTAGACAACTTCCAACAATTTGCTATTGTAAATCACAACTTCAACGCATAATTTTCTGCATAATTTTTGTATTCCTACAGGTATATCTTCAGAATAATTTCCTAGAAGTTGGATTTCTGGACCTACAGGTAAATGCATACATCATTAGAAGTTGCCTCTTAGCAAGTTATGAGAGTCCATTTCCTCAAAGCCTCATCAAGAGGATGCTATCAAATTTTTGACATTTTGCCTGTCAGATTCAGGAGAAATTATATCTCTGTGCAGTTTAATTTGCATTTCTCTTATCATAAGTGAAGTTAAACATTTCACTGTACAAGGGTCATTTGTATACATACATTCGAATACATTGTGTGTATGTATATACATCTATATATTTTTCTGAATTTTCTGTTTATCTCTTTCGCTCATTTTACTGTTAGTTTTTTTTCTTTTTCTCCCATAAGTTTTAAGAGTTCTTTATATATAAGGGTTATTAACCTTTTGTCTATGATATATGTTACATGTATTTTATTCCAGTTTAACATTTGTGTTTTGACTTATGATCTTTTTTTCACACACGAATTTTTTTTAACTCAATGTTTTATTTGTTGCATCTGGATTTGGAGTCATAGTTGGAAAACGTTTCTCCATGTCCAAGTTTTATAATGAAATTCACCTGTGTTTTATTCCAGTACATATATGGTTTCATGTTTTACCTGTAAATCTCTCACCCATTTGGATTTATTTTTGTGTATGGTATAGGGGAAAAGAAGATTTTAAAATTAATTTTAAGGTTGCTATTTGCCTGGCTTGTGGTTTCTTTCAGGAACTTCCTAGAATGTATGACTTATAAAATGCAAGTGCTATGAGGACAGGGGACACTGAAGTGGTCACATTAATGTGAGATTCTCATGCATGGGAGATTCTCTTTCTGAAGGGGCTGGCTGGTCCTCAAGCATTACTGTTCAGAAGCCTACAGTGTTCGCACTGAAGGCATGAGTTGGGACCGGGCCGAATCATTGGTGGCCAGGCAAACTGCTTTCTGACAAGAGGGTAAAAAGGCAATGAAGAGAAGTCAGGGAAGGGGGGAAATCTGAGCTGATCAGTGATGGGTTCAAAGGAAGGGGAGTTATTTCCTGCTGAGTTGCGGAGGCTGAGAGGAGCATCAGCGGCTGCAGTTCTTCAAAGGGTCAAGAGATGGTCAGCTTAGAAGATGGGTGACCATGAAGCCAACCAGGAAGAAGGTGGCGGGCTAGCGGGCATGGTGTCCCCACCAAGATAGCTCTTGTTAGTCTGAGTTCTGTACTCTAGATCTAAAGTGTTGGATTGAGCCCAGCATTTAAAGTGATCTGTATTCTCCAAACTCGGGGGTGGGAAGATAGAGAAACGTCAGCCATCTGAGGGAGTTTTATGGATAAGCCCCAGGAGCATTCAAACATGCATCGTACAGAATGAAACACAACTTATGAGGATTTAGAGAGATTTCTGACACGGACCATGAAATCTGGCTCGCGGAGACATCTATGAGTCAGGGGTATTCCTCTAAGCAAAAACAAACTAATTCCACTAAGTGAATTATTGCTGGATATGAGACCAAAAGAGAGTTAGTATTTTATTTTAATTGATAGAATTGCCGCTGCTTCACCCATCATCTCCTGATCTCTCAGTGGCTGGGTCCTCTAACAACAGGATGCAAAGATAACCCAGAGGACCTGTGCCGGCTTGTGGCTGAACCAGGATTGTGGAGCCCTGGTCTTATATTCATAAACTAAAGAAAGGCCCAATACAATACTTTTCACCTTAAAATGACATCACCTGTCAGTCAAAGTCAAGAAGGCCTTGTAATGGGTTCAAAATACCATTTTAAATATAAGGGAGTGGGGCACGGAGCCCCTGATAGGCTCAGGTAGCACTCTGGAAATGGGACCCAAACAGGTATAAAGGAAACAGAGTGAGAGTGGTTACTTCCCCTCCTGAGTAAGAAGCGGGCTATAGTCTGAGTGTGGGAAGCATCCTGGCATAAGGCAAGAGAGAACCAGAGAAAGGACCTCCAATTCCAGCACACCTTGTTCCTTGTTTTGTAGTTCTGGACAACTGTGTCTCTTTGAGTTCCAGGTCCTCGTTTGTAGGGGGAACAGATGACCAACCTTGCAAGGTGGTTGGGAGGACTACATGAGACATTTCTTTAAACTGTGGGGCAGCTGCCCAGAAAATGGGAACCAACATGACTGTTACTGTTCATAAATCATAACGACATGCAAGCCTGTTACGGGAGGGAGGTATTGGTACATAGTTTTTCTGGAAAATCTATACCAAAAGTTTTAAAACCGCCTCCACCCTTTGAATGAGCCATTCCACTGCTTTGCTTTTATCTGGAAGAAACAATTGAGATGTACACAGAGAATTATGGATGAGGATGTCCATGTTAGCATCATAAATAAATAAATATTTTAAATTTAGCATAATAAGTTGGGAAACAACATATGGTTAAGCTAGAATTTTCAAACTTAGACAATAAAAAGGTAGGCAGAAAAAATTTTTTGAAACAATAGTTTTCAAACTTCTTTAGCAGAGAAACTCAAAAATCTATGGAATCAAAACACATACACACACAAATATGTATACACACATATGTTCACACTCACGTGTATACACACATATACACATGTATATGTTCACATCCACATATATACACACACATATACATATATATAGGTGGATATATAGAGGTATAGATAGAAATACAGACCGATTTATTATTAAATATATATTTCTTTACATTGGTAAGTAGGAAAAATTATTTAAAGTCATAGAGACAAACTGTAGATGAATTTGTACTAATATGTTGATAGCCATATGCAGTATTGAGATAGTCTCTTACTATGTCTTTGCCCCACAGATATTTATTACAAGTATAATTGAAGTTGTCCTCTGCTAGGACAAAAATGCATGTTGGGCTTCTTAGTAAACATAACAAAAATCAATCTTGCTGTCTAATCCCAACTTGGCAGCCACAAGACATAAATTTCTTCCCAATCAGCATAGAGCTCTTTTCAATCACCTCTCACCAGACAGCTCATTTTTTAATTGACTGCTCTGTATTGCCCATCAAGGCATGATTGAGACTACAGATGCTTGATGGAGATGCCTAAGGTTTTTCTTTTCAGTCCCTTTTGCTCCAATCTGATGTCACGTCGAAGAACCAGACCATAATGTAGACACAACCTCTGCTAAAAATTACTCCAATTAAACACTGTGTCTACCTTTCTATCATAGGTTGGATTAGAAGCATCAATAAAAATAACGTCTGCATCTTGCATAACCTACTTTTTGATGAGATTCATTACCCTATTAAATGTTATTTGATGAGGATATATATAGTAAACTCTGACTAAGATTTAGTACCAAGAAGTTTGCCCCTCCTGAAGAAGTGGTAAACTACTTTTTACCAGACAATGAAAGGTATGTTTCTTGCTGGATTTTCCTTTTCACCTTGGCTATCAGGAAGGTCAGGACTAGATTTACTGTCCAACTAAAATACGTATTTCATTTTGGTATAATTATTTCACTTTTTTATGTAATTTCTGATCTTGCTTGACTTTATTTTAGCTATCTTGATTACAGATTGTTGTCATTCAAAAACACTGAGATGAAGAAGTGTAGGGGCTTCCCTGGTGGCGCAGTGGTTGAGAGTCCATCTGCCGATGCAGGGGACACGGGTTTGTGCTTTGTGCCCCGGTCCGGGAAGATCCCACATGCCGTGGAGTGGCTAGGCCCGTGAGCCATGGCCACTGAGCCTGCTTGTCCAGAGCCTGTGCTCCACAACGAGAGAGGCCACAGCAGTGAGAGGCCTGTGCACCACAAAAAAAATAAATAAATAAAATAAAATAAAATAAAAAAGAAGTGTAATAGGTGTGCTCAGGCAGAGACTTCCCAAGATAGCTCTGTGATAGAAACTCAAACCAAACCTGGTCCTCAGCCTTGTTGCTCTAGAAACTGGATGCTTTCTAGAACAATAAACCGGAGATGATTATTCTCTGAAGGACTGTGTTAAGCTACCAAACTCATAAGAAACCAGTAGTGCTAATAATCATGATGTTAATGGCTAACATTTTTTGAATGCCTATTTTGTTAAATATACTTGCAAGCAACCAAATACAACAAATAGTTTATTGTAGAACAATAAACTAGAGTTCATTTGTCTCTTGGAGACTGACCCAAGTCAACTAGATTCACAAGAGACAAAGGTGATTGCTAATAATCATGACGACAGTTGCTCTCCTTGTGAAATATTCTTACAAGCAGCCAAGACAACCAGTACAAATTGAATAGTGGTTAAGAGCAAAGTGTTTGGGGGAATATACCCAGAGAAAACCATAATTCAAAAAGACACATGCACCCCAATGTTCAGTGCAGCACTACTTACAATAGCCAGGACATGGAAGCAACCTAAATGCCCACTGACAGACGAATGGATAAAGAAGATGTGGTACATATATACAATGGAATGTTACTCAGCCATTAAAAGGAACGAAATTGGGTCATTTGTAGAGACGTGGATGGATCTAGAGACTGCTATACAGAGTGAAGTAAGTCAGAAAGAGAAAAACATATATCGTATATTAACGCATATATGTGGAATCTAGAAAAATGGTACAGATGAACTGGTTTGCAAGGCAGAAATAGAGACACAGATGTAGAGCACAAATGTATGGACACCAAGGGGGGAAAGCGGTGGAGGGGTGGTGGTGGTGGTGGTGGTGTGATGAATTGGGAGATTGGGATTGACACGTATACAGTGATGTGTATAAAATGGATGACTAATAAGATTACCTGCTGTATAAAAAATAAATAAATAAAATAAAAATAAAAATAAATTAAAAAACAAACAAACAAAAAGGCACTGAAAAACCAGAACCTAAAAAAAAAAAAGAACAAAGACTTGTGTCTGGGTTCAGGACCCAGCTCTGCTACTTAGTCAATGTGAGTTGGGGCAAATTACTTCACTTTTCTGTGCCAGTTTTCTCATCTATAAAATCGAGATGATTATAGTAGCTCTCTCTAAGGACTGTGGGGGGATTATGCACGTAGATACTCAGCACAGGGAATGGAAAAAAAACAAATGGAAGTCTTGATGATGAAAGGTGTGGAGGTGATGCTAAGGAGAATTCCCACGGGAAGCCAAGTCATCATAAAAAAGATAATCCTGGAGTGAGGATGGATTCAGGAACCAAGGGAAGTAAAATATCTTAACAAAGTGTCTCCCAGCTCACCTGGCTTGACCAATCTCCCCATTCCTGGGCCTGAACCTTCAGGTCAGAGCATGAGGCCCATGGAGCCCCCCGCAGCATTCAACTTACATCTGTGTTGGTTCTGTCTGCATCTCTTTTCGGCTGGAAATTAAGCACAGCCGTAGACAACATAGCCTCCAATGGAGGCTCACTCGTCCCACCCCTTGCATTCAGTTTCCTTTCACTGTACAGGCTTCCTTTTTCTTGTGAAAGAGATTCAGGCATGTTGGCACCATAAGTTTTTCCTGGTCATGTTCATGGATAAGATTGTTGTCATGTCTCCTCAAGCATGCATGCTATTTTCAAAAGGGATATCATTTTTAAAATTGTGTTGATTTTGCCCATTTTTTGTTAATGGATAAACTTTTTTTGTCCACTTATTGTGATCATTTTAGCCCTTCATGCTGTCCGTCCAGGTGTCTATGTGATTTGGGTTTGTTTTGTTTTTGTTTTACTGGAGTTTGCTCCATATTCTTTCTTTTCAGCTTTGAAAATAAGCAGGTAGAGTGTTAATATTTTTAAGATATAATGATATTTGTAATAATGTATTTCAAAAACTTTTAAATAACTAATGCATTGGCCAAAGGAAAAATAATTTTATTAATTTTAAAACCTACACACCTGCTTGACGGTGGGAAAAAGCAGAGGAAACAGCAGCTGGTTTAAAAGCAATAATGATGGTGACGCCATCTTAGCAACACCATGTGGTTTTTCTTTGCAAATCCAAGAGGAAGAGCCAGACTACAAGAAACCAGAGCTATGTGCCTTGGTACAGAAGTCATAGATTATTTTCTTCTTCCAGTGAAACACGATTCAAATTGAGTATTTATATTCTTCCTTTCACTAAAGTGCAATTGAAAATGAATATGAATCTTGTGGGGATTTAAACACTGCATATTGCCTAGTTGACAGAGTCATTTATAAAAGTCGGGATATTTTATACCCCATCAGAGCTTAATTATGGTTTATAAAGATCGCTAGCAGTTGAAATAGAAATATTGTGTTCTTCCTTCCCCCAATGACTTTCCTTAGTTATTTTATGGGGGCCTTTAAAACTCATTTAAGTCTTGCTGAAGTTCTTCGTAAAGATAGATACCAACCATTCTACAGGGGAATTTAATCCTCTGCACTTTTCCTCTTCTCCCCAGAATTTCTTGGAAAACCATAAGTAGGTCAGTTCCAAATTCTGTCCCTTCTCCTAATAGACTTTTGAAAGGAAATGCCCTCAGACAAGGAGGTGATTAAAAATACACATGAAACTCAAGACATCTGCACTCACAGAATTTCAGCTGATTTAGGCCAAAGAATAAAAAATGAACTGGTTGGTAACTCCAAGCGATGGAAAATGCTGACAAAAGGTATCTGTGCACAGGCGATCTTAACACTCTGTGAGGGTGAAAAACTGAACAGATGGCACCTCTAAATGCAAGCCTCATATAACCTATTTCCACTCGTGTTTTTTGTAAACTTTTATTTTAAATTTGGTGTTAAGAACAACAACAAAAAAAGTGTGTCAATGGCACCATCCAGGGCCAAACTTGCACAAGCTTCTCTTTAAGAGCTTGATTAATGCACTTGGAATTCAGCCTGTGGCTCTCATCTTTTTCCTGTTTTTAGTTTTTCCGGGAAGCCATTAAGGTGAGATTTCAGGGGAACCAGGCTATTCAGTCAGATAATGACTATTCTAGGGTCTGTACTAGAGCGAGACCTCCGATGCACTTGACCTCAAAATGGAAACCCCAAGTGGTTCTCCCGCTGGCCTGTCTGCCTTGCCCCTTTGTGGATTTCATCAATGACAAGTTTATTGACCTGCAAGTATGAACAAGGGGCAAGACAAAAATTTTACTCTATAATCGTTTATGTGTGAAAGACAATGGGCTGACGATGAACTATAACTTAATTGACAAAGCAAATTGTCAAAACATGTCTATCTTAAGTGTAGCTGTTAAGCTTTGAGCTGGCTTCTAATATAAGGATATGTTAGAATGTTGAGAATCTACACGTTCCATCTCTCTGGTTATGTAATATAATGAGTTGGTTTTGTTGTGTTGCTCACAGAACAGGTATTCGGGGAACTGGGTTTTTATCTTGACACGTGTATATGTCTTATCTTCACAACCAAATCTTAAGGGTCCTCAGAGTAGGGACTGTGTCTTTTACTTCTGTACTTATATCCCCACTGCCCCAATTGTGTGGCTCAGGTGAAGCCCTCACTAAATGCGTGTCAGCTGAACTCTAGTCAAGTTTCAAGCGAGAGTGGAAAGATCACAGCAGATAATTTACAAATATAAAAATCTAGAGACCAGATGTTCAGGAAAGTGAGGGCTGAGCAAAGTAACTTTATGCAAAAGTGAACAAGCCATGTTCTAAGTAAACTTCGGTTCTCTTCCTGTTGATATATGTTGGATGTCAGCTACTAGAAACATCATTATTTCTACGGAATAACTAGGTAAACCCGTGGGAGTTCAAATGCATCCATCAAAATCACCGCTCCGCTCTGTGCTGGTCCCAGAAAATCACTGCATCAGTCAGGTGTTTAGGTGCAAGCAAGGCACAGAAATGAACACTGGATAATTTAAACTGCAAAAGGTACTGGGCAAATTATAGTATTTCTGAAGGGCTCAGAAAGCATGGCTGGGGGCAGGAAGCCAAGAACAAGGCCCAGATGATGCTGCAGAACCAGCCTGGTGGATACCACTGTGGCAGTCACAGGGCGCAGATGCCAAGGTTTGTCCCACCGTGCCCTCCACCACCAATGCTGGACGTTAGATGCTGCCCCTTGAACAGCTGCGATGGCCACCTGTGGAGATTCGATGCAACTTTTGCTGCTGATGCCAAATCCTAGTCCCTGGGTAGTCCCTGCTTTGTTGCTGCACCAGCTTCAGATTCGAGATGGAGGGCTCCCCACCATGTGATGGGTGGAGATTAAGCTACGTGCTGTGCTCTAAAAGCAACGGAAGGTGGCAAACAAGAACCAAGCACTCTGAGCTTCAAGAGAAGGAAGAGGGCTGTGTGTCATATGAAGTGGGCCTGTTCTAGGGGAGTAGTGTTTTCTAACCACAGGAGAGGTTTCAAATACCAGGCAAACAAAACTAATGACAAATATCCACCCTATTCACCATTTGATCAAATCTGGAGTTCTCTGCAGGACTGGCTCTCCCCTTGCCCTCCCCAGTCTGTCCTGCTAAACCTCCGTTTATCTCCTACTAACCTGATGCCTTGTAACACTCTGCTTACCTATATATCTCCTCATTAACCCATTGCCCCCTGAGGATAACAGTCCTGTCCCTTCTCTCTTGCATTCTCAATGCCCAGCACAGTCCCAAGCACAGTCAATAAACAGTTGACTGATTGATACACATTTGTCTCCTTCGAAGCTGGTCTCTAGAAAAGCTACAAAGAAGGAGAGTTGGGGCAGCAAGAAAAACTCTTGTCTTTAAACTTCCTAACCACAGGCTTCAGAGCATCTGTGAGTCTGGAAAGTGTACGCAAATGTTTGTGTGCAGGTATGTATGTGTGTGTGCATTTCTCTGGGGAGAGAATCCATTGTTTACACCATTTTCTCAGAGACATTGAAGATGCCAGAAAGAACCCTTAATATGTCTGTTTATGTTTTTTTTTTTTTTTTCTTTTTGCGGTATGCGGGCCTCTCACTGTTGTGGCCTCTCCTGTTGCGGAGCACAGGCTCCGGACGCGCAGGCCCAGAGGCCATGGCTCACGGGCCCAGCCGCTCCGCGGCATATGGGATCCTCCCAGACCGGGGCACGAACCCGTATCCCCTGCATCGGCAGGCGGACTCTCAACCACTGCGCCACCAGGGAGGCCCTGTTTATGTTTGATGCCTGCGTAAAGGTAGACAATGCTCGCTAAGAATACTTTGAAAACACATCAAAATCCCACGATAGGGTGTTTTTGTGGAACAGAGCATCATGTTCCTTTCTGTCTTTTAATATATATTTTTAGAAAGATAAAATGTCAATACATATGCATTTATTGAACTATTAAAAATGTAGAATCAGTAGCAGGAAACGAGGTTGAGACACAAGTTAGAAGTCAGGGTCTACCGTTAGTTGCCCATCTTGGATAATTAGCCAACTTATCTGAACCTTGCCTTCTTCATGGAGAAAGTACACATAACTCCTACTTCAGAAGGTTACTGGAAAGATGAAATGAGACGGCTTGAGTAAGCATTTGGCAAGGACTTAGAGCTCAACCAACAGCATTTCCTTTCTGACTGTTCAAAATATCTAACAATCACACAGGCAAGAATTCTGAGTTAAATTTGCTCCAGTATTAGAAAGAAGTCCAGTCTTAGAAGACTGCATTGCTCTTAGCCTCTGAGGTCAGTGTTTGGGTTTCTGGTGTTGGGATTTATCTCTCCACTTTCAATGAGCACTAAGGAACAGAGTGGCACGTCAGTTGAGAGAAGGGGTTTGATTATCCTTTCGAGGTCACTGAGATATTGCCAAGTGAAGGTCCTTAGAAAGTGAGTGGCCCTGGGGCTGTCTCTCATGAAAGGAGTGACCTGGGTAGTTTTGAAACACCAACTAGAAAGGCCAGCGGGCTAAGCACGTTTCCTCCCCCTTCAGAGCAGAGAACCCTGAAATCCTCTTCCAGAGATTCCTCCCATCTTTTCTTGGCCCCGACCCCTGACCCCCAGCTTTCTTTCCCTTGGGCCGAATGTCCAGTGGGTCTGAGAACCAGTCAAGGATTCATGAGAAAAAAAAGATGAAAAATTATCTATATATTGGGTGGGCCAAAAAGTGCGTTTGGGTTTCTCTGTAAGAGGTAATGGAAAAACCTGAATGAACTTTTTGGCCGACCCAATATTTTGCCACCTCTAAGTCCTGCATATTCAATACTTTGGAAAATCATTTTCATCAGAAGAGAGAAATAGTAATCAAACAACTAAAGGAGAATTCAAGTGAATGGTTCTGGTGTCAGTGCGATGAGTCAGGCATCCTCTGGCAAACTGAGTTCCCTAAGCCAAAATGAAGAGAAATAGAATTCACCCTGGCTTCCTCAGGCCTGCGAGAGGGACAACCACTGCCTTAGAAAATAGAAGTAATTTATTCACGGGAACGCAAGTAAGAAGTGACGGAACCAGGTGTCAACCCCAGGGTTTGGCTCCCATGTCCTGTTTTTAACCATTAAACCATGTGCCTTTGAAGCTCTGGAGTGAGTTTAGGATTCCCCAAAGGAAGCCTCTGTTTGCTGAATGGCACCTGTTGGAAGATCCAGTCCTGTCTATTGGTTCTCTCTGGATGGATTCTGCTGATCAAGAAAAGGGGACTGACTACAACCAGGGAACCTGAGTCTTCCTCTTGGGTGGGTCAGATCTCCCAAGTATAGAAAGAGTCCAAGAATCTCATCTATCAGAAGGACATACCAGCATCCAGACTCTGTCTTGAAGACCAGTGTCTCCTCTCAGCCAAAAAGTTCTGGAGGCAAAGTAGAAATGAGAGTTTTGTGCTATGTGTAAGCCACCAGAAGAAAAAGCTATGTTAACAAATTTTGTCATTTGTTTAAAAAAATGAGGACAGAATAATTTGTATTAACTAAACAGGTTAAGTTTTGAATTATTTGATTTGGGATCCAAAATATAGCACATATATTGTGAAATAAATGGGATGGGTTTTAGATTATATTTTTCATCTTCAAAGAGTTACATTTCAAAACATCTTGGAAGACTTCTTTTGTGGTTAAAAGAAAAAAAATCTGAGACACTTTAGAGTTGGGTAGGCCTCTAATACTCATGAAGTTCCCCATCCCTCCCCAACTGTACACAGACTCTCCTCACCTCTCATGAAGCCCGGATCTCTCCTACACACTAGTTTCTCAAACTGGTCCCTAAACCAGTAGCATCGCCATCATCACTTGGGAGATTTTTAAACCTGTGGATCTCAGACCTATTGATTGAGAGTCTGCATTCAGTCAGATCCCCAGGTAATTTGTACACACATAACAGTTTAAGAAACATCATCCTTAGCAAAAGTTCTCAGCCTTAATCATACAGTACAATCACCTGAGGAGTTTTTAAAACAATTGACGTCTGAGCCTATCTCCAGTAATTCTGGTTTAATTGTTCCTGAGCAAGGGGAGTTTTAAATGCTTCCTGCATGATTCTAATGGGAGCACAATTTGAGACCACTGCTCTTTTGCACATTGAACCTGTGGTCGCCCTACCTTTTCTTGAATATATTCAGAGGAGGCAACCGGTCCATTCCATGATAGTGCAATGTGCCAGTTGATGTTAAATTGGAGAAATATGCCTTTTGGTAACTTTTATTCTCTTGGCCCAGCTCTGTCCTTGGAGGATTTACAGAAAGTGTCACATTCCCTCTAGGGTAACCAACTCATCCTGGTTTGCCCAGAACTTTCCAAACATTACCACTGATAGTCCCTTGTCCTGGAAGACCCTCAGTCCCTGACAAACCAAGATGGTTGGGATAATGTCCTCCATCTAGGTCTGTTCTTCCTCAGGCTAAAGATGACTGTTTTCTTAATTGCATTTATCAGTCCTTACCTTGCTAGGGAAACATCTACATCTGTTGTCCTGTGGTACCGGATCCATCAACACAACTCAGAATGGCATGGAAAGCTTAGGCTGCAAGCTCCAAAAGGAATTGTGATCCATGCAAAATAAGCTGTCTTTTGAGGAACTTCTGTTTTTTTAAAAAGAAGATTGAGTTCAAGAGATGCTGCTTTGGGCTTCCCTGGTGGCGCAGTGGTTGAGAGTCTGCCTGCCGATGCAGGGGACATGGGTTCATGCCCCGGTCCGGGAAGATCCCACATGCTGCTGAGCGGCTGGGCCCGTGAGACATGGCTGCTGAGCCTGCGCGTCCGGAGCCTGTGCTCCGCAATGGGAGAGACCACAACAGTGAGAGGCCCTCGTACCGCAAAAAAAAAAAAAAAAAAAAAAAAAAAGAGAAAGAAACCATATAAATGGTCAGCAATGGACCAATGATTAAGTACATTTCACGTAATATTATACAACTGTTAAATGTGATGTTTATTAAAGCAGCGGGAAAGGCTGGTATGATGATACTGAGTGAAAAGCAAGGTACAAAATTATAGATACAGTGTTATTACTGTATCTATATTAAGAAATCATAGAAAAATTAAGGATAATATACCTACATATTATAGTTATTAAACTAGATGATTCCTTTTATCCATCTTATATGCTTCTTTACCTTCAGTCATTCTAAAATGAATATGCATTGATTTAGAATTAGAAAAAGTAAAATGAATCTTGTCCAGCACATAATCCAGGGCAGAGCCAAGATTTAAATCAGGCCCATGAGACACCGAAGCTGCATTTTTTCTACCACATCAAGGATCTCAAAGTCAGAAGCTACAGGAATTATCAGGTATGCTCAATGAGATAAGGGGGATAGTGTGCGAGCCCTAGGAAATGGTGGGGCTTTTGGGGCTCCGGAGGCCACGTGCTCCCCCCTAAATGAGGGGGCCACTCCTCTCTTCCAGCCAATCTCTGCCATGGGGAGAAAGCAGGCCCAGTGTTGACAGATCTTTGGATTTTTTAAGAAAAGCCAGAAACTCAACTTTGAATGTTAAATGTTGATAACTAATTCAAAATATTTGAAAACACCATGCAGGCTACAAGAAGCTGATTTGGAATATCTGCTCTATATCACTCTCCCCTCCCTACAGCCAGGTTTCTGTCACCTGAGTGAATCAATCACCTATCCTTGTCCTGTTCCCTTAGGTCCAAGCCATGCCAAGTAACCCCCATATCCAAATCTCCGGCAAGGTGCAATGAGCTTTGATCAAATCACTTACATGTGACACACCATAAAAGTGAAACTGACTTCAAACCATTTTTCATAATAATATTTCCCTGAGACATGGTTTAATCCCAACTTTAAATTTAATCAGAAGTAGAAAGTGATGACACGGCCCAGGCAATCATTTAATCACAATGTAGAAGTGGACATTTTTCTGGGTAGAAAGTTTGGGAATCAATATCTTTTCCCTGAATGATACTTTACAGGTTATATCATGTCATAGATGAACAAAGACAGAATCAGGTGGAATCTCGTATATACAAAAAAGATGCCTGGTAAAATTCTGGGAGAAAAAACTAAGCATTCTTGCAAAAATGTTTACAAGGCTGCAATTCAAATGCCTAGCCAAGCATAAAAATGTTATGCTTCTGGGAAAATCTCACCCTCTATTTATGCACCTGCTTTCTCAATTTTTGTTCTGAGTTTTAATTAAAAAGTTAGGGGCTTCCCTGGTGGCGCAGTGGTTGAGAGTCCGCCTGCCGATGCAGGGGACATGGGTTCGTGCCCCGGTCTGGGAAGATCCCACATGCCGAGGAGTGGCTGGGCCTGTGAGCCATGGCCGCTGAGCCTGCGCATCCGGAGCCTGTGCTCCACAATGGGAGAGGCCACAGCAGTGAGAGGCCCGCGTACCGCAAAAAAAAAAAAAAAAAAAAAAAAAAAAAAAAAAGTTAGAATCTGTCCCTTTCCCCCCAACCTGTAACAACAAGGACCTGATGGAATCAGTAGCATTTTCTATAATGTAGGAGAGGGTCTTTGCCTACTTTTATCCAGTAAATCTCAATTCACTGGCAGAGAACTTTGCAAATATTTTGTAGACTGAAATGTTTAGGCGTTTTCCAAGATTAATTATTTGCTAATATCCCAAATTACCCTCTGTAGGTACAGGCTGCTGTTTTTCTTCCTTTGGCATAGTGCTTTTATTTTGACAAGATTGTGACAAAGGATTAATTGGACCCATTTTATTCTTCAAATGTTGAACTCTCAGGAAATTCACTAGTTCCACTTCTAATCATAGAGCTAAACTGGCAAGTGGGCAGTTAGCAAAGTCGACCGCACATCTGCAAATATCAAATGTCTGCGAACAAGACGAAGAATGCTCTCTCTCCTTTCTGGTCAGATGGTTTCATTTAAGATCCAAAGGGTCAAGGGTCACAGCATGACCTCATCAAATTAGACCCAACTGAGAGAGGTGTTTAGCACAACAGAAAGGAAATAATCTGAAGGACATTAAATGCAAATGAAATTGCCATCTGCAAACTTCAAAAAACACCTGACCTAAAAAAATAAATCTCCCACTTAGAGCTGAAACCTTGCCTCCTTCCCTCGTCCAGAGTGGACACAGAAGTTTGTTCTTGTAGCCTCCTGACAATCCCTCAACCTGCCAAAGTCCATTTGCATTTAATATTCCCTTCTCATTTTTTTCTAGTTGAAAAATTTGACAGTGATCTCCGAGGAACAAGAAGAGGGAAGTTCAAGAATGAATATTACTCCTCTGCCTCTTGTGTCTGGATGATCAAATTGGTCACAGGAACCTTTGATTTCTAAAACTAGAAGCCTGTCACTTTGGGGCAAATTTGTGTGACCATTAATGGGAGACCGTGTAAATTCATGGAATGACGCTATGAGACAGAGGTTCTGAGGGAGATGGGAACTATAGTTTATTTTATTTATTTATTTATTTATTTATTTATTTATTTATTTACTTATGACTGTGTTGGGTCTTCCTTGCTATGCAAGGGCTTTCTCTAGTTGTGGCGACCAGGGGCAGCTCTTCGTTGCGGTGCGCAGGCTTCTCATTGCGGGCTTCTCATTGCGGTGGCTTCTCTTGTTGTGGAGCACAGGCTCTAGAGCACAGGTTTCAGTAGTTGTGGCACACGGGCTCAGTAGTTGTGGCTTGTGGGCTCCAGAGCACAGGCTCAGTAGTTGTGGCGCACGGGCTTAGTTGCTCCACGGCATGTGGGATCTTCCCGGACCAGGGCTCGAAGCCCTGTCCCCTGCATTGGCAGGCAGATTCTTAACCACTGTGCCACCAGGGAAGTCCCTATTTTTTATTTATTCAGAATATGCCAGGAACAGCGCAGGTCCTAGGGATATACACTGCTAAGCCAGGCAGACGTGGTCCCTGTCCTCACAGAGCTCATAGACAAATAATGACTAGAAATTGTGACAAATACTGGTTCATCACAATGGTCACTCAGAAATACCCAAACACCACCCAGGAGGTCTTCTCCTGCCCAGATCCAATCCAGACAGAGAGGAGAACAAGGCACAGTATGTGAGTCCTTGCTTTTGTCTAGGGCACAGGAGTCAGAAAGGCCCTTGGGTAATAGTGCTGCTGGCCCTGTCAGCCCTGCCAGGGGCATGACCTGTGCAGGACCCCTCGCCTGTGCCTGTCTGGCCCTGGTTTCTTCATCAGGCTGATAAGATCGGAGTAGGGCTGTTCTATTTGTACAGAACTTTTGAACAACATAGACTTCTGGCAAAATCCATCCAGCAGCTCCATGAGGTGAGCTTCTCCTTACTGGTTCTGTTCCAGAAAGGGATGGAAAACCAGTAGCTAGGAATTCTGGGACACATGGGTGCAGGTAGATGACAGCTAAGGCCAGGTCCAGTTTCAGCATCACAGAAGACTGAGAGAGGGTTTGGTTTTGTTTTTCAGTTGTAAAACTATGATCCTATTCATTTTAATTAAAATCACTGTGAACATTTCACCCACATTACATTAGGGAAAGACTCTCATTTTCTTAAAGACATCAGGTGGATGGTGCTTCCTGGAGTCATTCATGGCTATGAACCTGAGTAACTTAAAAGCAGCACCCCCTTTGACAAAATGTAAAGTTCCTTGAGAGACTATGCCTAATAAGTTCTTCAGACATCCTCCGATGCCTCTCATGGGACCGACATGATCAATAAGCACTTGTGATTTTGATCAAGGTCTGTGAGATTTCTCCTGGTGAGGTGTAGGGCTTGTCCTTGTGGCACTACTGTCACGACAGTGGGAACTGGGAGCCTGTAGGGTCAATGGCTCTGTCACTTGCCGGCTGTTTTATCTTAGGCAAATTCCCTAAGGTTTCTGAAACTCAGTTTTATTATTTATAAATGCAACTGTAAAAAAAAAAATTGGCCTGCAAGGATTTTATAACTGTAAGGAACTGTAGAAATTAGAGGGTCTACCACTGTTCCTTATCAATGTTGGGCACCACGTTTCCCTTGAATTACGAGGAAGAAATACTGGAAAGGGGAAGAGTGACCTTCTGGCATCAAGACTCTTAGGTGTCCTTTTGTTGCCAAAGCGATCCAAGGGTTGAACGATGATCAAATGTGCTTCAGAGATAATAATAACCTCACAGTTCTGCCTCATTTTTTTTTCAGAACTGTATAGAAGTCAAGAAGAGATCAAGGTTCATCAGAAAAAGTGAAAAAAAGAAAAAGATTACTGTCCTGATCAGTGTCTTGTTTGTCCACCGACCAGGGTCCACATCCATTACATCATAGTAACTTATTCCTTAGAACTTGCTAATTTATCCTGCAAAAGAATCTGAGGGTCAGAAAGAGAGAAGTCTATAGATGCCATGGAGCTCAATGTGAGAGACAGGGGGGGTTCCCTTGATGATTCCACCGCCACAACATTTGGGGTACGTAGGATCTTGGGCTTCGCATAGCGGTTTTTGCTAAGGCCCGTGCCAGGAGCACAGGCAGCCATGCATGCTGTGTGGGTACCCAGAACAAGGAAGGGGACTGCAGGGCAGTGCCAGGAGCAGAGGGGAGGAAGAAGGTGTGGTCGGAGAGCAAGAAGGACCCCCCCAGCTCTACTTGGGGGCTCAGTTCACTCATCAAAACAAGAAAAGGACTGAACCAGATATCCTTCAAAGACTTGGTAATGATAGAGTGGAAAATTCACAGGCTTAGGAGGTGGAGGGTCTGGGTCTAGAGAAGCGGCCCTATCATGCATGGGTTTTGTGATATTCTACAAGTCACTTTCACCTCTCTGAGTCTTGTTTTTCTCATCTGTAAAATATACCACTAATACCTATCTCACAGGGCTGCAGAGAGGGTTAAGTGAGAAAATCAAGATGGCAATCCTTCGTTAAGTGCTATACAAATGTCAACTTGTTTGTGGCCCCAGAAGTGAAGGGAAAAGAATGAGGGAACAGAAACTGTGCCCTGAAGTATATCAGTGGTTTCTCTCTAGTAAGATGGATATGAAATATTAGTAGCTAAAACTGGCTTCCCTGGAGCTAATGAGCTATATTCCAGTATTTTTCATCTCTAAGCATTTTTAATGCATCAATAGATAAGAGCAGCCAGATGGAAAACTCTAGACCCGGCTGACAAATAAAGGGACTGGATATCCACGATAGTGTTTTGGCCCTTGTGGATGAGACACAAAAATACATCCCATGTTGCTGGGGATCAAATACTGCAATACATTTTTGGAGCCAGTGGTGATATAGGGTAACTTCATCATCCTGGTGCTTGCTAGGAAAGGAGAAGGAGGATCTGGGCATGAGGCCTGACTGTCATCTTCTTGGATTTGGGGATGATGACACCTCATTCATCTTATGTCATTTCAGAAAATGGCCAATCGCCTCCCTGCCTTGGAACTGGGTCAGGGAGCCGTGGTCCAAAGAGGCATTTGTTAGTGGCAAGAAAGCAGTCAGTGCATGGAGCAGGGGATTTATGAATTTGAGGCCAGGAACGCTGGGCGTGGGGCGCACATCTGGCCACAAGATGCTTTCTGGCCGCCTCGTGAATGAAGAGGTTTGGTCAAAGGAGGTCACTGCGGGTTCAGTGGGATTGTGAAGGGTGGCGGGTGCAGTGAAAGTAAACAAGGTGCCCTCATGGCTTCAGGCTTCCCCGGAGGCAAGCGGAGAAGAGGGTTGTGCTCATATTTACCTTCAACATCGCTGCACTATTTCTAAGCTCTTGGAAATCCAAAGCTGACAAATCACTCTCATCAATCGAGATTGAAAGTTTTGTATGAGGACAATGACAGCTGAGACGCTGCCTAAATGAAAGAATACTGCTCTAAAGTAGTTGCTAAAAGGGTTAAAGGAAAAATCTATCCCTATGCTATCAATCCTACAAAGTAAGTCGACAATCAATTCCATGTAATTTCTGCATAATAACTATCGTTGTTTTCCTAGATTAATTAAAAACATTATATTGGTAAAGCTTTAAGTGAATTTCATAAGGGTTTTTTTTTTGTTTTTTTTGGGGGGGTAGCAGAAGACAGCTCTGTTATATACAGAAGATAGACCAACTGTCTATAGAAAACAGAAGACAGATCAACTCATTTTTGAGAACTATAAAAATAAGAGTCTTTCAATGAGATAGAAAGGACTTTTTATTAAGGCAGAAAAAAGTCATGTTCTCCTGGTATTTCTTGTACAGGAGCATTGAGTGTGGTTTTCTATGCCCACCATGGTCTGGCACAGTACGTGTCTCTTGTACCGATTTCTGTGGATTGCATCACCAAATGGAAGCCTAGCTCTGGTTCCACCTGGACAGACATGCCTGGCTACACATGCAACTTCAGTCTAATGCTAAGTTTTCCCTTCAAGTATTCCCTCTTGAGCATCCTCTTTCATCAGGCTAGATAAATGTGTTTACTGGAACATTGGAGCTCCAGTAAAGCTCCAATATGGGAGCTCCCCATATTTAAGGGGAAAACATTTAGTATCAGAGTATAAAGTACATTTTTAAAAAAGATGGAGTGTAATTCATCAAAAATCTGGGGCCTGGAGTCACCTAGAAAGAGGTGCTCTCATCTACTTCCCCACACATGGAAGAGGAAATGGGAAACGTTTTCATACCATCACTGCGTTCTCTTTTCTTGGGTGACACCTAAGAGAAAATGCCTTGGTTATCATGTATTTTGGTCCAGATGTAAAATGTCTTCAGATACCTTCTTAGGAATTTTTCCATTTGGAAGAAGAGATGAGCATGAGAAGAATTATCTTTCTAAGAAATGACTACTGGTTGGGTCACTCCACATAGAACAATGGACCCCAGGGAAAGAAGGGGTCAGGTTGCTCTAAACGCTCCATGCAAATGCATGTTCTTTGGAAAATACGTTTAGGAGCAGCAAACAAATAGGTAAAATTTCAAATGCTCTCAAGGATTTCTGTATCAGACATAACGACCCAATACTGATCTCCCCAAATTAGAATAGTCATCCCTGAAGCTTCAGGCTGGTGGCATTCTTCAAGACCTTTCTCAATTCTCATCACATAATTTGTTTTCTCATTTTACACTCATGAAAGAAAACCATCACTCCTTCATATTGAAACTGGTCAAAGTTTTGAAAATCTACTTCATAGTTAACTATTAAGTTTAAAACAGCAATTGATATTTCCCAGAAGAGTAATACTAACACTCTATAGGACAGCTTAAAAACTTATGAAATATACACCCAGAAGAGTTGCTTGGCCCTTGTTTAGGATAACATGAATTTGTGACGTAGATGACATTTCAAGGAGAAAATTTTTTTTAAATGTTATCCTTGGACTCTTTAAGTTGATGTGAATTCTTTATAATAAGCATGTATCCCTTTTACAAAAAGTGGTAATTTTTCTTAACAAGTGAGGAGCAAATATATTAATAATGTTTAATTCTAGGTACTGGAAATATACAAGATTGTTATTTTCTCCTATACACTGTTCGATATCTTCTAAATTTCCCAAAGTTAAGCATATTTTAAGAGTAACACTGAAGAGGAGATAATGTAATAACAACATAATCATCGTTGTCTATAATTTTAAGCAGCTTTTTAAAGAGACACTTTATTGAATGCCATCAATTAACTAAACGTACAAATATGTAAGCTTTCAAAATCTATCTTGTTAAGTCTGAAGTGATAGATTTTCATCACAAAGATATATGAAATTTTTAAGCTCAGATAATTTATGTGTTTTAATTTAAGACATCTGTTTTTCATCTGACTAGTTAAAATACCTTCTGTACAATATTTAGATTTTTTTTTTTTACTCAGCATCATTTAGTTAGACCATCTTTTGAGTTTGAGAAATTTAAAAAGTCCCAATACACTGAATGTATAAATCATTAAAAAAATGCAAATTGACAACTCTGTCCTGTCACACCACATCATTCCCCGAGCTGCAGGGCTGAGTTCTCAAGAGAGATCATTCATTAGGTCCATAAAACTGTTCTTTTCCTCAACAACAGGAGAATAGAAAACTAGTTCAGATTTTCACAAAGTTATCTGTCCTTCCTTTGTGCCTCTTTGAGTGTTTGCTTTACCTCTTTAGATTCAAGCCCTTCTACAGAAGGCAATAACATGTAATAAACATGTACAAGCACCCCACAGGGCACCAGGCCTTATTCTTGGTAGCACAGCGGAGTATGAATAAGACACAGTTAAGTCATCAAGGAGCTTATAATTTACTAAGGGAGACAAAGATGTACATAATTCATCTAATAATGGCCACATGTAGTAAGTGCTTTGATAAGGCCACAAGGAAAAATGGGAGTATGACTCAAGAAGAGATTAATTCAAGTGTGGAAGGGGGAGTAAAGGAGGAGAAGTCATCTGAGCCAGGGTTTGAAGGGTGGTCAGTAGGGATTGCACATTCCAAAATGAAAGACTGTAATGAGCACAAAGGACTAAAGTGATGGGGACAGGACAACTTACAGCGTGTACAAAGAATCACAAGACGGTTGTGGTTGGTGCTTGGAAGTACATTTGGGAGAGTTGTAGTGAAAGATAAAGTTTGAAAGACACTTTGGGTCAGAATAAGGAAAGACATGAATAGCATATTAAGGAGTTTCAAGTTTATTTTAGATAATAGGGGAGGATGGGTATTGAAGGTTTTTAGGCATAAAAATTACATGACCGTATCTGTACTTAGGAGGCTAACTCTGGCCAACAGTGCAGCAGATGAGTTAGAAGAGAAATACACTGGAGACAGAGAACAGTTAAGAGCATATTGCACTGTCTAAGTAAAATTTTAAAAAATGGGCTGAATTAAGATAGCAGAAGAGGACAGGGGAGGATATTTCAGATCTTGAAGAAGATGGATGGAAGGATAACATAGAGACCTATTAGGTGCTGGAAAAGGAGAGATCAAAGATGATCCCCAGCTTTCACATGGAAGGAACCAGAGCATTGTTTTACCATCAACTGAAATAATTGAGGCTAAGCTAAGGAAAAACTTCTAAAACAGTAAAGAAGTTAAAAAAAATTATTTCATGTCTTTTCAATGTCCTATTGGAGAATTGTCTAACAATCCGATTCTTGAGGGAAATGTAATTTTGTTTGACTTACTCTTTTTTATTGATTAGGGCCCAGAATAAGGAAATTATGTTAACTTTTAGTCTTTTATAAGTTGCAAGTGATTTTTGTGTGGTAGAGATACAAATGATTTCTGTCCAGTGGAAAGGAAAAACCTAAAGGTCATGGTTGTGTTGACCTATAGGACATTAAGCAGTTTTGCATCTGACTTAGTAATCTTATTTCAGCATTTTTTTTCATATCCTCTTTGAAACAGCTTTGCCATCTTGTAGTTCCCTAATTAATTATTTATATAAATACTTGACACATGCTCACTATATAGTAGTACTATATATTTTTATGAAAAATATGTTTTTAACTTCTTGATAATTATACATTGAGAGGGCCTAACTTATAACATGGAAATACCGAGGCTCTCCTTGTGTTAACAAAACAATATATTAAAATTACCCCAAATGAGGATGTTTAACAACAGACAAAGTACGACAGACAAGTATATTTTGGTTGGAAAGATAGCATATCTTAAGTACTTTGATTTTCCAAAAACCTACACGTGGCTCACTTAAAAATATTTCCCATTAGTGCAATTTATCACCCTCCCATATTGCAGTGATGTTAGCCACATTTTAGCCCACATCTTTTATTATTTATTTAAGATAAATTTCCAGGATAGAGTTGCCTGTTTGAAGGGTATACACATTTTTCTAAGGCTTTTGATATGAATTATCAAATTGAACTACAGTTTATATTCCTATCAAATGGGATATGTGAATACTCATATTCTTGAAAAGTTGGCAGTAATGAGAATTGTCTTTCCTTTCTTTAATCTATACCAATTTTATAATAAAAAAATGGTTTAAGGTATGTCAGCTGACATAGAGAAAACCTCACCTACTCCAAGCATATTATTTAAAAGCTGATAAAATAAAAATAATAAATGCATAATTGAGCCAGACACTAATAAAGGAAAGCACCAGAACCAGTTCTTGCAAACACAGCAGTGAGTAAAAGCAGCAGCTGAGGAGCTCATGGGAATGGGAAGTGGGCATGGCTGGGGAGGGAGCTTCAGTGTTGTCCCTGGAAGGCAAGTGTAAAGTACAGGCCATCAGCATACCCAGAGTTTGAATGATGCTATGTGCATAAGGCACGAGTTTCCCATATAATGCTATGTGGGAAACTTTCTTATCCCTCCCTTGAAAGAGGGATAAGAAAGTTTCCCATGAGCCCATGACATAGTCAGTAAGCACATCAGCATGTGGGACCACGGTGGGAAATAATGTCACTCTCAGGAATTAGAACAAGACTGTCTCGCACACCACTGTGGTGTCAGACTTCATGCACCAATGTGGGAAAGGCATTCTTTTTTTAAATATTTATTTATTTGTCTGCACCAGGTCTTAGCTGCTGCACATGGGATCTTCGTTGCAGCACACGGGATCTTCCTTGCGGCATGTGGGATCTTTTAGTTGCATCATGCGGACTCTGAGTTGTGGCATGTGGGATCTAGTTCCCTGATCAGGGATTGAACCTGGGCCCCCTGCACTGAAGCGTGGACTCTTAGCCACTGGACCACCAGGGAAGTCCCCAGGAAAGGCATACGTACTGAAAATTAATTTAAAAAGTGATCCTGGACCAGCAAAACCTGTAGGAACCTACAGAAATGAGAGCGAAACCACTATGTAGGAATGCTTTTACAAACTAGGTAATGAGACTTCAAGGAAAACAACCACTGCTAAAGATGAGCTCACAAGGGAAAATTACAAACCACGTGAGGAAACCAACCACCATGGAGGAGAGTCAGGACACATAATAATGGAAAACATGTACTCCACATACTGGATATAAGAGAATAATTTGAAATAGTCTCTAGAATATTTAAAATGTTAAGGAAGTAAAAAAAATAAAGCCATAATACAGGAGCATAACACTATTAAAAAAGAGAGAGGGAAAGCTAGTTTGAAAACTGACCAAAATAGAATTTTCAAAATCATATAGAGTCTGGATCTCACCACCAGCATTGTGCCAGTGTATCATAAAAATAATAAATACTTGATGAATGAGAAAAAAACCAATTTACAAGATAAATGGTATATTAGACACAGCTATACTAAAGCTCGTATTCAGAAAATTGATAGCATACAACTCAGTTATCTGATCTCAAAGCAATTAAGTCATAAGTCAAGTACAAAAAGATGGTTTCAAAAATTGGAAATGAAAAACCAATCCCAATTGTAAATCAGATATAGTTTACAGAAGAAATCACAATGGAGATTATGAAATATTTAGAACTAAATAATAGCAAAATTCTCCATATTAAAATATGTGGGATGCAGCTTAAAGAGTTACTTAGAGTATCTTTTTGTGACTGGCTTATTTCTCTTAGCATAATGTTCTCAAGTTTCATCCATGTGGAACAATGTATCAGAATTTCCTTCCTTTCTAAGGTTCAATAATATTTAATTGTGTGCATATGTATATATATACTCACACATATATAATTATACATACATATATAGATATATTAAATATACACATATATAATTATACATATACAAACCCCATATTTTGCTTATCTATTCATCCATGAGGGACACTTGGGCTGTTTTCACGTTTTATTGTCTCATTTATGAATTGTAGACCTACTCAGCATCCCTAAGAAAGAGATTTGATTTTATTTATGTCTGAACTGTTAAAATAGCTGGAAAATAAAATTATGACTGAGTTAGAGGGCTGAATCCCAATCTCATTCAGAAATACCTAAGGACACCCCTTACTCCATTCCCATATACCACAAGAATGGCCTGAGTGTTGAATGTTCATAGTCAGAATCCTGAGGTATGCATGGCCCTTTTTTTCTGAATGAACTTGAGATTAATTTCTACTAAAAGATTAACAACTCAAATTTAATTAAATTCTATATTTTGAGTCTGTGAATCATATTGTTTAAGAAACACTTAATCATTTTTATTTTGTTGTTTTGGATTAGCTGTTTAAAGACAAATGACTTGAGGTTCCAATTATTGCTGCCAAAAATTAATTTAAGTAAACTAATTGACTACATGCTGTAAGCTACATATAGTCTTGGTGTTTAAATAATTCAATTCCTTGCAAAAGTGGGTGTGAGCTTTGTACCCTCTTATAAAACAATGCTAGGTCAATCCATTACTAAATACTCACCGAGCATCTATCCAGTTAAGCTCTGCTCTGGCACTGGGTGTGCCCATAGCCCAAACTATTATCTTTCACACATAACAGGTGCTCCAGAAATACTTGCTTTTGACCTGTGGAGGACACAAACCAAACCAAGACTCAGCTTTACTATCAAGGAGTGAATATTGGGAAGACAAAGCTTATGAGAGATATAAAAGGCCAGATTTGATTAATACTCAAACAAATGACTCAGGCCGTGAGTCCAGAGGGGGGACAGTAGGAGCACTATGGATGCAAAGGTCTGGGAAATCTTCTTGGAAAAGAAACAAACTGATCAAGCTAAGTGTCCTTGGCTTTGAAGGAAGGATAAGAGAAAGGAATGGGAGGAAAGGAAAGAGAAAACATGGGGAGAGGAAATAACATGACATTTGGTACTTAGTACATACTCTTTATGCTGTTTGCTATTTTTTATGTGTCTATGATTTGAATCTCCAACTGAGGGGAGGAATAGTACATAAAGATGATGATGATAATGATGGTGACAGTGATACCTACTGAGCTCTTACTATGACACAGGGACCCAAATGAGCACTTTACATGTATCATCTCATCTAATCTTCACAAGAATTCTATCCGGAAGTACACATAAAAGAGGTCCAAACAGCTTAGGTAACCTGCTCTAATCATATAATTAGAAAAACACAAAGCATGGGCCTGAATACAAACCATCAGGGTTCCAGGGCCCATGGTCTCTCATTGAGTGGTTCTCCTTTGCATTTCCTAAAGCTGTTAACACAGGGCTTAAACACAAGAGGTACCTGGTGGATTTTCGTCTGTTAAACTCTGAGTTACTGAAGCTAAGGGTGTTTGATGGAAAGCAATACAAAGGGAAAGAAAAGCCAGAGAAGAGGGGTTCCAGAATCTGGAGGACGTTGAAGGTGGAGTTGAGGAATTTGGGGAATAAGGAACCTTCGATGATTTGAATCTAAATTTGCATGAAAGTCTGCCTCTTTGTCCTCAGCTTTGCCATTCAGTTTTCCAACTTAGAGACTACTCTTTGCTTCCATATAAAAGGAGGAGAAACAAGAAATCTACTTTGCATGAATAACAATAACAATGCTCTTAGTGGGGTGGCCCTTCCTTGTTTCCCAAGCATTTCACTGCAGTGTCCTGAGCAGGTCTGTCAACTTCTAACAGCCTGTCTGTTTCCCCAGAGCCAATTTCTTCAAAGAAGAAGAAACACTTCCACTTTTCTATTTCTCTTCTAAAATCCTATCATCATCCCCTGTTTCCCTAAGTTGATTTTTTCCCCAAATAATTCATAGGTTCATGTCAACCATTTGAATCACTTATTTATTCAACAGATATTTCCTGAGGGCCTACTGTGCGTCAGATACAGTTCTCAATACTAGAGACACAAAATTAAACAAGGGAGGGAGAGTCTCTGCTCTTGTAGAGTTCCCAGTTTAGCTGGGAATACAAGTATTAACCAAGGAATTAAAATACAGAGTGAAGAATGTTTGGGAGGCGAAATGAAAGGGTGCTGGGGAAGCTTATGTTGGGCAGAGGCCAAGGAAGTTAGGGAGAACTGATTTTCTGTGGGACAAGCCATTGAAACCAAAATATGGGGGAGAAGCAAGAGTTAGGCACGCCAAAGAGGCGAGTGTGTGTGTGTGTGTGTGTGTGTGAGAGAGAGAGAGAGAGAGAGAGAAAGAGAGATGGAGAGAGAGCTGTTCAGAGGTATGAGCACTGGCAGATGTAGAGAGATAAAGGATGAGGGTATTCCAAGCTAGGGGAAAAGTCTATGCAAAGGCCTGGGCATGAGGTAGAGCCTAGTGTTTTCAAGGAAAGTCAAGTGGGTGGCCTTGCAGAGAGCAAAGATGAGAGTGGCTTGAAAGCGAATGATTGGGTCCATGGGTCTGGCACCTACAGGCCTTATAAACCACATGAAAGGGTTTAGAATTGATTCCCATGTAATGGGAAGGCACTGAAGGGCTTCAGGCTGGGATGACATGATCCGATTTGCATTTTTGAACATGGCTGGCTATTGAATGGAGAATGGCTGGAGAAAGGCGTGAATGGAGGTTTGGGGACCAGGCAGAAGGTGGTCTGTCATTCAGGGGAGAGATGGTGGGGGCAGAGGGGAAGGGAGGAATGGATGGAGCCCAGACAAGGCTAGAATCAATAGGAAGTGATGACAGATGACATGGGCGAGGGGGTCCTTGCTGTCTGTCCGGCTTCTGGCTCCAGCAGTTGGATTTTCACTCTTCACACACCTCACTGTTTGCATGATTTCCCTACCTTCCTACTGCATACGGGAGCGATCTACCCAGAAACGTGGAGGAGGAAGGTGGGTCATTTGCCAAAGAATTCATTCTTGCTGTAATATTAACTATCAATAGTTTCCTCTGGCAGTCCCTAAAAATTATTATTCAAGAATTTATAGTCCAAGAAATGAGAATATTGTGTGCCTCCCTTTCAAAGGGCCCTCCACAGTGCAGAGACTTACTGAAAACAAACTTCAAACATTCCTAGTGTCCTTCCACCCATTGAGATCAAAGTCCTCAAGAGTCATTGGCTTGGGTTATAATGACCACTCAGAGTTTAGGTAAAAATTAATGAAACACATATTTTGGTTCAATGTAAGGAAGGACTTTTCAAAGAGGAAATGAGCTGCCTCAGGGGCATGCATTACTCACATCTAAGACTTAGCTCAAACATCACCTCTCAAGATGCCAGCCCTGAGTCCTCTGGGCAAAGGCCATTATTCCAGCCTCGATGTCCCAGGGCATTGTGTCCTTCTCCACTGTAATGTTCACCTCCTCTTACTACATCTCATTACAAAAGACAGTCAACTCCTAGTCTTATCCATGATTGTGGTCTGATGTGTGGAAGGCACTCAAATATTGAATGGATGAGTGAATGAATGAACAATGTGAGAGGTTTTTAGAGGTTGGGTGATGATATGGCTGAGCTGAGGAGATTCAAGTGAACAGTTAGGGGGCTGGATTATAAGACTTTTAAGATATTTTCTATAAAAATCACACCCTTCTTAGCCATGAACAACCTCCACTTTTTACCTGAAGCCCTCAATCCTCATGATCATGGGCCAATGCCTCAGGAATTTCTTCTGAGCCTGAATCTTTCCACCTTGTGACCCCCACTTATACAGCTTTCACTTCATAATTGGCTTTCATTTCTGATTCAGATTTGGCCATCAGGACAGACCCTTTCAGTTCTTACAAGGGGTGCCGGGGACACTGTTTTCCCTCTTCCTTGCTCTATACTCTCCAGCCAAGGACTAGTTTCTCCCAAGACATAAGCCTAGTCTCAGCATAGACAATCCAGGTGAGGGCCCCAGAGCTCTCCTAAGAGTGGGGTTTAAATACAATTCACATCATAGTCTCTGACTGCTACATCAGGATGGATGTTTTGTTGAGAATGCTTAATTAACCCTCAAGTCTTGTGCTTGTTCCTCCGTAAAAGTTTCCCTACAAATATTACAGGAAAATGCAGCAGAAGATGTATTTTGTGGTATAACCAGGTTTATTAGTTTCCTGTGGCTATTGGAACAAATGATTAGAAACTGGGTGGCTTAAAATCAGAGGAATATATTCTCTTACAGTGCTGGAGGCCAGAAGTCTGAAATCAAAGTGTTGGCTGGGCCATGGTCCCTCTGAGAGTTCTAGAGGACAATCTGTTCCTTGGCTCTTCTAGCTTCTGGTGGCTCTAGGCAGTCTTTGGCCTGTGGCCTCATCACTCCAATCTCTGCCTCCATGATCAATGGTCTCTTGTTCTGTCTCAAAACTCCCTCTGCCTCTCTCTTACATGGATACATTTGATTGTATTTAAGGCCCACCCAGATAATCTAGGGCACATTCCTCCTCTCAAGATCCTTAACTTCACATTTTTCCCATACAAGGAATATTCACTCATTTGCCATAAAGGATAATATTCACAGGTTCCAGTCAGGAATGAGGACATGGATATATCCTCTGGAAGACCTACTACACTAGGTAAAACTTACTTTGTCCTATCATTTTTGGAAGATGTTAATGTTATTGAGAAAGCCATTGTATACTAGAGATGGCAAGCCACTGGGAAAGCAGGTAAAGGATCCTGAGTCCCGAGAGGTTAAGTGACTTGCCAAAGGTCAACCAGTTGTAGAGCTAGAACCAGGAGGTCCCTAGGCATCCAGCCCAGGGAGCTTGAGTCCCATATTATGCAATAATCCCAGTAGAAATGTTATATATGTGCTCATTTAGTTTAAAAAATTAATCCCTATATTGAGTTTGTGTGGGTGACAGGGTGACCTTTTGAAAGGGAAGCCACTTGATACAAAGCAAGGCTGAAACCATTTCACTTATTACCATCCCTCTGTCACTGGTAGGGAATAAAATTCACATGGCTTAATATCTCACCCTGTGGTACTTAAGAGCGATGGGAGCAAATTCCATAGAATAAATTTGCAGAGAGAACAGAGCTTATCGTTTTCATAGAAAAGTGAATGGAGGAGGCTTTGGAAATAAACCAGTACAGGCTTGAGCTGCAGTTCTTCTACTTCAATGGTGGATCTCCAGGAAGGTGATTAACATCATCAGCAAATGGAGAAAAGACCCACCACAGTGGGTTCAAATCTAAAAATCCATAAAGCACCAAAAGCACAAGGACTGGCACGTGGCAGACTCTATCAGCAATCGTAGTATTATTATCACCCCTATACTGATACATTGGAGGGGAAAGCCATGTACTTTCTAAGCAAATTATGTATGTCTATCTGAAAACAACAAGAAATACATAAGATGATCTGAAAAAGACAAGAAAAACATGTGGAAATACTTCAAAACTCATTTTAACACATTGTTTATTTTTTTTTTACCAAAGTTATAAAAATTTGGCTATTTTTGGAACTAAAATTATTTTCAAACTTCACAGGTCTTAAGTACTCTTGGGCCACATTTTATTCTCCCAAAACATGCAATATGTTTACTTACATCAACAAAACTTCACTGAACACTTAGCATGTGCAAAGAATTATACTGGGATTTACAAGTGCCAATTTTAAAATTATATTAAGAACAAAGAGCTATTTGACCAAATAAGTGAGTGTTCTAAACGTACCTAGACATTTAAGGATAGAGCCACTTTAACAGCACTGTGGGGCACACGGCTTCCGTAGAGGTCATCATTTCTGCTTTTACCCGCAATGGAATAAGGCAAGAGTCACTATAGTTAATAACATAGTCATTGGATCAGATCAGAAACTTAGGCTAAAGACCACTGTATAACTTAACATAGTAAAAAATACAGTATGATTTTCAAGATAAGGTATGAAAATCAAAACAGAACAAAATTGGAAATAATTGAATTCATTTCAAAAGAGGCCATATGAAATAACAAAGAGCACAGCTTTGGAGTCAGACAGCTGCGTTTGAAACCGGGTTTTGTCCCTCAACTCATGACTGAGGACATATTACTTCTCTTTGCTGAGTCTCAATTTCCTCATCTGTAAAATGGGGATAAGGATGACTATTTCACAGGACTGCTATGAAAAGTAGTGCTGAGGATTAGGCTTAGAGAGTATCAGGTACACAGTATGTGCTCAATAAATGCTGTCTATCTATGAAAAGAATCGGTAGCAGAGTTGACATAATTAAAAGAAGCATTAGACCACTGTTTGTGTCCAAATTTTTAAAAGGCGTCTCTCCTTATCATTTGTGTTCTATTTATTTGTGTTAGTCAGGGTAGATTGTTGCCAACTAGAAAGGTTTGTTTCATTGTTAGTCTCATTCATATATTCATTTCAGACATTAACGGAAGTGTAAATATCCTTACGCACTTACCTATGCACCTACCACAGTGGACTTTCCTCTGAGCTCTTTGCACTGAAAAGCACACTCATCTAAATGTTAGGTCTAAAACACTCCGACATAGCTCCCCTCCTCTGACATTCTTCCCCTTTACACACCAAAAAGGAATCAGCCTGCGTCGTTCACTATAAACCCTGGCAGGGAGTTCAGAATTTTCTTGGAGGAAAACATGTTCTTTCTTTTTTATAGTTTGAATTTGATGGAAGACAGCCCAAATGTTCAATACAATAGCTTGAGCTATTTTTTTCTGATAGAACCTACATTCCCAAGTGTGAGCTAATCCATATTTTCCCATGGTCCTTGGACAGAAATAAGATGGATAAATCAACAAATCTCATTTTGACCCATTCGTTATAACAACCCTTTCATGAAAATGTATGCTAAAGTTATTCCAAAGGAAAAACCCAGTGGGCCTGAGGTACAGCTCCATCCATTCCCTTTTCATAATTGGTACTAATAAGAATTAGTAGCTTGTTTGTGTTTGGGGGCAGATCTAATAGAGAAATGAGCACACTTCGGTAATAATGTAATGGGATTTTTAAAAAACTTATGGGAATTAAAAAAAAAATTACCCCAGGACCTATGCTCTGAATAAGGGAAAAATAAATTTCTGACTGCCTTCATTCTGTCACAAAAGTTGAAGTACTGGCCAAAAATTCTGCCTAAGAATACAAACTGGAGCAAATTACAGGAAAAAATCAAATTGCAAAGCTTCTGCTAATGTTTTGCCTTGCTAAGGGTGTAGAATCTTTTGTGTAAGAAAATACCTTGATAGGCTTTCTTGAATGATGAAAAGTCTGAAAGGAGATGGTTGATACAAAAGGCCCAAATTATATCAGATAACAAAGTTGTAAACAACAACCACCATGGCTAGGAGATGTTTCTCAGCAGTAGATGGGAAGGAAGCTTGGGGTACGATTTCTCTGATCTGGGAAGAGCGGGAGCAAGCTTGGGCAACATGGCAGCCTGTTCAGCAGATCCTGAGGAGGAAGATGGTCAGTGAGACATCCCTAGTGGCAAGGTTGGCAAAGGGTCTTTTAAGGAAAAGCAATGACTACTGTTTAATTTTAAGCAGTTTCTTGTTGTGCATGAGACTGTGAGCTTCTCTAATATTATCAACCTTCTGTGAACATCTGTGTCACACAGCAACCTTGAGTTTGTGGTACTTTGGTGAATAAACTTAAGGAGACAGTGACCACATAGGAGATAAAGTAGATGGAGAGAGGATGGCAACAGGAGGCAAGATGGGAAGTCAATGGGAGCAGGAATCTGGAATGGAAATTTAGTAGAGTGTACGTTACTTAGTATATGCGGTAAATATATTCTTTTTTTTCACATCTTTATTGGAGTATAAATGCTTTACAATGTTGTGTTAGTTTCTGCTGTACAACACAGTGAATCAACTATATGTATACATATATCCCCATATCCCATCCCTCTTGAGCCTCCCTCCTACCGTCCCTATCCCATCCCTCTATGTCATCACAAAGCATCGAGTTGATCTCCCTGCGCTATGCAGCAGCTTCCCACTAGCCGTCCATTTTACATTTGGTAGTGTATATATGTCAATGCTACTCTCTCACTTCACCCCAGCTTTGCCTCCCCTGCCCCGTGCCCTCAAGTCCGTTCTCTACATCTGCATCTTTATTCCTGCCCTGCCACTAGGTTCATCAGTACCGCTTGGAGGCAAAAGACCTGTACTCAGAAAACTATAAAACACTGATGAAAGAAATCAAAGATAACATAAACAGCTGGAGAGATACACCATGCTCCTGGATTGGAAGAATCAACATTGTGAAAATGACTATACTACCCAAAGCAATCTACAAGTTCAACACAATCCCTATTAAATTGCCAATGGCGTTTTTCACAGAACTAGAACAAGAAATTGTACAATTTGTATGGAAACACAAAAGACTCCAAATAGCCAAAGCAATCTTAAGAAAGAAAAACAGAGCTGGAGGAATCAGGCTCCCTGACTTCAGACCATACTACAAAGCTACAGTAATCAAGACAGTATGATACTGGCACAAAAACAGAAATATAGATCAATGGAACAGGATAGAAAGCCCAGAGATAAACTCACACACATATAGTCACCTTATCTTTGACAAAGGTGGCAAGAATATACAATGGAGAAACGATAAATACATTCTTAATGAATGAATGGAGCTCTGGAAATACTGGGATAGGAATGCTTGACTTCCAAGAGCCTGAAGTATTAGGGGTGTATCAAGTCATTGTATTTGGATATTAATTTTAAAATGCTCTCAGAAGCTTGTAGGAGTTGGGAACACCCAGGTTACATTTGTTAAGACCTAGATAGTAGAAGATCAATGTGAAGAAGTTGCTTTAAGGTGTAGGATGAGAAAGATGAGAAGTTGAGGAGGCCAGTTCTAGAGAACTATGTTTTGTATTTCTCATCTTGCTTATGTGTTTCTGGGAGGGAGATAGGGGAAAATTTCCTTAGACATTTCTTTAAACTCTCCATTATATTTGAAGTGGAGAGGCCCAGTTCCATTAGTGAGAACAAACACTCAATGACATTGTTTCTCTCAAACAAAAGAAGACATTATGATAAAAAAAAAAAGGTATCATGTGACACCTAGGATGGGGTAGACAGGGGTCATAAAATCTCATAGCCTGGGACTCTTGGGACTTGGGCGGTTTAAAATTATAAGGGCATTCCACTAAACCATCCAAGGGCAGAGAACATGGAAAAGACAGCTGATTTGCAAGTCCAACTTCTTGATAATGGCAGAAAATACGAAGCTGCCATTTTTGTTCTCTGTCTTGGAACTGTGGCATTTAGCCAAACTCAGATCAATGGCTCAAGAAAAGAATGGTACTGTGTTCCTTGATGAAATGAACATTATCTTCCCAAACTAGCAAACATTATGTTCTCCACTAAAAAGTCCTCAAAATAAAACATGTAAAGGGTAAAATGAATTAATAAATGACAGTATTTATTATTAAATTCCTAGATTTGAGCAATACATTTGCTTATTTTTACTTATCAAAACATTTCGCCTTTTAGAATAGTCCCACTTCAGGCTGAATCCACCCAAAAGAGAAACTCAGAGGAGAGAAAACAAGAATTCCTTTAGCTCTGTGGTTATCAGTGAGGGGTAGTTTTGTCCACCAGGGGTCATTTGGCAATGTCTGGAGACATTTTTAGTTGTCACAACTTGGGGGTGGGGGTACGACTGGCATCTAGAAGGTAGAGGCTATGGATGCTGTTAAACATACACAATGCACAGGACAGTCCCCCACAGCAAAGACTTCCCCAGCCCCAAATGTGAATAATGCCAAGGCTGAGAAACCCTACCTTAGCACGAAAGGTTTGAGGCACTTCCAATCATTTTTAATTTAACAATAAGATCTTAATGAAGCTTAATGTATGCCCAGGGTGCTCTGAGTACTGTGAGTTCAGAGTTCTACTCTGGAAGACCTCACAGCCCAGAAGGAGAAACAGGTAAAAATGGAACCAAATACAACAAGGAAAGAGTGTTTGCAAAGGCGTATATGATGCATTTTGGCAGCGTAGGAGAGGCTGAGAGTAATTGACAATGAGCAGCGTGAAGTGTTGCCAAGGATTGAGTTGTGACCTTTCGTTCATTTATTCATTCAGCAAAATTTACTAAAGCTTGGCCAAGATGTGCCCAGCTTTGTCCTAGCTGGAGATAATACTGTTCTGTGAGTCCTTGACTGGAGATTTTAAAGGTGGTTGAAGCCAAGCCTATGAAAACCCACTGGACTGAAATCTCTTCCTCTATGCAGATGGATGTAAGGTGGTTTTCCTTGCACACAAGTAATGCTGTTTGAGACTGATTTCCTGATGTGCTGGGTTTCTTGGATTTGCCTTAGAGACTGCTCAGGGTTGGGGCAGAGATGAGGGGGGTTGTTAATATGGTGGGTTTCAAGTTCTTCTATGCCCACTGCTGCCCAACTGCGTAGCAGTTGTTTCTTACCTGTGTACATACAATGAAGTACATTAGAGGATCCCTTTTTAAAAGGTTTAAAAATCATTGGTTTAAGGAATTCACTTTGCCATAGTGAACTAGTGCCATAGAAACCAAGAAATGACACTGATGTGAATTAAGGCAACATGGTATAAAGGGAGCAATATTACACAGGCAGACAGGAAGCCCAAGTTCTCATTTAACTCTGCTGTTGACAAGCTGAGTGACCTTGGGCAAGGTACTTCATCCCCTGGGCCTCAGTTTCTTCACCTCCAAAAGGCAATGATTATTTTAAATGATCTCTGAGGTAACTCTCAGCTGTAAGGAGCTATTATGTAATTATATGATAATACTGATGAAATAAACAGGCAGAGAAATGGCTTTATTGCACAGACGACACGAGTAAATAAAATTCTGGGAGTCCTTTTCTGAGAGAATGGACACTTCAAATTTGAATCAGTGTAGTAGGTGGGCATATAAAGAGTTAAAGCTTCCTAGCGTTCTGAGTTCAAAGTCTGAGAAGCATCCCTGGATCTTTCCTTGGTCTCACTAGATATGCAAATGAGAAAGAATTCACTGCTCTCAAGGTCCCATGCAAATATCAAGTAGCAATGGAAGATATTTATAAGAGAACTCTGTATTTAACCTACAAAGTATATAGCTCAGTGGGTCCTTCAGGTATCTAGCAAAATACCAGATGCTCAACACAACCTTTTTTACTGGTGATTTGGTCTACGCAGGAGGAGAAATAACTGAACAGCAGGGAAGGCGAGCCTTATTCCCCCTCCCTTTCCCTTAACAGGTGGCGTGGCCTTTTTAAGTCACAGGACTTCACTTGCAACTGCACTGACTTCAGTTCATCCGATGAGCAGGTTTCTGATAATAAGAAATATAACGCCTTTCATTCATCCGTTCAGTCAACAAAGATTTATTGAACACCTGCTCTGTGCCCTAGAGGTGCGGCACTCTCTTGTTCCTAGTACCACCTCTAAAGATGAAGATGGTTTTAAAACGACGCCACCTGTCCTTCCTGTAATCTCTGTTGTCCAGAAGCATTCCATTTTCTGAAACCACGAGTTACTAAACCTTAGCATTGCAATTTTCCCAGCATTTCCCCTCTTTGTGTTTTATAACTCCATGAAGTCACAGCTCCCCCAGGCTATTGGAACAGTTCAGCTGAGCCTGAAACCTACCAAGAAAAAAGAAACGAGAAAAAAGGAGAGGGGGAAAGTTAATGGTAAAAGCTATTAGCATGGCGCCACACCCACGGGTCCAACAGGTTCTGTGATATCCTTACAAGCTTGGTTAGTGAGGCGTGCCTCCCCGGGGAGGTGCTGGGACGTCCAGTTTCTCTAAAGGACCGGCTCGGCCAAACTTCCTGGAGAAAACCCCACTATCCATAAAACGCATTTTGAGTCACACCAAAGTGCACAGTGACCCTTAGCTTTCCTCTTCTGAACAAATTGTTTAAAGACCAAGATGTGTTGGAGAGATACTGGGCACTGGAGAATTAGCCGCAGGTGCTATTTATAGAGCCACTGGGCTCTGCAGAGTTCCCTCTGCCCAGGGAAAGCCATTAATCTTCTCCAGCAAAAGAAAAAGAAGTAATAAACTTAATAATGATTTAAAGTAAAGGAGGGAGAGAAAGCACTGAGTCTAATACTAAGGTGGATCTAAGCCAAGAGATTAGTGTCTCCCTGTGGAAAACAACATGCTCACACACACGCGCACAAGCATGCACACACGCATGCACACACACGCAGAAACATTAAAAAATGCAGACCAGCCTGGTCCCTGCCACCCCCTTAAACCACCGCTGCAGTTTAGCCTCTCAAAAGAAGCCATTAAATGGCTTTTCTTTTTCTGAGGCTGACAGATATATGTCTCCAAATCTCGCACTGCTACAGAGAATACTCTCTAGATACGCTGCTCTTGAAACAGAGAAGTGAAGCCATTCGAGGTTTATTAAACCCTACTGTGCCCAATAAATGGAATAGAAAAGAATTAATTCCTAGTTGATTACCTTTATCAATAAAAAAAATGCCAAGACATATTTTTAAACGTTTCTATTTTAGCATCGTTTCACTCACGCTCCAGTGTGAACACCTAGCAGGTCTCAAGAAGCTTGAGAAAAACGGTTCTGTTTTCGTAGGTAAAAGAGATTTTGACCAGTATATATATGAACATGAAAACTCCTAGTCAATAAAAGGTCTTTTGCATTCAGAAATTCTCCTTTTCGTAAAGTTCTCATGGATGGGAAAACATAACTTATGATGAGCAAGATACCCAAAGAGATAACTTTTTTCCAGAAAAGATGCATAAAAATAAATATGCTTCCAAAGGAAGTGACTGTCCTCACTTGAGTCTTTAAAGTTCTCAGAGAGTGCCAGTTAGCGGGAAGTATTTTCATTACAAACAATTCTGCCTTTTTAAATGGTAAGTATCCTTTATTCCTGGACACCAACCAGAGACAATAGAAAGAAAGAGAGACCTAGGCATCCAGGCAGAAAACGGGCCTTGTAACGCAGCCAAAATGAATTTAGAATTCTTGTGCAATACAATGTTAAGGCAGGAGTGTTGAGTCGAAATGTGTAATGAACTCCAAGTGGCTGCCTTTCAGATCTCAAGAGCTGAAACTGACTTGACGCCGGGACCTTGCTTCCCTTGCTCAAGTATTCAAGTGGCACAAGAATAACAATGAGAAAGGCACAAAGACCACCACTTCAGCATGGTGTTCACGGATGGAGACGGGCCAAATGTGCGGGGGCAACAGACCCCCCAGACACATTGTGGGTAACAATTGCTCAAATTTGGTATCGCCTAGGGAAAAAAATCAGGGACAGGCAGCCATTGAGTAAGCTCATGTCACTTCGGGGAAGCTCTTTGAATGCAAACACACTAGGTACTTTTTATTAATATCACATAGGAAGGGGAAGAGTATATTCCAGGACTTTGTTAAGTACAACATCTCTTATTAGACATGAGAGTGTCATTATGTTGACTAAAATGTTAGTGATGTGAAAAACATCATCTCCTAATTTATTTATGTTAATAATGCCTATCGTTGCAAAGACTGTTCATTATGGCAAACCTGTAAAGTAGATATTGCAGGTATTATCATCCTTGTTCTGCAACAGGAAACTGAAGCATGGAGCATTGATCACTGCATGTGAATGGGATGGTAATCGAACTTGTGCTAGAACCTGGGTCTCCTAATCTCTATTTTACTCATCATTGCGCCAGAGCAAAGGTAACATGGACCCAAAGTCTCTAAATGCAGTTATGGTATCATTGGGTCAACTAGTTGGAACGTGGTCCTAATAAATCAAAGGCAATAAAAACTGTAGGCTGAACTGTAAAAAGGAACAACTAGCATCGCTCCATTTCATGGCTACAAATCACATCCCTAACTTCGTTCAGCTCCTTTGCAAATATGTACCCGAGATCAAAAGTATTTGAAATAAAGTAAGAGGATAGATAGACCAGCAGAGATTTCTTATTATAAATGGGGGGGGGAGGAAAAAAAACCAAGATAATTTTGAATTACTTGTAAGTCAATGATGAATTTTCACAATAAAAGACATTGCATTGTCATAAGGTTGGAAGAATATAGCTAACTTTGAATTTTTCTGCCCGTATGGGAGAACAGAAAACCACACCACTAGGGTATCCCCCACCTTTATACTCCACCCAGTGACCACCCAGCCTTTACACTTCACAGATTCTCCAAATTACAATTACTCTGGTATTTTGTACTTATCACAACCCAAAGGATGGAATTCAGATAAGGCAGAATTGCCTTTGTTCCCATTTAAAGCAGTTTAGAACTCTCTCCTTATAAAAGTTTCAACAATTACAAGGACCCGTGACCCAGATCCACATTAAAGTGACATTATTATAGTGACCCAGGTGGCATTATAGTGAGGCTCCACTGATGTCTAGTCCATGGTGCCACTGGCTTTCCATGAGATTTTTCTCTGACACTTCCTTTATTTTCTGTGTAATACCCGATGCCTCTAATTTGCATTTCCCCCTTTTGAAAATGCCCTTTTAAAAACTTGCTGACTAAACAGAAAGATTCCAGAAACTTGTGAATGAAGGGTAAGAAACATTCCGTTTTTACTTCTTCTAATACAAGACGGTCTGTTTCTGAACACACTTTTTCAAGGCTATTAACAAACCATATCCAACTTCCAGCATGTGATGTTTATTTTGTTGGAGTTTGTTTTGTTGCCTCCTTTATCATAAACATATGAGCAATATGCATTTTTACCTCCTCAGGTTTGTATGATGCAGGATTCTACAGAGGGAGAGGGGAAAAGTGGGGAGAGTTGAAAGGGTGACATACTCTGGATACGAGGATTATATGAAATTGCAGAATATCCCTATTCTAGAAGAAAACCCCAATGATGGGTAAAATTGCAACATAACGTATGAAACCCCGAGAGCCCATTTTTCAAATGTCCTATCTCTTCCTGAATCACAGAACTAGTTAGAGACAGTGAGCAGATTAGCCTCCATAGTCTCTAGCCCTAATATCTTCTTTAGGGCAGTGAAATGAGTCTGTATGATATTATGGTGGATGCATGACTTTATACATTTATCCAAACCCATAGAATGCCCAACACCAAGAGTGAGCCCTTATGAAGACTGTGGACTTTAGTTAATAATAAATCAATATTGGCTCCTTAGTTATAATAAATGTATCACGCTAATGCAAGATGTTCATGATGGGGAAACTCTGTGTGTGCTGGGGGGCTACGGGAACTTGACTACCACTGGCTATTATGTCAACAAGATTTTATGATAATATCTAATGAGCAATGTTTTGCATCAAAATTTCCTCATTTATCTTTCAGTGGTTCCACCACTGATTACAGAAAAAAAGTAGCGTTGATGATTCGTTCTTCTGATAGTCACTTCTTAGATATCGGAGGGTCACTAGGCCATGCGTGAATATGTTACTATTCACACAATAAGGACTACCCTAAGAGGAATTCCACCTGAAGGAAAAAAAAGACAAGCTAAGATTCGGAGTTTCTTGTTAAAAGAATAGCTGAAACCAATGACATTTAATTCTCTCTTTGTTTAATCTCACAGTTGTTGCCATTTCCACATATATATATATATATCAACATTTGTTCTAGGTGAAAATAAGCAAAAACGGCAAAATTACACTTGGCCATCCAACATTGTAGTTAAGATTTGTTGCACAGAAAGACATTTTTTTAATAAGACCAGTGAATAATATTATGAAACAAGTTCCTATGCTGAGGAGAGCCTGTTTTTCTTAAAATGGGGAAAGTTTATGGTCTAGATGACTTTTAAATAATGGTCTCTGGGTTGTCATTGAGACTTTGACAGTATGGAGATGAGTGTCCCTCACAAAAGGGTGGTCACCTTCAATAGACCATAAGAGGCTACTGGTCCACCCACCCCAGTGAAGGTTGAGATCACACTGAGGAAGCAAAGTCCTTGATGCAACAAAGCTATTGAGAAGATAATAAGTTATTCATTTGGCAAGGAGGTGGCCCAGGTGTCCCGCTTTGCTTTCCCAGGCACAGTCCCAACCGGAAAAACAGGACTGGTGGCACCCAGCCTGACAACACCAGGGTTCTTTACTATTTGGCTCCAAGCAGGTGGGTGAGTGCCTGTTTGGAAGTCTGATTAATCAGTAATTCAAGGAGATCAAAATCACAAAATTAAAAGACAGAGTTCAATCATATCCCTTAACAGAAGGAATGTCCTAATTGCTACATGCCCAAGGCAGGATATGAAGAGAGTGTGGGAGGTAAAGAGAACCCCCCCTCCACTAACCCGGTGGAGGTGATTAGCAAGTCATTTTATACCAAAGCCCGAAAGACTCCCTACCCCAATCCTCCCCCAAATTGCAGTTCACCAAGTTTTCCCTCCTATTGCTAAGTAAGGCTGCCATGCCAGCGAAATGCTAGGATTTACTTTCATAAGAATTGTAGGACAGACGTATCAGAATTCACACACTGCCTCCCAGAGGACACGCTCATTTATAATTTGGCAGGGTCCCGCTTGACACTCACCAGTGGCAGATTTGTGAAGACAGGACTTCTCCTACAAGTGGTGCCTAGTTCAGCGGAAGGGAAGAGTTGACAACCCTCATCCAGTCTCCCATCAGGGCTGTCCAGAGTTTCATGACGGCCCCCCTACAAGGCGTGATCACTGAGACAGCTCTGACGTCTGACCCAGGAGGGAAGGGTGCTCTCCATCCTGGCTGAGGCTCTTAGCTGCATGGTGTCATCAGCACCCACATGGTGGCCGCTGGCCTTCCTGCCTCACGTTCTGTAAGCTGCATCCTCAGGTCAGAATTCAGGGAAGCAGTTTAGACCAATACTCTGCTCCCAGGCAGCTTTCAAAGGATCTGGATTCTAAACCTTCCTCGGGATGTATTTATTTCTGGCCTAAAGAAGATGCTTTCGTGACTCTCTGAGTTAAGATGTTATCACAACAATTGTGAACTTAACTTGGTGAATCATGTAGAATATTTACTTGGGCTTTCTACACACTGCTCCAAACAACATCAAGTCCCTCGTACACATAAACACCTTTAGCTTTCTCAGTGATGTCACGTAAGATGTTTTTAAAAATCTTTGGGTCCCCAGATGTAGAGAACAAATGTATGGACACCAAGGGGGGAAAGTGGGGGGGTGGGTGGTGGTGGTGTGATGAATTGGGAGATTGGGATTGACATATACACACTAATATGTATAAAATGGATAACTAATAAGAACCTGCTGTAAAGGGCTTCCCTCGTGGCACAGTGGTTAAGAATCTGCCTGCCAATGCAGGGGACACGGGTTTGAGCCCTGGTCTTGGAAGATCCCACATGCCGCAGAGCAACTAAGCCCGCGAGCCACAACTACTGAGCCCACGTGCTGCAACTACTGAAGCCCGCGCACCTAGAGCACGTGCTCCACCACAAGAGAAGCCACTGCAATGAGAAGCCCGTGCATTGCAATGAAGAATAGCCCCCGCTCGCCGCAACTAGAGAAAGCCCGCACACAGCGACGAAAACCCAACACAGCCAAAAATAAATAAATAAATAAATAAAATTTTAAAAAAAGAAAAAAACCCCAAACTGGCTGTATAAAAAAATAAATAAAATTCTAAAATTAAAAAAAAATTCTTTGTGTCCCACAACTACCTTCTACTGGGACAAGCCGGACGCTTGATTGCTTCTGTTCCTCTGAAGGTGCTGTGAATGAGAAAGCAGAGTTAATACTAAACCTTAGCTAAGTAAAGCCTACAAGGTATTACTGGATAACCCTACACCCGGTAAAGAACACCATATTTATTTTCCCTATTATAAAGAGGTCACTGACTCCAATTTTTTTCTTAGGCAAGGTTATATGATCATTTTCTAATTTCCAGGGAATGTAGAAAACTCCAAGGATATTCTGATAAATGTTATTATTACTGCTTCCAGATGAGGAAACCATGGACCTTGCTGTTGAAGAAAGCACAGCCCATCCTTGGCAGAGCTGGGTAAGGTCATGTGAAAATCCAGCAATCCGCTTGTTAAAACCCAGCTAAAGGGCTTCCCTGGTGGCGCAGTGGTTGAGAGTCCGCCTGCCGATGCAGGGGACACAGGTTCGTACCCCGGTCCGGGAAGATCCCACATGCCACGGAGCAGCTAGGCCCGTGAGCCATGGCCGCTGAGCCTGCGCGTCCAGAGCCTGTGCTCCGCAACGGGAGAGGCCACAGCAGTGAGAGGCCCGCATACCGCAAAAAAAAAACAAAACAAACAAAAAAAAACCCCAGCTAAATGTGAGTCCATCCTCACTGTGACAAGACCAGAGCCCAGCACCCAATCAACCTGTCCCCAAAGGAAGGGCTTGATGGGCTGATAAGCATTTCAGTACAATCATCATAGAAAACCTCCAGTTGTACAAGGCAAACTCTGCCACAGGAATATTTTCCTCACTTGGTTTTTTTTTTAATCTGGTGTTTTTCATCTTTACCACTTTCTTAATTCGGTTACTTTCAGTGTCTTTTGGAGTTATGACTCTTGTAGTTTGATAATGGGAGATGATAAAAAAAATCACGAGTAGTAGATCTTAAAAGTTCTCATCACAAGAAAAAAAACTTCTATCTATGTTGTGGCGATGGATGTTAACTAAACTTATTGTGGTAATCATCTCACAATGTATACATATATCAAATCATTATGCTGACACCTAAAATTAATACAATGTTATATATAATAAAAATTCCCAAAATTAAAAAATCAGGAATAAACCAAGGAGGTTGAAAATTTGCAGTCCTATAAATTAATAAAAAATTTATATATGTATATGAATGAACAAGTCAGTAATGGGAGCATTTCTTGTTTGTCTTTAAAAAAAATCTTTATACCTTATTAGCAGTTGAAATATAAAGACAGATGAATACACTTAGCACAGTGTCTGGCACATTTAGGTGCTCAGGAAGTAGTTTTTTTTTATGAATCTCAGTGTATTTGGGGTATGGGATCTCTGTGAGCCTGTATGATATTTGACAGCAATGTTAAGAGCATAGCTCTTGTGCTCTGCATAGAACTGTAGCGGCTCTGGCCGATGTCCCCTTGCTTCCAATTTCATACTTCTCTCAACCCTACCCAACAAGTCTGCTAGATGCAATTTGTAAATTTGCATAAAAAATGTAATATTTAAGAAAACTGAGCAATAACCTATATTAATATACTATATTATATAGAATATAGAATAGTAATCTAAAACTGAAAGCTATGTTGCAAAAGAGAAAAATACAAAAATTATATTGACCTTAGAGCTGGAGTAAAAGCGGCTCTTAAAGCTACACTTTGGTGAGCCTACACTTCCCAAGCGCTACGGGTTTCACGGACATTTCATGATCATTAGCCTTTAAGGGCACTTAGTTATTGTGGCCGTGGGAGCCCGGGAAGCCCACAACAATGATTCACCAGAAAGGAGGGGTAAGATTTTTCTGGTCAGAGGAGTTTTGCTCAAAATGGAAAATCTCTTGAGATCCATTGATTGGATATTTTTAAATTATTTAACGATTTGCTTATACAGCGCTTAAATCGGAAGAAGGAAAGTCCTCAATGCCCAAATATATTATCACTGAATTTCATAGGAAAAAAAGGAAGAAAAAAATTCTTGTTTTTATTTGTCTCTTGTCAATCGACAAATCAGCAGCATATGCTGATGACAGATTTCACTTTGTGGTACTGTTGCTCAGGTGTAATCGCTTATGTCTTTAAAACAGAGTACATGTCAGAAAAAACCTAAGTAGGTCACCATCAGAGCTACTCAGAGAGGATGCTAGGGGCGTCTTTTCAAATGACCTTACTTCAACACTCATCTTTTATTGACGTCTGAGCGTTCACTCAGTGCAGAGAACAGCTCCTTGAATCGAAAGGCTGTAACTGTTTTTGTGAAGGAACAATTGATTTTTGTTTCTGACTTCACATATCATACTGAGTTTCACAGCCCATATACATCAATACAAAGTGATTTTTAAAGAACTCAGATAGCAGTCACGTGTGGGCCACGTATGTACTTAAATAGATCTTTTTTATTCCTAACAGGACAAAGAATAAGGAGCATAGCATAATAAAGTTAACTTATTTACTTGATGAAAAGGTTTTCTACTTTATACCATGTGATTTTCTTTCCATGCAGAAAGCACCAGTTACTACCAGCCCCATGGGAAAAGTGGACATTGGGACATGGATTCCCCATCTGATTTTTTAAAAATTTCATGTTGATGGAAATTATGACTCCATCTTTTAATTAAAGAAGAACCTTGTTCTCCAAATGCTCTCCTGCACATCCTTCTGGGCTAGGCAGCCTGAACACAGTTTGAGATTGGAAAGAGGCCGCCCAGTGTGCTTATTAGGGAACTTTCCTGGCAGACCACTGAAAAATATCATAAAGTGTGACTCATCACATCTGCATCAAGTTATGAAAAAAGTAAGGCTTGTTAACCTGCTGTTTGGAAACCAGAACACTTTTATCAGTTCATATAATTGCTAACCCCTTATTCACTGCTCAGCACTGGAGAGTTCTTTACCTCCTAAGATCCCACTAATTGCTGACAGATTTGATTTCTCCCTGACAGCAGGAGTCCTGTTTCTGGCCTTTACATCAAGTAATTGCTTTATTTTTCTCCCTCTGCTCTAAAAAACGGAATTCCCTTCTCCCCTGCTTGAACCCCTTTAATGGCTTCTTTCTCTGTTATTAAATCCTTGCCATTTAAATCACATTTAGCGATGTTTTGAATAACTGATTCCAATTACTAAAGCTCTTACCAAGAAGCAGCTGAAAACGCAAGTCATTACTTGCCCACAGACAAGCGGCTCTACCTTGCAGCCAAGTCTCTGGTGAACTGTATTGTGTTTCTTCTCAGTACGGGGCAATTTAGACGCACAGGAGGCTGATGTTCTGCAAATAGACAGCTGCTGGAGCGCTCCTCCACTATCATCTGTGCAGAGTAGATATTAGACTTTATATTTATTTTATAAATAGCCCAATTCCTTAAAGAAATCATTCCCTCCTTCCCATAGTGGCCGGGGTGGGCCACGTGGAAGAGCAGAGATGCACAGCTGACCGCTCTGTGACCCGCCGCCGTGAGGCTGCTCTTCAAAGGTCTAGTGCAACCCGCGGCGGGGCTCACACTCAACAGCGACCCGGCCACCAGGATGCCACACCCAGGGCTCAGCTGCATCAGATTTGGCTTCGACAGTCCACAGTTTGTCTTCCCTTGACGTTGCGGAGTTTGTTTGTTTGTTTTTTTTAAATCTCTGTCGTCTTGTCTTCCCCCTCTTCCCACGCTGTTGGGTGCTGCCGTCCTGTGTGTGTTTTTATTTACTTGGCAAAGGGACGCATCTGATACATTTTATGACATGACCAGATTTCTGTTATCATCACATCATTTCAGGCTTTGGGTAGATCCTGTTTCTCCATCACATTGGATGTAAGACGATCAGAAATTTTACTCTGTTCCTTTAGGTAAATCTAATCTGACACACTGTTTTGGCCTCACTCATACTGTATATTTTCTTGCCCTGTTTGTCCTAATGAAACATGATTTTCTTGGGCATAGTATTTCATGCAGGAAAACCTCTGTTATGCAAGGAAATTCAGCGGGCGTGGCATTCTCTGTATGTCTTTGGCATTCTTATTTTAAACACTGAATAACCAATGAATTGTGTAAACACTTGTATAACGTGTTGCGTTTAAGTGGTTCACCATGTGGTCTTGACATGGCCTGGTCATCCCAGCTCTCGCGCGTATCTAACTTAATGAACTGACAGATGTGAAGGCAGACATACCTCTAATTTCATTAACTAACTGGATGTCTCTGCTATGACTGGGGCTAAGGAAGGTTATCACTAATTTCAAGCTTGAGATTGTTAGAGAGAGTAAAAGGTTTCTAAATTTTACATATTACATCTAGATGTGAAAAGAGTTTTGTGTGGGAGGCTGTATTCAAAAGGCTTAATCAACATCCTCACTATAAAAATAAATGATTCATGGGAAAATTAATTAATTCTGCTCTGTATTGTACTAGACTTTTCTCTACTTCGGTGGGGCTCCAACAGATCTATATAAGCCAATCCTATACCAGATAGAGTGATCACGTTTCTTGCTAAAATTATGAACATTTTGGTTTTCATCTTTTTATTAAAGTAGGCAATTTAAGTAGGTAATTTAACTGGGAATCCATTATGCTATTATTTGACCCCCTTCAAAACAGTGACAAAAACACAAGCATCTAAAAGAATTTAAATGAGGTGTCAGAGTGTTTCAAAGTCCTCACGCCCATGGAGATGCAAGAGGGCAGGGACACATAGGTAAGCAGCAAATTCACTTGGGATTTTGTCTTTCCCATTTTTAAACATTGCTTCTTAAATGATTTATGCTTGATATTTGTGAAAAGTGCTACCTTGGATGGCCCAGAGACCCCAGTCTCCAATTTTATGTGGAAAAGGAAACTGGGATAGTGGCACTGCCCATCCTAGAGACTGTATTATTAATGTGCTTCAAATCTAAGGCCATTACTTCATTTCCCTCATCCAGCCTCAGAACCAGAGTGGTGCTTATCCATCCACAGAGACCAAAACCTTGTTATGATTCTGGGACTGAGTACATATCAGTGGAAATTGTCCAGCCTTCCCCGGCATCTATTATGATAGGTAGCCCTCCGTTTCTGTGCAGCACCCCTCCTAGCTCTCACCTCCTATCAACTCTTTGTCCAGGAATTCATTTGCAGAGAGGCTGCTAAAGCCTCAGTGTTTCTCTTATGAAAGTTCCCAAAGGAGCCCTCTGGGGCAAACAGTGTACTGTAGAGATCGTCAAGACAGTGTAGCTTTGGGCTTTAAGTGCCAAACTCATCAGGTCAAGCAGATGGGGGGCAGGGAAGAGTCTTATTAGAGCCATTTCAGTGGTGATAAAAACAAGATGAATCAAAATTTAGTGTAGATAAACAGTTAGTATAGTAGTTCAGGGCTCAGACTCTAGAGCCAGACTGCCTGGATTTGAAATCTGCTATTTATCAGCTGTGTAACTTTGGGTGAGTTGTCTAATCTCTCTGTCTCTGTGTCTCCAATGGGGATGATTCTAATAGTATCTACCCCATAAGATGGAGGATTATATGACTTAAGCTTGGAGAACACTGAGAATAGGTTCTAGCATGGTGTAAAGACTCCAGAAGTTCAGCTTGCATTAGTCAGCCTCTGCACTGCATCTCCCCAGTCATCTCCCCTCCCTGAATGATATTCCCTTTTCCTTAACTGCCTGAAGTGTCCAGAATCCTCTCGTAGTGCACTCTTTTCCCTTCCCTATCAAAACTCATGCTCCAAGACTTTATGTAGTCTTGGCTGATAAAAAGGTTATTCTTACCAGGGATACTTGTGCTTAATAAGGATCTAAAATGAGTTTGAAGAAGATGTGAATAGTGTCCTTTTAGATTCTAGCCGAGAGGTTTTTGATGTAGGAGTGTAGGAGGGGTCTTCCTAGGGCCCTAAATCATGCCATTCTGGGGGTTGCCTCCTCTGTCACCCTGACCGTTGGACACTCCTTGTGGAAAGAGAATGATGTCTGCCCATCACAATATTTTGCTGAACAGCCCTGACCAGCTCACGGTGATTTTTGGTCTTCCTGTCTGCACGTAGAAAGCCATCTGAGAATGAGGAGATGAATTTGTTAGCTGCTTCCTGGTCATGGAGTCAGCACCATCTTTCCCTTGGTTGAAAAGATGCAACTTGACATTCAGATCCTACTCATGGGGCTCCTGACAAGGGTAAAGGAAAGTGTACAAAATGCTTTGCATTTCATCATGACAATTTCACAAATGTGTCAGCATTCCATCCAGCAAAGTTTCTTTTGACCCTAACTATCTCCATGGAGTCGTATCTACAAGGATGGAGGAACTTGCACCTCTTCTCAAAACACGGGCTTTCCCCCAAAGGACTTTCATGTAAGTGGCATTTTGTTTTGTTTAGTCTAGTATAGGTGATGTGGACCAGGGAAAGGTGGCCATGAAGGAGCTGGTCCAGGCTGTCTCTCCTCAGGACAGGGAAGCCATCCTGCTGGTCTTGGGGAAATGGGCCCTGAACTAGGATTCAGAAAATCTGGCTTCCCACTGATGAGCTGGCTGGCCTTGGGCAAGCCCTTTCCTTCTTGCCTGAGTCTCCTTAGTCACGGGGCATTGGATTAGATGATTTCCACAGTCCTTTCAATCTTCAAGGTTTAAACATCTTCTGTTTCCAGGAATCCAAGGTATGCTTGCTTATCATATTTATGGCTAGGTAGCCTCCTAGAGAGAGAAACTCATATAGTATCATTAAAAGTTATGTTAAATATTCCAAAGAATTGTATCTGGCTGTGTGTGTCTGTGCATGTGTGTGCATATACATATTCATCTCTAGTTACTCACTCTAAGCTAGATCTACTAAAACCATCATTGTTGCTATAGAGCTGGTCTTTGTAAAATATTTTAAAAGAGTATACAAGAGGGACTCTAAGCTTATCAAAGTGCCTCAGAGTTACAATGTTTACTTAAATATTTTATGCCATTCATGAGAAGGAAGGAGACTGATAAAACTATTGCATCTTTACCTCTGGTGTTCTCCAACGAGATAGTTCTGTGCAGCCTTCACCTTGGAACTCATCAGGAAGATACTTTTTTACCCAATGCTAAATATTTTTTTTACTTGAATTTAAAAAGAAACCAGACAATAAAACACAGCATTATTATTTATTAATGGTAATTATAAGTTATTAATACTATATATTAATATTATACTGGATATAATATACTGTTAAGTATTATCGTATATTATGTTATATATATTATTGTGTATTAAATGTTATATATATGTGACATTATATGTAATATGCAATATTATACATAATATAATGTGGTTAATAATATTAACATAGCATCAACATTGACCAAAATAATTGGATTCCTGAGAGTTTGTAAGTTCTTAATAACCTGGTAAAACTATCATAAAATTCATTTAGAGCATTTCATTTACCAGACCACATCTGTACCCTTAATGAATAGTAATTAAAACTCACAGCAGCATTCCCATTAGGTGACAGAGGGTTATTATACACACTTTCTAAAATAGATAGACTTTAGACCATGTAATCTACCCTTCTATGTGGGTGTCAGCATTCAGGAGGAAATTGAGGCTTAATTCTAAATTTTCCATTTCTAGAGGACTAGGTACTCTTTTAAAAACAACTGTTATATCTGAGAATCAAAATTCTAACTTGCCCACTTGTCACTCTAGCAGGGAGTGGTGGGAAAGTACTGTGGCAGATTCCAGTCCTGGTTCTTTAACTTAGGGTGATTGCCGTAGCATAAGACATCCATCCTCTCTGATGCTCTGTTCCTCATCTTCAGAATGAGAGGTTGGACTATATCCTGCCCAAGATCATGTTTAGCTCAAAGAAGCACTGAATTTCTCTCTGCCCCAATATTCCTGGCATAGCCACTGTGGCCAGCAACATACTCTGGAGACCCCAAGACACCTCTTCTTGAGAACAGACTCTTTCTATGAAGGAAAGTACCAACAGTCCCTGAGTACCCTGCTCCTTCACCTCAGAGCTTCAGCTCCTTCTTGTTAGTGGGCTAATGCTTCTTCCTCCCCCTTACGATGCCTGGCCGGTGGCCCCTGACTGCCTGGATGATGGATGCTCAATTGCCTTCTGTAATAAATGTCTTTAGCGTCCAGTCTGCTGTCCATGAGCACACTCACCTACTGTTTCTGGTGAATTTCTTATCTATCGTGAGACTTCATGAGTCTAAACTCTTTTTATCTTCCTGGTCCTTTTCTTCACTTCCTTGGTCCCTGGTCCAACTTCTACAGGCTGTTGCTATTCCCTAAGGTGGCAACGATTGCCCTCAGCAAGACGGGTCTTATTTTAGTTCCTGCAGAAGCCAACTCTGAAATAAGGATTCATATGCAAGTAGTTTATTTGGGAGGTGAAGGAGACATGTAGGAGAGCGGAGAAAAGAGGCAGGGAGGTCATTTAACCCCAAAAGGAGCATTATCAAGCAAGTTACCACAGTGAATAACTGGACCTTAATCCCCACAGGGAATTCTGGGGACCAATGTTGAATATGTGCTCAGAGTTACACTTCTGAGGGGTGAGAGAGCTGGGATATTTATACACCAACTGCCACTGTCATTCAAATGAAAGGAGGGTTTTAATTCTCATGTACTTCCTGCCCACCCGTGCTTAGCCGAGTGGGTTCTGCTCACCAGAAAAGGCCCTCAGGTAGAGAGGTGCCAGGGTTAGCAGTTGGGAGACAAGGAGTGTGCAGGCCAATAGTAAGACTGGAAGAAGTATGTGCAGATGCTCATAGCACACCTGGGTTCAAATATAGCCACAGGAATTCCATCACTTTAAGGATTCTAACCATCATGTAAAGGGAACTCAGTGATGAAACCATGTCTGTCAGATTCTAGCAGCAGCCTGTACCCCAGCTTGGCCTCTTCTGTGCCCACCTTTTCCTTCTTCCCAGCCCCTCACTTCTTCAGCTACTTTCCCTTCTTGTGGACTTGTTCTTCTGGCTGCTGACTCAACACTTCTTTTCTCAACTAATGACCAGTTGTTGTCTTACGGCTCAGTTTTCTGCTCCCAAAATCTGTTATATTGCTACTGTTTCTCCTGCTCTCTTTCCTGAACTATTCTATGAAAAGTCCAGTGGTTTAAATTTCCAACATTTCCCCTATTTTTCCTGGCTTTGGCCTCAGAAGGTCAAACATAAGGTTTAAGGGATGTGATAATGTGACACCTCACATTTGTAAGGCACTTTACAGTTTATAAAGAATTTCATGGCAACTTATTAGGAGAGCATGAAGGTTAGAGTGAAAAGCATTGAATTTGGGGCTTCCCTTCGGGTGGCGCAGTGGTTGAGAATCTGCCTGCCAATTGCAGGGGACATGGGTTCAAGCCCTGGTCTGGGAAGACCCCACATGCCGCGGAGCAAGTAGGCCCGTGAGCCACAATTACTGAGCCTGCGTGTCTGGAGCCTGTGCTCCGCAACAAGAGAGGCCGCGATAGTGAGAGGCCCCGCGCACCGCAATGAAGAGTGGCCCTCACTTGCCGCAACTGGAGATAGCCCTCGCACAGAAACGAAGACCCAACACAGCTATAAATAAATAAATATTTTTAAAAAAAGCATTGAATTTGCATCTTGGCTCTCATACATACTCTGTGATGATGGACAAGTCATTCCTTCTTATTAAGTGTCAGTTTCCTTATCTGCAAATAGGCATAACAATGGTGATACCTGCCCTCCTCACATCGCAAGTGTTGTTGCATGGTTGAGCAGGGCACTGGGCTGCAGACAGCTATCAAGGATTTGATCTACATGTTGGTTATCTGATTTTTCACGATTTTACTATCTGATTTTCACTATTTACTATTTTCACAGCAGCCTTGTGAGAAAGTGGGCAAGGTAATGTTTTCTTTGTTTTGAGGGTAAAGGAACTGAGACCCTCTTCTGACTCTAATGCCAGCATCTGCAGTTCCCAAATGCATGCAAAGAATTATTGTAGCTTCGAATCACATCGCATTTAAATACATTTGTAACGTTACATTCTTGAAGAGAAAAGCAAATACATGACATTCTTTGAATAAGTACAGTCACAAATCTGAGATCTTGGAACAACTGAAAGAGTATGAGACTTGGATCCTTAGAAAAAGTTTTGCTTTCTCTCTTAAACTTCGCCATGTAGTTAACTGGATTAGTCATTTGAGATTCTAGAATGTACAAATAGGATTGGGCTAAGAAACCAAGAACCGTGTACTTATCTGTTATTGCTTCTTTAAAAAAAATTCTCCCCAATGACTTTTAATTTCCTAGATAGGGGGCAGCCAGCCTTTTGAAGAAACTCATTTATTTTAGCGTCACTCCAAGTTTCTAATGTAAACGTCTTAGGGGCTGATTTGGAGGAACTAGGACAAGACATTTCCACTGTTGCCTGAAGACAATTTGCATCTCTTAAAGATCAAGAGGCAGAGGGTAAACATAAGCTGAAACTCATCATGACTTACATAGCATGGACTTTTTTTATATATCATTTCACACAAATCCATTTTTAAAAGTTGAATTATGTGATTTTTAAAGTCAAATATCTGCAAGGGAAATTGGACTGACCCGACTCTGCCTCCAAGGTTTCAGGGTAAAATATGTTGTGAAATTTGAAGCAATTTTGTTTTCCATGCACAGATTCCTTTTTTAGGAAGAAAATCTTTCTTTGCTCCACATTCCTCTTTGTGCCCACAGAAATGCTTGATTTGGTTTGGTATGAGTCAAACAAACTGTTCCCATCACAGTGGAGCAAAGGAAAAAAGAGCTTTTCATTCAAGTTATGGGTTCTGGAAAAATTTGTGTAAAAGCATTCTATGTAACTGTAGTCATTGGCCACTCTTTTGTGAGTTATCTGTAGAATAGTTATTGTCTCCCGCACCCAACAAGAAAATAATGGAGTGTGAGAAAATTCAGCCTATTAAAGTGTAGGGAGTATAGAAAAGTGCTTATAGCACTCCTTTTTTTCTCCATCATATGAATGTTCATGCACGTCTGTGGAGAATTCTTTCTCTTCTATCTTTCCATGCTTCCCCCAAGATTGGGCCCTGTCAGCCCAGCAGGTTTAAGAGATGGACTAGAAGATGGAAACCATATCTAATGTCAATTTCGTCTGATGATGTGCCGTACATATTAAGTCTCATCTACCACTCATGCTATGATTTTGTTAACATGGTTTATATAAATAATTATCATTCGTAAACCACAATATGTAAAGTGTGGCTATTTAACCAAAAAAAAAAAAAAGAAGTTAAAATGAGCCAAAGATAGAAATTAGACAATTAGCCATTTCTTCTAATACAGAAATCTTCTCAGCGAATGAAAAAAAATACCACCATGATCACAGGGGGATGAAACGAAAACCTCAACAAACCCTCTTAGAGACTGTTAAACCCAATCATCCAGTATAATAATTTGGAGATGACAGAATAACTTCTTTGATGCACTAGGACACAACTAATGTCAACTCTGAAGCGCTTTAAAATATCTAGTGTAACAGGCAGAGCTGAGATATTAAAACTAGAGCATGAACGGGCCTGATAAATCAAAGGAGACTGGAGCCCTGGTGAGGAACCCTGAAGGTTTCAGTGGTAGTGGTGTTGGTGGGCTACTGGAGCCTCGTCATGAGTTCCAGGAAATGACCTGAGAAAAAACTCTTAGGATCCTAGGTCCAGCAGGAAACTGGGGATCCCATCCAGTCTACCCACCTGCCTCACAGCTAGACCACAAGAAAACTTTAAAAAATCCCATGGAGTTTACACATTGCAAATTAGTAGCATTGTTGCATAAGAAACCTTAAAAAAGAGATAATCTGTTTGTTTTCCCTTCTGAAAACCCGACACCAACCTAAAAGAGTTAGTTCCCGGCTCTAAAATTGTTGTTGATTCTCAGGTAGAATATTGTACAGAAGTGCCAGGCATCATCGCTCACAATGCCTCTGTTGCCTTTCAAAATCAGCTTTGGAAACACTTAAGTCTTGGATGGTTTGTCATTCTGGTTTGAGATCTAGCATGACTTAAAAACACTAACCAACAAGTAAATGTCAAAAGATGAAAAAAATGTACCACATTCTGTTTTTCATAAAAATATAGATTTAATAAATTTCTAAAGGAGAACAGAATGGCCACGTTAGAACACTGCCAAAGTTATAAACTTTGACAGCCCCACATACTGAGATGAACAGGAAAATGCATTTCACAAGAAATAAAATACATTTTTTGTCCGCTGGGTTCTCTGAAGAAGAAGAGAAGCACATCTGTCCCAAATTTCTTCGAAGGAACTGAATACATTCAGTTTTCCTGAGTGAATAGGCTTACTCTTTCTACTGGGTTACCTTAGAGGGCTTTTAAAAAATAATTTCAAAGCTATAATCAATCAAGGAGACAAATTGAACAATCCTTATCTCAATTAACATCTCAAAGCTGGAAATAAAAATTTCCTCAGATGTAGGAAGAATATCAATATGAGTAATTAAATATTTGTAGGGCTGTTTACCACAGGGTTGTAAAAAATAATTATAGCATTTTGTGATGGTATTGTATCATTTAAAAAATGGGATAGTCAGGGCTTCCCTCGTGGCGCAGTGGTTGAGAGTCCGCCTGCCGATGCGGGGGACACGGGCTCGCGCCCCGGTCCGGGAAGATCCCACATGCTGCGGAGCGGCTGGGCGTGTGAGCCATGGCCGCTGAGCCTGCGCGTCCGGAGTCTGTGCTCCGCAACGGGAGAGGCCACAACAGTGAGAGGCCCGCGTACCGCAAAAAAAACAAAAAAACAAAAAATGGGATAGTCATAGTCAGTTCACAGCTCTTCTGTCTGACAGTACTAAACATGCTGGAAGATATTTCTACTTCTATTGTTTCTGCTGTTGTGGTCAACATGGTTGTTGCTGTTATCATTTGTGTTATAATTCCGTTCTAACTGGCCTCTTTGGGGACAAGCTGTAGGAACTTCAGTGGCCAAGGTTACAGACAAGGATGTCTGAAAGCAAATTTCAGGTCTCACATTCTCTGGATTTCTAAGTAGGAGGTGTAATGAATAGGACTAGGTTACCACATCTGAAAGGGACAGGACAAGGGCCATGATTGAAACCAAGAAATGCAGGGCAGTGTACGGGAAAGCCCAGTCTGAAGACACGTCTTCTCCCACTGTCATGCACCAGTGCTGCTTTGAGTCTGGGTCCTGAGGCTGCAGTCGGGGGACTGTCCCCAGTACCTGAGGCAAGACGCTGGGAGCAGACACAGTCCATCACTTCACCACCTTCTGAAGGATTGTAAAGTGTACTCTGGAAAAAATATTACAAAAGAGCAAATATTGAAAACATTTAAGAACAATTCTCCAAAATGGCAAGAAAGTCTGGATTTGGTGTTCAGATAAATAATGCTCTTTGTAGGTGTAAATGACATATCAGGATCTCAAAGGACCAATTCAAGCAACCTCTTCAGATAGGGTATAGACTCTGGTCCACCAGGGGACCATATTCTTTAATCTAACAGTGCCCGATCCAGAAGAGAGTCTTCACAACACATATATAATGAACTGAATCTGTGTCTATGTTGCTAATTCAGTAAATGTAGGAAAATGTCAAATTATCAAAGACATCATAGAAACAAACTGGCGTTTCTGTTCTATGTAAACAAAAGATCTGAAGTGTTGATTTTCAACTAGTTGTTTTGTTCCTGTAGGGCTTCCCTGGTGGCACAGTGGTTGAGAGTCCACCTGCCAATGCGGGGGACACAGGTTCGTGCCCCGGTCCGCGAAGATCCCACATGCCGCGGAGCGGCTGGGCCTGTGAGCCATGGCCACTGAGCCTGCATGTCCGGAGCTTGTGCTCCGCAACGGGAGAGGCCACAACAGTGAGAGGCCTGCGTGCTGCAATATAAATAAATAAATAAATAAGTGAAACAAGATTTAAAAAAAAAAAAAAAAAAGTTACTCTGTAGACACTTTTCTTGTGCTCCTTTTAGGAGAAAAATCGTTCAAAAGTCAGTGGCATTGCAAAGTTTTATTTTTATTTTACTTTTCTTTTGAGAAAAAGAGTTAGGGGAATATTTCTTTTGGAACGTGCCTCTCTAACCCCAGCCTGCTTCAGAAATGTTCAGGGTGCTTGTTTAAAAGCAGATTTCTGGAACTCATGAATGAGTTGGCATTTTTGACCTGTGGGAAAAAGTGGAAAGGTACATAAAAACATAGGGTAAGAAATGTCTTTCAGGAAAATGTATAATATGTGGAGTGCCTCTTAATTCACAAAACGAGAAAAGGAGTCTTATGCTTAACTGTATTATATTTAGATTTTCTGATATAACCATCTCCAAGTCTAGTTCCAAAACCTAACTCTGTATCAGTCTTTCTTGTTTGTTATATATTTTTGTTTGATTATACAAGTTCTGTTTTTCATAAAATATAGATTTAATTATTTCTAAAGAAGAACATAGTTTTAGGGTAAGCTGCCTTTTTTGGGGAATTAATTAGTATATAAACAAAGGAAAGTATGCCTAGAAAAAATACAAGAAGTATGAGTGGGAAAATGTTAGCTGGAGAAAGGATTTTTCTCCCTTTTTAATATCTATGTTTTACATAACAGGAAATCCTCTAGTTTATTTTTAGAAGGATGTTACATACATGCCTAAAGAAATAACCATAATCTGCTCTTTCATGAGAATACAGATAAGACCTACTGAAATTCCTAAATACTAGATTTTCTGGAAAGTTCCCAGCAATCACAAAGATAGCCTAGTATGAACAAAACTGACACCATCAGAGGACAGGGCTGTTGAGATCTTTAGATTCATAATCACCATACATTCTATTACTTGAAGTTTCTAAAGAGTAGACTATTCTTTGAATTAAAATCTTCCTTCTCTTCTACTTTTGATAAGTAAATCTAACCTGACGACTACCCAAGGACAATAATATCTGTGCACCAGGTACCCTCCTCTAGCTTTTTGGCACCCATGCTAATAGTCTTTCTGTCTCTCTGTCTAGTTTACATCTGAGTTTGAGGACAGCCTCTCTCCCTTTCCTTCCTCTATTATCCCCCAGTCTTTAAACACTTACCAACTCTCCATCTGATAGAGGGAAATTGAGCTTGGATACATTCAGAATTATTGATGTGCTTTTGATATGTCCAAAATGGATGTAAATGTGCCTTATATCTGCAAAGAAAATTAAATACTTGGATGATACAGTTAAGTAGAAATTATATTAGTATGTCATCATGTTTGATAACTGAGCCATGTTAACTGTTATTATAAGATATCAAAAATCATTATTCTTTTCTTACAAAAGGTTGTTATACGTCTTTCTAGATTTCATGTATCTTAAGTTCCTAACCTTGCATATTATTATCACTATTACCTAAAAAATGAGAGCCAAAATTTGATGGATGTGGAAGACATTTACTTAGATATATCCAAAAGCAGAGATGAACAGACAGAGGCAATTTTGGGAACAAATGTCTGTATCTTTATTGATACAATAATTTCTTGATATAAAAAGGCTGATCAAAGAATTAAGTCATTTGAGGTCATGATTTCCATTTCCCCTGCCCATAGATTGGAGATGAAACAGCAAGGAGAAAAACAGTACTGGAAAAGAGTTAGGAGGCCTGGGTCCTAAGTCTGACTTTATGACCAATTAGTTCTATAGCATTGGGAAAGTAATTTATATTCTGTTGAATTCAGTTTCCTCATTTGCAAAATAAATGGGTTGGGCTGAATAATCCCTAAAGTCACCTCTGGTGTTAAGGCTTTAAAATGGACATGAATCACTGTATACATATATAGTGATTATATATATATGATTAAGACTCTCATTTCCTTCTTTAAAGAAATTCCAGATAAAGACTCTTCTGCAACAATAAAGCCAGCTGACAATGAGGAGGTAAGTAACCAATAACATTTTTCAATTTGTCCAAATGAACGATAAACAAAACTCTATGCAGATGTTTATTGTTTCAGAGAAATCTCTCTAGTCTGTGAGGTACGGAAATGGAGCAGCAGAAAAAAGTTAGGTATCTGCCTCAGTCAAACTACACCCACAAATAAAATTAGATTGACGTAAATGATAGAAATCTTCTTGGAGCTATCTGTTCAGAAAGCCCTGGCAGGAAGAAGCAGGAACTAAGTGTGCTTTCCCCAGAGGGTCCTTTGCAACAACAGTGCAGAGTTTGCCTTAAGAAATCACTTTTATGCTTCCAAAGTAGCTTAAATAACCAAGTGAAAATATACAGAAGTGCTCTCGCTGCTGAGAGAAATTCTTATTCCACACTGAATGATCCACTGACTCAATTCCTCACTGCAAATGGAAAATCCTTTGTTCTTTAGGGCCTTAGAGAAAGTAAAGAGAATCACACCAGCCAATAAGCACATTAAAGTGACATGGATTTTCCTTTTGAAGTAAAATGTACATAAGAACTTGTGTGATATACCCAGATTTGCTACTGCTGCAGTAATTTCTATTCAATGCCCTAAAAATGATGAGATGTGCTCCTTCTTATTGGAGAAATGTTGAAAATTTACCCATCATTGTTGGTCTTTCCTCTTTTTCTATAATCTTGGACTCAACTAGGCTGCCAAAAGCCTCACTAAGATTTTTCCATTGGAAGGTGCCAGAGTCGCATCAAGAATTAACCCTGGGATTAAAAAGCTCTAGTCACATTCATTTGCACTTCCTGCCTTGCAAGAATATGAGTGGAGGGGGAGACAAGGTAAACCTTCCCAAGAGTCCCAAGGACTAACTGACTTAGTGAGTTGGTTAGTGAATTGAATAGGAGTGTCATGTAGGGAGAGGGAACCAGACAAGAAGAAGGCAGTTTGGAAGCACAAGCTCTATCAGAGGCATCACCATTGTAGGTCAGCAATCACATTCTCCTCCAAGATAACCAATAAGCTCTAGACTCAAGGAATACCCCCCAACCTAACAGGGCATAGAGTTTGCATCTTACCAGATGATGGATCTTGAGCCAATGTGTTAAAGTTTTGACAGAAATGTAGCTTTGCAAGGCATGCAGGCTGACTTTGTACTTCTGAACAATGCCAACGATGAGGAAGTAGTCCTGGAGTAAAAATACAAGATGGATTTGTTCCAAGGTGGTAGATCATTTGAAGACAGTGACATAAAAGAATCTGCCATGGCTTATCATATCTATCATCTACTAGTGGCTTCTGGAAAACAATTAAGTTATAGGATTTCGGATTTTCTCTTCTATTTTTAATTTTTAAAACAAAATTTTTTGATTATCCTTATTAAAGTTCAATAATTATTATCTTAAGGAATTGTTAGCACAGGCAATAGGGAGAAATGAATAATTAGCCTGTTTAGAGAAGTGATATTAGACAATTTGGGTGATACAGGAAAAAAATAGATTTTTCCCTTAATAGTAGGAGACTTTGTCCAATTTAGTCATCTAATTACATCACATTTTAGTCAGAAAGTGGTAAGAGTTATTTTGGAAAGGCTTGCCATCTTTGCTCTTTGCAGTTGGAACTGTAGTCTTGGTATGTACAAAGATGTAATATCCACAGGTTTTATTCTACCTTCTTTTCTTTGAAAACATTAAGATTATAAGCTGCTATACAATAAAGTTTACCAAAAGTTCTGTATAAAAAGTAGTCTATGTCATATGGTAGCTCTATTTTTAGTTTTTTAAGGAACCTGCAAACTGTTCTCCATAGTAGCTATGCCAATTTACATTTCTATACCTGGAGAAAACCATAATTCAAAAAGTTACATGCACCTCAATGTTAACTGCAGCACTGTTTACAATAGTCAGGACATGGAAGCAACCTAATGTCCATCAACAGAGGATTGCATAAAGAAGATGTGGTACATATACACAATGGAATATTACTCAGCCATAAAAAAGAACAAAATAATGCCATTTGCAGCAACATGGATAGACCTAGAGATTGCCATACTGAGTGAAGTAAGTCAGACACAGAAAGACAAATATCATATGACATTGCTTATATGTGGAATCTAAAAAAATAGGGTGCGAATGAACTTACTTACAAAACAGAAGTAGAGTCACAGATGTAGAAAACAAACTTATGGTTACCAGGGGATGGGGGGGGAGGGATAAACTGGGAGATTGGGATTGACATATACACACTACTGTATATAAAATAGGTAACTAGTAAGAACCTGCTGTATAGCACAGGGAACTCTTACCAATACTCTCTAATGGCCTATGTGGGAAAAGAATCTTAAAAAAAAGAGTGGAGATATATATATATATATATATATATATATATGTGTATATATATATATATATATATATATATATATATATATATAACTGATTCACTTTGCTGTACCCCTGAAACTAACACAACATTGTAAATCAACTATACTCCAATAAAAATTTAAAAAAATAAAAAAATACAAATAAAGAAGTAGTTCTGCAAGTCAAATTATTCTAAATGAAACAACTAATCATTGCTCCTTAAACAAAACCTAAAAATTTTTGCCCTCTGGCCCTTGCTTAGGCTGTTTCTTCCACCCAGGCTGCCCTCTTGATATTGCTGGCTGCATAAACAAATCACAGTATTGTTTAATTCAACAATTATTTATTGAAACCATATTATGTACAAGACATAGTTCTAGGTGGTGGATGATGAACAAAAACAGACAAAAATAGCTACCCTCATGGAGTTTCTATGTTGGTGGAAAAGATGGATAATATCAAGTTGAAATGGAAATAGTTAGATGAGGCTTGGTGAGAGAAAGTTCATCTATTTGTCCCACGTTTAGGATCCATCTCAGCCACCATGTCCCCCGCCCCATCCCCATTTCACTCACACCTTGCACCAGCACTAGGTGGCCAAGGAAAGGAACTGCCTGGCAGGCACAGGTCCAGCTTTTTGTCAGCCCAGGCACTGGCTCTTTCCTCTGTAGTGAATTCTCTCTGGGGCTTATCACTGTGAGACACAAGGATGCTTTTTCCCCTTTTCCAAAGGTCCATCCACATGCCCCTTCCAGATTTTTTGGCCTCCAATATTTTAATCTTAGTCATTCTAGGCTCCTGACCAAATAGTGAAACCATTTGCTTCTGCCCGAAATTTGTGTCTATCCATTCTTTAGGTCAATTCTGCCTCCATACAAACTGAACTATCAAGCATACTGCTCACAGCTGTGCCTACTAGAAGGACTTTCCTTCTCCACTGACTTTAGGGCCACCCTTGACTGGGGCAGCCGTCCTTTTTAGGCTAACAGCAACATATCATGCCAAGCCATCTGTGAACTAAGCCTAAATTTTTTCCTGTAAGTAGGTTATGCCTTTCTACTTCCACCCCATGATGTCATAGGTATGAGTTGAAGGAGAGGTGTTGGTGCAACAAAGGTAAATGCCATGGACATCTGGACTATTTATATAATCTACTTGTGCCTTCTTGACACAATACCAAATGTACCCTTTCATCACAATGGATTGCCACTGTGCCTACCCACCTCTATGACACAGAGGATCCAGATTATGATGGACAGTTCCACCTGCACAGTCACTTTGATGTCCCACGGTCAAGTGCTCAGTATTACTAGGGCCAAGAAACAACATCAGGAGCTAATTTACAAATGACAAATGGTTCTCTGTCATAAGAGGCAGCATGCTGCTCCAGAACTTTAGAGAGCCATGATGTGACCCTCCAAAGGGCTTTCCAGAGATGATGCAAAGCATCCTTACACACAACAGAAGCCACCTTCAGAATATGTTTCATCATTTGGGCCAAGCTACAGATCAGTTGCACCATTGTTAGGACCTTAGTGAGGGGCAGTAAATTCCCAGTCCTCTCCAGCTCTCATCACCTACAGGTCAAGCAGTCTTCTGTAACCCAAGGACCATCCTCCAGAGAAGAACTTCAGATGCTGGGTTTTCAAAGAAAAAGCACACTAAGATGCCAGAGGGATTGCACAAAAGAGGGACGAAGAGAACTGAGGGGATCAGAGGGGAACACCAACATTATCCACCATGTCCACTATATTCACCAAGGTCCGTCATACTTTGCCAGACAGACGAAATGTACAGGGGTATAATGGAGACCACTAGCCCTGTGACCTGAGGTCTTTTCAGGTGATCCTAGCAACTCCCCCTGAGATGCAGTATTACTTCTGATGTACTGTTTGCTATTTTAGCAGTTTGCCTAGCCTGTACCCACTAGAAGCCAGTGGCATCCCGTTCCATCCCTCCCCCAGTTATTACAACCAAAAATGTCTTTAGACATGGCCAAATATCCTTTGGGGTCCCCAGTTGAAAACAACTGTTCTAGAGGACCCAGACTCCTTTTAATCAAAGGTCCCTGTATCTGTGAACTGACTTAGATCTGGAATTTGGGTGACGGACCATGATTTTCCAAAGCAGTGGCTGATATCAGCTTTCTGCTTGCCAGCTCACTTTTTTGAACTATTATTTTTATATCAGCCATGTAACTGACTAGTTGATCTTTCACATATTGCCACAGGTTCCTGTAAGGTCAAGGCATCCTGATTGCCACTCCAGCCTTTCAGCTCATGTTAGTAATCACATCTATCTTGTCTATATTGACCAAGGGCCTCTGCCAGTCCAGATTTCCATGGTTCTCCAGGAGTTCAGTTCCATGAAGCATCTCCCACCATCCTTCCAGCCTGAAATGCTGGTTAAATGCTTTTCCTGAGTGAACAGTTTAGAGATGCACTTCATAAGGCTCTCATGAAGGTCCTGCAGGATTGAGGTATCTAGAGTGTTTTTTCCCTCCTTCCCTGTTTTACTGTCCTTGTCCCTTACTCCCAATTCCTGGGGATCACATTTCAAAATAAACTACCTAGATATAGACCTTGGTTTTTAGGGTCATTTTTTGAGGAGTCCAGGCTGACTCTTGTTATCAAGAGTGACGCTAGGAAGCAGGCCCTCTGGGTAGGATATTAAAGCTGGATCACCCACCAAGCATATGATAATAAGAATCCCATTGCTAGTGGTAAGTGGGGTGGTGCTAACCCCTGGCATGTAGACAGAGGTGAAAAGTATCTGTGGCACTTGAATGTTCTGGGGGCAATAGTAATTATGTGGATTATGGAGTGGACTGGCTTCTGTTAACGTTTTTAGAAATCTGGGGAAGGGGGGAAACAATGAGCTCAGATCACCAACTATCAACTTAAGGCACGCAGTGAAATCCTGAAGGACACCTGGCACATTAAGAAGTTCTACATCTTCAGCAGCCACAGAAGAGGCTGCTGAAAATTAGACCTAGGATCTGTTTGTGATGGGCCAGAGCTATAAAGGAACCTGCTTTGGCTGTGCATTTAGGCTTGTTTACAGCTCTGCTTCATAGCAAGAATCTTAACCTCGACTCCTTTAAAGAAGAGACTGAAACAAAGGCTCATCATTGGTGGTTTGTTTTGGAATATGAACCCCATAAAGCAGGAGTAAGGGATAAGTACAGGAAAACACAGGCGGAGGGAAAATCACTCTGCATGGCTCTATCTGGTAGGACTTTCACAAAAGTCTTATGAAATGCATCTCCAAACTGTCTGCTCAGGGAAGAATGGAAAAAGCATTTACCCACTGGCTTCTATCCCTGATTGATCAAGGACTGCTCCAAGGAATGTGAACTCCCCCAAACTTCTGGATCATGCATGAGTTAGTTCCACCTGCATCTTATAAGATGTCCCATTCCATGGTGTCAGAGAAGCCCCAGGGCAGAAAGCAAGAGAGGCAAGACAGCTTGCACATCTGCAAAGCTGGTTGAAGCCTTCATGTAACTATTCCCCAGAGCAATAGCTAGAGTAAGAAGTGGGGCCCATATAGTTTAAAGTAATGCACAATATATATGTGATAAAGCTAGAAAAGGCAGCTTTTCAGGGAACAGGAAATGATCCATTGTGTCAGATGCCATTAATAAGTAGGATGAGAACTGACTTTCAGCAACATTGAAGGTCATGATGACCTTGACAAGAGCAGTTCTAATGGAGTGGTGGCGGGCAGAGCCTGATTCGTTCACGTAGACTCAGCTCCTCTTTGATATTTCAGGCTACAAAAATGTAAGTCACAAAATTGATCTTCCTCAATTTCTGCCGTGTAACGTTGAAATCTACCTTGGCCACCAGCCTTGGCTTCTTCCCTTTAAATGCAAGGGAAGAGGCAGTCTCTTCCTACCTAAAAGTTATCCTGTTCTCTCCCAGCCTTTTAGTTCTCTTCATTATTCACTTTTCCTTCTAGGTATTCAATATCTCCTTTCCCATTCAGTTTTTCCCATCCTGAAGCCACCACAGAGTCTGGCCTACTCACTAAACAATGCCCAGAGTCTAGAACAAGCCTTGGTATACAGTAGACCCTAAATATATATTTGGTGAATGATCAGATAAATGAATTTTAACCACTTCTTTACCTGTATTTTGCTCGCAGTAGTCCCTGACTAAGTACATGTGTAAATCAATCAGTGTATAAATGAGTGAATATTTTCTTGGTTACCCCAGCTGGAAGAAATCTCTCTTTCCTCTGAACTCATTTGTAACATCTCTTTCAATGTCAACACATCATTCTATCTTTAATTCATTTTGATATGCATCTCTCTTACTGACTATAAACTCCTTGAGCTCAAGAGCAGGATCTCTTTTATCTTTATTTCCCACCTAACATATACTACGAGACATTACAGAGAACAGTACTTCAATAGATATTTGGTGATTGACTGCATGAATGAATGAATAAACAAATGACTAAAAAGGACAAAATCTGGGCTTCCCTGGTGGTGCAGTGGTTGAGAGCTGATGCAGGGGACACGGGTTCGTGCCCCGGTCGGGGAAGACCCCACATGCCGCGGAGCGGCTGAGCCCGTGAGCCACAACTACTGAGCCTGCGCATCTGGAGCCTGTGCTCCGTGGCAGGAGAGGCCGCGATAGTGGGAGGCCCGCGCACCGCGATGAAGAGTGGCCCCCACTCGCCACAGCTAGAGAAGGCCCTCGCACAGAAACGAAGACCCAACACAGCAAAAATAAAATAAAAATAAAAATTAAAAAAAGGACAAAATCTGACAACTTGTAAACTTCTACATGCTTAAGACTATTGAATCCTTTCATACTTGTCCCAGATCTGCTACCGCTCTCCACCAAATCCACCCCTTGAGGTTTCAGAGGCTCAAAAAACCTCACTTCTTCCCTCTGAGCAGTGGCTACAAGAAGCAGCAAGTAGCAAAACACTCATGATACCCATGGGCCTATTGGACTCTTTTTCTTGGCCACTAACTCAATTTGGTATCGTTTAGCACATTACAAGATTGTTCAAGAGTACTATAAAAGATGTCACACACCATCAGAAACCACTTCAGAAAATCATTGCCTTGTAGCTGGATCAAAAGGTGAACTCCTGGAAACTAGCAATGCTAGAAAAACAGAATAAATCATTTTTCTTTTCTACCTCTTAGAGATTTGCACCTTTTTGCCCCAAAGAATGGCCATATTTTCTGAAATTTGAAGCTTCTGTAGTATATTTATAAAGCATTTGTGCAATAATAAAACATCTACCTGATTGAAGAGGAATAATCCTGGGTTCTCACTCTTCTTTGCAATTATTTTGGCCTATTTTCAGGTCATTTTATTTATTCAGGTCAATTATTCAGGTTGTTTTATTCTGATGCCATTTTCAAAACATTAATGTAATGACAATCATGTTTATCTAAATTATCATCAACATCATCATCATCCTCTTGAATTTTCAATAAACTTTATTGAATGAAAATATTTTAAGTTGACTTTAAAAAGCAAGGTGGTAAATGTTTAACTGCTTTAAGCATATTAATTCAGGCAAAATGCAAGGCTCAGAATGGTGATACTTTTATATTTTTATTTATTTTTCTTTCTATCTCAGAAGAGAGTTGCAAGAACAGTTTGGTCAGAGTTCTTATGTGAAAGTTAGTGCACCCCAATTTTTTAAAAAAATTAATTAATTAATTAATTAATTAATTTTTGGCTGCGTTGGGCGTCTGTTGCTGCACACGGGCTTTCTCTAGTTGCAGCAAGCGGGGGCTACTCTTCATTGTAGAGTGCCGGCTTCTCACTGTGGTGGCTCCTCTTGTTGCGGAGCATGGGCTCTAGAGCACAGGCTCAGTAGTTGTGGCGTACGGGCTCAGCTGCTCTGTGCCATGTGGGATCTTCCCGGATCAGGGCTCGAACCTGTGTCCCCTGTATTGGCAGGCGGATTCTTAACCACTGCGCCGCCAGGGAAGCCCTGTGCACCCCAATTTTAACCCATTTATTTCTTGGAGTCTCCAGTTGGTTCCTGCAGTCTACCCCTTGCCGCATGAACTGGTATTTGTGGTTGAGATGACCTCACCTCAGCCTGTCAGGTAACTCACACTAAACTGTGAATAGATTCAGCCAGCATACAACAGTATATGTGTCTGCAGCAACTCCTCTTACTAAAGACACACCAAAGCTGGGCTTTCTTAAAGGAGTGTGGGAAAAGGAAATGAGATGTGTGAAAAATTAGGACTTTTTTTTCCGGTCATTTTTATAGCTTGAACGTGGTTTATCTGAAATTTTGTGAACTTGATATGCTATTGTGCTAATGCATCAAGGCTGCAGAGTTCAAAAAGAGATGGTTTGTTTGAAATTATGGCACCAAAATGTGTTTCCACTTAGGATTTTACAAAACAAATGCTTTGGAGATTTGGAGAAGGGTACAGCAAGGAAAGAAAGAACTTTCAAATTTTATTTTAACATTTAGTTCTCTGTACTAGAGGAATTCGGTCCCAGTACACTATGACAATTGCATCTGTCAAGCCCCTTTCGGATTCATCTCAGTCTTGAATGTAACATTAAAAAATGCCCATGAGCGCTTTGTTCCTCTGAAAACTGGACGTGCTTCGCTCTGGAGATGCCCCTTAAAACATCGTTACTTTCTTAAAATGTTACTAGACCAAAATATATTATGAACTATACCTTGGACTCCCTTGTTCAAAAAATGTAAAACTACAGAATTAATCAACTAAACAAAAATGTATTTCCAAGTGGACAGTTTTGTCTGAAGATCTTTTTTTCCTACTTTATAATGAATGACCTGCAATATATCAGATAAGGAACGTGTGTGATTGTGCAGTGTGTGTATGGGGGGTGCTTTGTTGTGGCTGATATTTTCTGCCTTCCCTGGACCTTTATGAAACAGGATTCATTCATTCATTACTCTACCTTCACACCATTCACAGAGGGACTAATGGAGGGTACAGAGACCTGGCAGAATGTTCGAGAGGGAGAGGTGACCAGGGGACTCGTGCAATTTGAAAAAGTCAGTTCTGCTAGGAATACACACCCATACTCTTCAGAATCACTCCCCTACACTGTTAAGCTTCAAAAGGCTGAAAGATAAACACACAAACAGAAACTCTTTATAGGAATAAATATCCTAAACTTGTCATTCATATATGACCTTCAGAATTTTGACATATTCAAGTATCCTGTTAGTTCCTTGATCCTCATTAGCAAATTTAATCATTTTTTTAAAGAAAACTTAAATTTATTTTGCTAAGGGGAAATTTCTTTCACTACCATCCATAGATGTGCTGCTCACATATATATTTTTATATTTCTGTGTTTTTATATATTATGTTATAATCTATAAATATCTAATAATAATATTTATATATTATAGTTACATGCGATCTATATTTTTCTGAAACATTACACATTAAGTATATAAATGTTCTAGTAAAACTTTTCTGATCTGAAAGCATCTCATTTTGGGAAGCACTGTTTTGAAGTATCCAAAAGCAGCAAGATTTTGAAAAGAAAATCAAAAGGTTTAGGTGAGGAAGCCAACAGGATCCTGCGTGTGGAGGAGCTTCTCGTGGACGCCGCCCTTTTTTTGCTTGATGGCTCCCTTCTCTTTCTTTTTTTTTTTTTTTTAAAAGGGCTCTTTATTTTTTTTAGTAATTTATTTATTTATTTTTGCTGTGTTGGGTCTTCGTTTCTGTGCGAGGGCTTTCTCTAGTTGTGGCAAGCGGGGGCCACTCTTCATCGCGGTGCGCGGGCCTTTCACTATCGCGGCCTCTCTTGTTGCGGAGCACAGGCTCCAGACGCGTAGGCTCAGTAGCCGTGGCTCACGGGCCTAGTTGCTCCGTGGCATGTGGGATCCTCCCAGACCAGGGCTCGAACCCGTGTCCCCTGCATTAGCAGGCAGACTCTCAACCACTGCGCCACCAGGGAAGCCCCCTTCTCTTTCTTTTTGTTCCCTCTGTCATGACTTTTTCCAGCATTCCTTCCAACAACCATGTTTTCCCCTCCTTCTATCCCTTACCTCACAGAGGTTACTCATAATCTGTTTCCCCCCGCCAAAAAAAATAACAGGAATGAAACAGTCACATACCCAAACGAGAGTAAGCAGACTGTTACACAAAGACCTTATTTCACTGTTGAGAAAAGGATCCCCAAATCCTACTCAACGTCCAGTCTTCCGTGATATTGTGTGTGTTAGTTACATGTGCTTTTCAACATATTGGAAACATGAAACCATATTGTAGAGTTGACTCTTTTTTAATATATTCACTGCAATAATAAATTAAGGCAAACCTTTTTCTTTTTAGACAGTGATAAGAAGTCCATCTTGTTAACAACAAAAAACATTAAAGCTATCTTTTATCTCTGGGAAATTAATCTTCCATTTCACTTCATTTGAGTACATAGAAAGCTAGAGCTGGACTTAGAAATATAGCACTTCTCAGATACTAATACAGAAAAATTAAAAGTGAGTATCATTTATTCCCTTTAGTTTTCTTAATTTAGCTAGAAAAAGGCTGCATGACAAAATGGGGATTTTTTTTGTTTTGATTTGATTTGTTTTTAAGATGAAGATTATACCTAAAAGATATGTCAAAAACAAGTAGTTTTAAAGTGTTTTAAACTTAGTACTTTTAAACGTAATGTTTATTTTGTTTAGCAAGCTTGCTGACACTGATGACTTTATGCATAATAGAGGAGGTTTTAGTAGGATACAAGGATCCTATTTTAAATAAAGCCTAGTCTGCCTATACAAAAATCCTGATTCAGGCAAAAAGACAACTGACTCTACCCATGCCGGTCCTCAGTTTCCTCATTTGTAAAAGGAGTGGGTCCAATGAAAGGGTCTCCAAGCCCCTTTTAGCTCTGAAAGTTTATAATTCTGAGCTCCTATATTTTTCAAAGATATCAAATATTATATGTTAGTGTTGAGCAGATTACTAAAGAAGCAGACACAAATTAAAATACTAGAAAAATTATGTACCTATTAATTCATTAATGAATTGTGGACCCTACACTAAATATTTGTATAGTCACAATTTTCTGCCTTAAAATGATTTCAAGTCCAGTGATTAGCTCAGTTAAGTGTCATTTTTAAATTTGTAATAAAAAATAGTAACTATTCAATGTTGTCACTTACCAAAATTGCATTCTGTGAACAAAAAATTAATGAGTTAAATTGTAGCCACGTCATATGTCTTATTTCAGGGCTTGATTCCAGTCTGAGACAGATACATATGGCTGCCTACCTTTAAACTCAAAAAAAAAAAATTGCAACTGTGTCTCTTTCTGATTTAAGGCTTTAATGTTAATATGCTGTTTCATATGCTCCTTAAACTAAAAAACTTAGTCTACATAAAATACAAACTATAAGTTTAAGCAGGTTATTCTGAACAAAGGCTGAGAGGGGAAAGAAGAAGTGTCATTGTTTCGGTTGATAAAGGGCAGATAAGTTGATGGGTTTCAATTTAAGGCTGGGATTTTAACACAGGCTTGGGGTGGGTTAAGGGTGAAGTTGGAGTTTGTAGGAGTCCTTTAAGGTCCAAGCTGGGGTCTTGCATTTCCACTTTGGAGGTTATTTCTAAATGAAATTAAACATACTGTTATTCTACTTATTTTATGCTGTAAGTATTAATTTGTTAAATATAATCATTTAAAGTTCACTAAAGTTTATAGAAACTGATGTTGCCATTTCTTCATTTTTTAAAAAAATATATTCAGAAACCTGGAGAAACACAAGTGACTTGATTGTGACTCTGTTATTGGCTTCTGGATGTTTACACATCAGTGACCACCAGAACCCAAGTTCCACAAAAGCTTGGATGTTTGTCTATCTCACTCCCTGGAGTATCTCCAGTGCCTAGAACAGTCTCTGACACATGTAGACACTCGAACAAAATTTAATGAATGAATAAAGGGAATGAATATATTTTTGAATTTGTGTTCTCCAAATGTCCATATTCTTCCTCTCAATCTCTTTCTTTCTCTCTCTCTCTCTCTCTCAGGCTTTGGGAAAACAGGCAGGGATTAATTGATAAACAATGTAATCTTTTCAGTCTTTCTACAGAATATCCCTCAAATTGTGCTCTAATCTTACCTTTAAAACCAGCAAAAAGTGAAATAGCAAATCCCAGGAAAGTTAGGCAGCAGCAATAAAAAGCCCAAATAAACGAGGAAGCATTTTTTTTTTCTCAACTTGACCAGTTAACTCTCAAACTCTCTCTCACTCAAGGCTGCTTATATTGGGCAGAAGAAAACGAATGAATGAATAAGGTTGGGGAAAACTATTTTATCTCCTCTTTGGAAACATAAGAATTATAGTTTTAATAGTTAATATATACAAGGTGTTTATGTCAGGGTCTGTTCCAAGGGCTTCATATATATCAACTCAAGTGGTTCTCAAAATTGCCCTGAGGGATAGACCCTACTTATAGTTCAATTTTGCAGATGAAGAAACTGAGGTGCAGAGAGATTGAGGGACTTCAGTCTTAGTGGTGGAGTCAGGAGTCAAAGCCAGCAGGAGCTCCAGAGTTCAGACTCTTGACTGCTTTGATCTACTGCCTCTGAGACTCGGCAAAGAAATGTCTTTAGCTTTCTTTAGCCCAGTGTTCCCAAACTTGTGTGACCATGACATACCAATCAATATGTTTAGAACAAAACATGGCAAACACTGAAGCAGAATATTTCTTTGGTTCCTTACAAGTCAAAATGTTGTAATAGGAAAAGGAGCTATAATCATAAACGTTCTCCTAATTTCAGGAGGAAGTGAACATGGATTGAGTTTCAATTCTCATCCTTCCCATGCCATGTAACTCACTTTTCAAACAAGGGAAGGAGGCGAGATAGTCTTTGCCATCTCTTAAAAATAAAACTTAACTTCTTTGATTGCTATTCATGAGATACAAACCAAATAGAACTATTCAAAAAGTGCCTCACTGGCAAAACAACGTGACAGATGAAACCATGAAGTTCATGATGAAAGAATGCTAAGAAATGTTTAGTTCTTCAAAGTAATTGAAACCTGGGCTTTACCATGTAGCCATGAGCCATTCCAGCTGCCAGAATCTTTCTCAGAGTCACCAGAGGGATCTAAATAGGCCCCACTGCAAAAAGTCAAATGAACAACACTGCTTGTTTGCACACGCCTGCATATGACCGTAGGTGGGGGAAGTAGGTATGGCTAGCTAAGAATGTATTTTTTTAGGAGACTACAGAAGATGAGCTTGTCCCTTGAGAGGCACGCAGGCCAGGTCTGCCACATGAAACAGGAGTTTGAGCATCTTTAGCTGTACTTTGAATCCCTATTCCCATCCACTGAGATTAAGTTTAAGGTGGGGAAGGGTACATGTGGGAATGATGGGAGAGTAAGTCCCACAGGTAGAAAAAGAAGCTGCCAAGTAACTCCCTCTTCACGCCCAGTCATCTGAGACAGCCATCAATGCCAGCTTTGTCCTAAATGAGAGTTTTGGCCAAGCAAAGGCCTCTTGCAACACATGGACAGCTTTGGTTGACTTTCATCACTACTCACTGCTGGATGGGAGTCAATATGCTCTCAAAAGGAAGGGGTTTGGTGAGTTGAGGCTGCCTGAGTTTTCCTCAAAGCTTTTTTTTCTTCTTTTTTAATTCTGATTCTTGCTGATCTGCAAATCAGATAGTATCAGAATCCAGAATATAGGCCCTGCTTTGTAATGCTTAGCATACAAACTATACTGTCAATCCTACTATTTTAAATAATGAGTAGAGGGAAACTGTTTTTTAAATTATTTCACTACTAAGCTCTAAGGTTTATTTTACTAAATATCACGTTTAATGTTATAAGTTGACATAACTTTTGAACAAAGGAAATCTCTTATATTGATGACTGCAAGGAATCACACGCACATCCATTCTCACAGTCTTCCAAAGTTAAAGGTACAGTATGAGATATATCATTGGAATCCATAGTGGAATCTTTGAATGGTTCAATGCATGGCTTGAATTAATAAAAACATAGGGAAATTATTCTTTAAAACCATGAATTCACAACTACAAAGCCTATTTTTGCTTTGCTATTATTAATACAATAAGAGGTTTGACTTTGACCTTGGAATCATAAACGTGGAAAACATTAACAGTATTATATTGACATGTTCTGAGCCTCTCTTTTTCTATATTAAACTGAGGCTTCTGATAAGTTTGGTGGAGTCACTGTGGCACCAAATAAAACTAAACAATTCATACAGACTAAGATCAAGGAGGTCTAGGGAACCGAAAGATTCCAGCTCCTCGATAAAAGGAGGTCTGTTTGAAACTATTGGCAATTATTAATGTTTTAAAACTTTAATTTAAGAAATCATTCTTTGTAAGAATAAATATTAACCTTTTGGAAAATCTTTCCTTTATAATAAGATATATAGCAGGGTTTTCAAAGGTATTTCAGACTCATGTTGATAAAAATGTCTTTGTACTATTAACTTAGATTTTTCCCTTTAGCCATGATACTTTTAAACTGTCTAAGAACTAATTGGAAGGCTGCAGTGTTCTTTAATGTAATAGCACATCCCTTATAATAAAATAAGACACCTTTAAGATGTTATGATTTTTTCCTAGAAGTATTTAATACTTAAGGTTGGGTTTTGACAACATAAAATAAAACGAGATTTTTGTCCTCCAGGTTGTCAGTTAGTCTCCTCTGGGGTATGGCAGTTGGTTGCAGGTTGTGAGTTTTGCAAGGCTGCTCTGTACCTTTGCAACAGGAAAACTGCATGTGGTGTCACAGCTTGCAAAGGAAGACACAATGCTGTTTTTCTCTTGTTTTTCAACCTAAATAAGCCAATAGCCGTGAATCAGGCTTGGGATGGAACATATTCCAGAGATAGGTATATAACAAAGAGAAGGGGGCTTCCCTGGTGGCGCAGTGGTTAAGAATCTGCCTGCCAATGCAGGGGTCAAGGGTTCCAGTCCTGGTCCGGGAAGATCCCACATGCCGCGGAGCAACTCAGCCCGTGCGCCACAACTACTGAGCCTGTGCTCCAGAGCCCACGAGCCACAACTCCTGAAGCCTGGGGAACTTAGAGTCGTGCTCTGCAACTAGAGAATCCACTGCCATGGGAAGCCCACGCACCGCAATGAAGAGTAGCCCCCGCTCACCGCAACTGGAGAAAGCCCGTGCACAGCAACAAAGACCCAACGCAGCCAAAAATAAATAAATAAATTTTAAAATGTTATTAAAAAACAAAGAGAAGTAGTTAGGAAGCCATTGTCACTGGTCATCTGGTCATGATATCTCAAGCAAAGTATCCAGTACTAGCTTTTCCCAAATAGGATAACAGGTTGAAGGCTTGGTTTGAAGCCTATCATAGCCTCAAAAGAATCCAAGTGAATCCAAGTGCCTATAAATATTGCTGACTACACCTCAATGGTTCTTTAGACTTTATGTTTTCTTAGACTTCCTGCAGAAATTACCACTTTGGGACAGTTGGCAGGATGAACCACATTTCTGTAGATAATTTTTGTCAGAGAAAAGGCAAAAAAAGAAAACCCATGAGCTTTAAGAAGATATTTTCTTTTTGCTTTTCCAGAATTTATTAGATTTATTTCATAATTCCAAAATCAAAATAGTCACTGATCCTTATGTGATTATTACATGCCATCAGAATGTATCACATGTTAACATTTTGCCATCATTCACAGGATTCTATAAAAATAAAGTGTTTTTACAAGTGACAGTTAAAAAAGAAAATATCTCTGTGGAAATGAATATAAATAATTTAGAAATACAGAAGCCACAAAACAGATGACAAAGGAAAAGATCAACAGACTTGACTACATAATTATTTAAAACATGAATATGACTAAAGCCACCAAGACAAGTACACAAGGAGAAAATATCTGCTACATAAAATCAACACAATAACATCTAGAATACAGAGAAACTACTGTTCAGTAAGAAACTCTTATTATTGGCCAGTTCACAAAGATATATGTTTCAAGGATGGAATTTTTTTTATAATAGCAAAAAACTGGAAACAAGTATCCATCATTAGGAAGATCATTAAAAAAAAAGCAATAAAAAATAATGAAGTCTATAAGAGGCTATTTTCTTTTCAGCCTGGTCAAAATATATGCAATTTAAAAATAAACTGTAGTGCTGTGTACAAACTATCAAAATGCACTTTTGAGCCTGTTTGGTCTTTAATCACATTACAGAGGCAGCACTCCATCAAGAGAAGACGAGAGTGGAATCCACTTTTTAGCTGGAAATGTTAGTAAATGTTGGTTTCTTAACAGTTAAGCTAAGCTGTCTCAAAACAACAACAAAAAAAGCAATTTGGATTGATCTCCTCAATCTCAAAAAGGATGTGGTTTCATCCCAAATGTGTGTATATTTATGGTAATTGATGTGTTCTATTGATTAACTTGACAACTGTTAATGGGCCCCATGTTACCAGGATAATCTGACTCCTTTTGAAACCCCCCTAAATGGAGATATTTTCAAACATCTTAGGTTACAGTTGATGTCAGTTTTTGGTGTCCTTTAGAATAGCTTTAGTATATCCAAAAGACTGTTTCTCAATTTATTTTGGTTTAAGCCACTGGCATTCAATTTACCTAAGGAAAACATTATGCTTAAGGTTGGGTTGTGGCAACACAAATGAAATGGGATTTTTGTCTTCCAGATCATCAGTTAGTCTCTTCTGCATCAGTAGACTTTAAGGGTAGCTCACAAATCTCTTTAGTTTATATATAAGTATAGGAAATATTAAGTTTCTAAAGGGGTTTTGAATAATGTTTGGTTTCACTAGTTAAAAACCTTCAAACATTTTAAACTTTGTTTTTACATTTAATATATTATATTTTCATTTTAAGTACTTCAATTATCTGAACTACAGAAAGCCCATATACTTATATAGCTTTTATGTATTTAGTAGATTAAAGACACAGTGACACTAAAGTTCTCTTAAATGATACAATATTGTATATGAGTTTAGTAAGATTTCATTTGAAAAACTCTAGTCAAAATAAAATGACCAATTACACTAAACTGAAGGGTGTCGAGGATGCAGGACTTTCAGTTTTAAAACAAAGACAGTCTTGAGTACAACCAGGACAAGTTGGTCACCCTGAGTAAAAATCACGATTACAATTCTCAATTGAAGTTATAAGACTGTCATTCCAAATAGGCCAAATGCATAAAATAACAAATCTGAATGACCCCCTTCATAGCCCCCAAACATTAATACTTCAATTTTAATCATTGTAATCCTTTCTATACTTAATTCTAAATCTTCCCAAAGTTAAAAGACTTTTACACACTGAAGGAAGCTTGTTGCCATACCAAGTAATGTAGGTTACTTGTGAACAGAGATTTTGGCCTAAACGGGGACTGGAATTTTGTTAAAGACTCTGATGAGTTTCATTGAATCTTGTTTTATGGTTGAAATATCATGGGCTTCAAATCATAAAGGTGAACTCAACATCACTAATCATTAGGGAAATGCAAATAAAAACCACAATTAGATATAATTTACATCCACTATGATGGCTAGTGTCAAAACCAAACAAACAGAAAATAGCAAGTGCTGGCAAGAATGGGAAGAAACTGGAACACTTGTGCACTGTTGGTGGGAATGTGAAATGGTGCAGCCACTATGGAAAACAGTATGGCTGTTCCTCCAAAAATTTGAAATGGAATTATACTACATGATCCAACAATTTCACTTCTGGGTACATACATAAAAGAACTGAAAGCAGGGTCTCTAAGAGATATTTGAACACCCATATTCATGGCAATATTATTCATAATAACCAAAAAGTAGAAGCAACATATGTGTCCATTGATGGATGAATGGATAAATAAAATGTGGTATATACATACAATGGAATATTATTCAGTCTTAAAAAGGAAGGAAAGTTTGATACATGCCTCAACATAGGTGGACCTTGAGAACATTATTTTAGGTGAAATAACCCAGTCACACAAAGGACAAATATTATATGATTCTACTTATATGAGGTACTTAGAGTAGTCAAATTCATAGAGGCAAAAAGTATGAACTGTGGTTTCCAGGAGCTGGGAGTATAGGGAGATGGGAGGTTGACATTTAATGGGTATAGAGAGTTTTAGTTTCACAAGATAGAAAGAGTTCTGGAGACTAGCTTCTTAACAATTTTAATGTACTTAAGATTACTGAACTGTACACTTAAAAATGGTTGCTATGGTAAATTTTATGTTGTGTATATTTTACCACAATTAAAAAGTGTTTTTAATTACGTTAAGAATCAAAAAGTTTGATAACAACCAGCAAAGATGAAGATGTGTAGAAATAAGAACCCTCCTGCACTGCTGATGAGAAAGTAAACAGCCTGGCAGCTCCTCAAATGACTAAACGTAGAGTTACCATATGAGGATATGTCAATAGGAACTTCCAAAATTGAAAAGCAAAGAGCAAAAACACTGAAGAAGATGCAACAGAATATTCAAGGACTGTGACCAACTACAAATATGTAATATATGCATAATGGTAATACCAGAAACAGAAGAGCAAAAGGAACAGAAGAAACTTTGGAAGCAATAATGACTATGAATTTCCCCAAATTAATGTCAGATATCCAGGAAGCTTAGAGAATACCAAGCAGGATAAATGCCCAAAATACTACATCTAGGCATATCCTATTCTAACTGTAGAAAATCAAAGATAAAAAACACTTGAAGCCAGAAGAAAAATGAAGTACTGATACATGCTAATAACATGGATGAACCTTGAAAACATCATGTTAAGTGAAAAAAGTCAGTCATAAAAAACCATATATCATATGATTCTAGTCATATGAAAATCCAGAACAGGAAAAAATTTATAGAGATAGAAAGTAGATTAGTGGTTGCTTGGGGCTGGGGGGAGAATTATGCAGAGATAGGGGGCTGATAGCTAAAGGTTCAAGGTTTCTTTTTGAGATGATGAAATTGTTCCAAAATTGACCGTGGTGATGATTGCATATATCTGCAAATAAACTAAAAACCACTGAATTGTACATTTTAAATGAATGAATTGTATCATAAGGAAATTATACGTTAATAAGGCTCTGAAAAATATTTTTTAAATGTGAAGGTGATTGGTGTTAGTTCATATTGCCTAGTTCTTTGTCTACTCACAGAACTCTGAAACGCTTGTCCACGTTGAGCCCTTGACTAGATTTTTCATTTCTTTGGCTCTTATGATTTATACACATGTTCCAAAATACTAAAGACCTTTGGATCCAATGAGAGCCTTAGCTATACAAATGCATTTTCTATCTAACCTGATAGAATCTTGCATTCTTTCCTATTCTTAGTACCATACAACTCTTAGGGATATTTTAAATGATATCCAAAAAATTCTGGAGGCCTCGTGTAGCCACCACCACACACAAGAGCACTGGGCTGCCAAATGTGCTATTGGTGAGACTAGTACTATTCCTAATGTACTTCTCTGTGGCCAAAGGATAATGTACAAATAATAATAATTCTCTGAATTACCAATTTGCCAAATCTATAAAATTTACCACCAAAACTTTTCAAAATTTGATATTATTGCCTATCATAAAGTTTATATAACTTGGTAATGGAGGGGATGATTTCTACAGTTTTAACAGGCATATTAAATTTATCAAAAGCTAGAGATCAGGGGACTTTCCTGGTGGTGCAGTGGTTAAGAATCTGCCTGCCAATGCAGCGGACACGGGTTCGAGCCCTGGTCCGGGAAGATCACACATGCCGTGGAGCAACTAAGCCCGAGTGCCACAACTTCTGAGCCTGCACTCTAGAGCCCGCGAGCCACAACTACTGAGGCCGTGCGCCTAGAGCCTGTGCTCCACAACACGTGAAGCCACCGCAATGAGAAGCCTGTGCACTGCAATGAAGAGCAGCCCCCGCTCGCCACAACTAGAGAAAAGCCCGCGCACAGCAACAAAGACCCAACACAACCAAAAATAAATAAATAAATAATAAAATAAATTTAGTCTTGTGAATATACTTAATATTTGGAAAAGGAACCAAAATTTTCAGTAACTATTGGTAAAGCAATAAATGAATATAAGTGACTGTGAGACTTACGACTTTTAATCCAGAAATGTTGGAGTTCATACTGTTATGGGCTGATTCGTATCTCCAACAAATTTATAGGGTGAAGCCCTAACCCCTAGTTCAACTGTATTTAGAGATGAGGCCTCTAAGGAGGTAATTAAGGTAAAATAAGGGCATAAGGAAGGAGTCCTAATCTAATAGGACTAGTGTCCTTACAAGAAGAGGAAGAGACCCCAGGAATGTTCACACACGGAGGAAAGGCTATGTGAGGTCAGTGACAAGGTGCCATCTGCAAGCCAGGAAGAAAGATCTCATAAGAAACCAAGTCTGCCAGAAACTTGATTTTAGATTTCCAGTCACCAGAACTATGAGAAGATAAATTTCTGTATTTAAATTACCCAGTCTGTGGTATTCTGTTATGGCAGCCCAAGCAGACTAACACAATACAAGTTTAAAAAGTTTTTTATTTAAATTTATTTATTTTATTTTTTGGCTGCGTTGGGTCTTCGCTGCTGCACCTGGGCTTTCTCTAGTTGCAACGAGCAGGGGCTACTCTTTGTTGCAGAGCGCGGGCTCTAGTCACTTGGGCTTCAGTAGTTGCAGCACGTGGGCTCAGTAGTTGTGGTTCGTGGGCTCTAGAGCGCAGGCTCAGTAGTTGTGGCGCACAGGCTGGGTTGCTCCGCGGCATGTGGGATCTTCCCGGACCAGGGCTCGAACCCGTGTCCCCTGCACTGGCAGGCAGATTCTTAACCACGGCTCCACTTTAAGGAAGCCCTAAAAAGTTTTTTATAAATTCCTTTTTTCTATTTTGACTGACCCTTGAGCCTTTTTTTTTTTGCGGTACGCGGGCCTCTCACTGTTGTGGCCTCTCCCATTGCGGAGCACAGGCTCTGGACGCACAGGCTCAGCGGCCATGGCTCACGGGCCCAGCCGCTCCGCGGCATGTGGGATCTTCCCGGACTGGGGCACGAACCTGCGTCCCCTGCATCGGCAGGCGGACTCTCAACCACTGCGCCACCAGGGAAGCCCCCTTGAGCCTTTTTTAGATGATTTCACTAACTTCCTGTCACACAGCAACTTCAAGTTGTTATGTTTATCAACTAGAGGCCAAAATGTAATTTACAATGTGGTGGCCCCTGTACCTTCCTAGTTATTTGTTTGTTTTGGCCTTACTTTTTTCATCTTTTAGTGTTCTTTAAGGATTTGTTACCAGGTTACTCTTTCTTGCATAATTCTTTATTTATGGCTAATGTATTTTGAATTTGAGGTTCTTCTGCTCACACTTCACTCCTGTATGTGGATACGCTGTCCAGAGGACATGACCCCGTGGTTTCTATCAGGAAGCAAGATTTCAGCAAATCACGCGGCTCAAGTGTTCAAGAGTTTATCAAAGTTTTGGTTTTAGTTCAGTTTTAGTTTTGTTGTATTTTTTTTTTCACCCTGGTCATTTGCAGTGGAATTGTCAGTGCAGTTCAGTTATAGGTCAAGTTTCAGGTGTTTAATACTTGAGACATTGAGCACTTCTCAAAAGCTTAAAACACGTGCAAAATGTTCATGTTGACTGATTAACAGCGAATTAAGAGAAGTAGAGAAGGCTGGCTTGAAAATATGTTAAAATAAAAACCCATCCCATTGTTTATAAATCATAAGAAGTCAATACAATTACACTTGTAATTTGAAATACACAAGACATTTTTCTTTCTTAAAGTCAGACTATGGTAAAACCTATGATATTCTGGTTTGGCTAACCACTGCAGCTGCAGAAAAACTAAAGCCAAATGAAAGTTTTGAAAGAAAAAATAATCCCTAAAGGTATATTGCAACCATCTCATGCATCATGGTTACTGATAGTATTAGACAAAGTTAATGGAAATGATTTGATTTTCAGCAAATTGCTCACTTGACAAACTGGTTTTCCAGCAAGTTGGTTTTCTCCTCTCCCTTTCTGAATGTGTGCGCCATAAATATGCATCCATATGGAAGTTTAAGCAGTAAGGTAAATGCATTTGGTAACTGTGAGGGTTTTTTTTTACTACATTATCATCTCCATAACTAAAACAAAAGGAAACCACCTCTCTGTCAAATAACATGATACATTTGTCATCTGAAAGGACAGCCTTCAAGTTGGAAAAGTTTTTAAGCTTAATGGAGGTTACTAGTGACAAATTTAATCTCAATGGAAACATTTTTTTGTGTGTTATATACTAACTAGAAAGATTGCTTTATTCATCTGGACATTTTAAAGCACTTAGTAAAACAGCTACTTGACATTTAACATTTTTCCCTCTTGAAAACAAATTTATCTTTATAACGGTTTGAAGTGATAAATATACTGAATGGAAATGAATACTTCATATGGCACCGTTAATGGGAAATAAATAGATGTTTTAAATATTTGCTCCTAGAGGTCTCTTCTTGAACTTAAGCATAAGTTATCTAAACAGTTGAAAAAAGATTTATAGTTATGAAGAGGCCTATATGTCAAGGAAAGTTTTATGATATGTTCCATAATAAATTAGCAATAAATGGATACAGGTGACTGTGGAATTTATGACCTTTAATGCTTTAATACTGCACTAAAGAAAAACTAATTATTAAGGTCCTAAAGGGTAATATAAGAATACTATCTACAAATTGTCAAATTAAACCGTTAGTGCTAGGTATTTGAGGTAGTTGCTTTTTATGTGGCTCATCCTGTGAGGCACATATAGATAAATACAAAAAACCTCAGTACCATCAAGTAGTAGAACAGCAGCTGTCAGGCTTTCTAGCTGAAACTAAAGAATTACTTCTAAAATTTGTTTCTTCTGCTTAAAAATAATCATTCTTTTAGCACTTTAGTGAAGGGCTATGTAATACTGGAAAAAAATGATTAATTTCACTAGATCCTCTCATAGCATTTCTTGCCCATTTCCCCCTCAAGCGCCCCATGAAGATATCTGAACACAAGAGGTCCCACAAAAAGTTGTCTGACGAAAAAAAAAATCAAATTTAAGCGAGTTGCAGTTTTTAGAACTATCCTTAACGTAAGAAATTTCAATTAAAGCACCCGTTGTGGTGAAGCATCTCCACTTTCATCCTTAGTTTTTCACAAGAAAAAAAAAAAAGAACTCACCCTTTTCTTCCTAATTTGAACCTCACCAGGAGGTAGATGAGTTTATTTCCTAGAGGGAAGAGGCTATTGTAAAAGTTGGCCTCTAAAGCGATCTTCCACAGTTTCCAATCTCTCACCCTTTTAATCCATTCTCCACACTAACACCAGAATGGTCTTTATTTTCAGGGGGAAAAATGTGATTATATCACATCTCTGCTTAAAATCCTTTGCCGGGCTTCGGCTGCTTAGCCCAACTCCTAAGCGAGGCGGAGGCCCTTTTGTGATTTGGTCCCCCCTGTCTCTCTGGGCTCCCTGCCTCCGGTCGGGAACGCTCGGCTCCGCGTGATGGACCACTGGCGGCGCGTGCGTGGCTTGCCCGTGATGCTCAGTGTTCTCACCCTTTGCTTCTGCTGCTTGAACAACCTTTCTCCTTATTCTTCCTTTTCTTTCAAGGACCAGCTCAAACGCCACTTCACGTGTCCTGTCATAAGAGTAGCAATGGTCCTATCAGCATCCATCATTTTCGCAATGATTCCACTTCATCTGATCCCTTTCCTCGCGTTATGGTTAATTGTCTAGGTGCCTATCTTGTTACTCAAGTGAAAATCGTGGAAGGCAAGGACCTCGTCTTGCTCCTTTTCATTCCCGGCATCTAAGTCTATAGGGATATAATAGTTTTCAATAAACTTTTATTGAATAAAAAGGCTGGGGAAAGGGAATTGAGAGGGGGGAGGTGATTGGAGATGGATTATGAGTCTGAGACAGGGGTCAGTAAAACTTTCTTGCTTGTAAATCCAGAGTTAAGAGAAGTCTTGGATAGAAACCAAGTTAGCCTTTGCCCAGGTTTCATCATTTCCTTAACAGGCTACTAAATAATAGCATAGAAAAGAATATACATTATCTGAGATTGAAAGATGGGAGAAAGTTAATAAGGAAATTATAACGATAATAACAAAGAAAACTAGGAGGTAAGATCTCTCAATTTGGGACACTACTGTAACACAGGGAAAAGGACTTAAAACTAAAACTAGAATCAGAAGACTGAAATGAAATCTCACCTCACTCTGTGATCTAATGGAAAGTGTTTATTTTTTCTTACCTTGTTTCCACTTCTGTGAAGATGGGGATAATAATGGATACTTCTCAATGTTTTCAGGTGGATTAAAGGAGATAATATAAACAAAATGATGATAATAATACCTACCATTTATTGAAGATCTGCTATATGAGAGGCTTTGTGCTTTATATACATTACATTTAATTTCATTTTGAAAAATGTACAGTGTTTTTGTAACCACCCTGTTTATCACTTAGACATTGGTACTCTTTTCCAAACAGTCATGAGAAGTCTGACTTCTTTAGATTTTGTGATATCAGATTCTTAGTGGAGAGACGGGCTCACCGAGTGTCTTTACCTTAGACAAAAACATTCCATAAATGTTTCTAGTGTGTGCAAGTGGCTGATGTCTAGCATTTTAGCCATGTGCGTCCTTAAAAAGAAGGCCAGTTACAGTCAAACTGTGAAAGAGGCAAAGATGTCTGTCATTTTCATCTTTCTGTCTCTCCCTGTCCCCAGTGATTGCAGTGTTTGTGCCCCAGGGTCCCCTCTGACCTGCCCAAGGGCTCCATATCTGGTGCTCAAAAATGACCTCTTATCCTCCCTGCAACCTAGTAAAAGATCCAGAGAAGCTGATGAAACTAATTCACCCCATGGCAAACTAAGTGTCTGCTTAAGTCTTTCTGGGTAGGTATTTACAATTTTAAAGAAGTATACAAATTAATGAATCTATTTAGTTAAGAATTCTTCATTTAAGACTAATCCAGAGGCAGATTCACTTAACTTTCAGGGCCCTTCATTTGCTTGATCCCCCTTCTAAATGAAAATTTACCCAAGTCATTTATGTTTAAGCCCCACAAAACTTGTAATAACCCCTAACAAGTCCTATCTAAAAGGTTCCAGCACAATTCTTCTTGGCTTATGGCTTTGCCTCTGGGATTGGCTCATTTTCTTCTCAACCATTTTCCGTGATCTCTCATTCACTGACTCTCCCATGATCTTTGATTCACCATCCATGCCTTGGGTAAATCTAAGGCTGGGCAAGGCAGCAAGGGTATCACCAGAAACTCCAATGTTACTCCAGCTCTCTATGGCTCAAAGTGTCCCCTCCAATTCCAGCTCTCAGAAAATTCCACCTTTCACCTCTTGAGTTTAAATGAATATGGTTATGATCACCCTATGCTAATAAAACAAATCATTAAAAATTTGCAGCGTAAAAGGGTATCCAAGAGTGTTTCATTGTGGTGATGGAATGCTTCTGTACTGGATAGTGTTGGTGGTTACATGAACCTATACATGTGATGTAATACTACACATCAAAAAAAGGGGGGGATACATGTAAAAACTGATAAAATCTAAACAGGGCCTATAGTTTAGCTAATAGCATTGTACCAATGTCAGTTCCCTAAGGTACTATGGTTATATAAGATATTATCATTGGGGCAAGCTAGGTGAAGGATATATGGGAACTCTACCATTTTTGCAAATTCCTGTGATTCTTAAATTATTTCCAAATAAAAAGTTAAAATATGAAATGGGTTATTTCTAAATTCATCTGAATAATCTTTTCAAGTTTGGGGTTTAGTTGGAAATACTGGTAAAAACCACCTTTAACATACACCCACTCTTACCCTCTGCCGGAAATGGAAGAATGAAACAACAAAGAGTATAGAAAAGTCTCAGTTTTCACTAGCACCTTGTTTTAATATATATTTCAGCGCAGAATAAAAAGTCTTGCTTTCTTTTACACATCTTCCTTTCTCTAAGTGCCAGAAAGGTAGACGGCAGATTTTGGAGGACCTCCCACTGCGATCCTTTTCCCCACCTATCACTAATCTCAAGCAAGAGTCAGGAAACTGTCTGAAGGCTGATGTGAAACAAGCATATCTTATCCAAGGTGGTTTAAAGAGGATGCTTTCATTGAGTGGAAGGTCAGACTACCTCAGTCATTTCTAAAATGCACAGACTGTGCCAGTACAATATGAAGATTTCAGCTGTCTGCGGCTAAATGAGAAAAGCAAGGAGAATAAAGTACACAAGTTATTTTAAAGTTGACATAGCCGCTTGGGGGAAGGACCAATCTTTTATCCTGACATTATGTCCTTTGAATTTTGTTTGTGCATGTTGAACTTTATTTATAAACCCCATTTTGTTTTTATATTGTGTTTTATGAAATGATGATAGAAGATCATTGTTCGTTTATACTTCTTGGCAAAATAAAAACTGGCAATTCTAAGTCATCCACCTTCTAATTTCCCCAATCTGTGAAATCTGACATCCAAGAACCACTGGATTAAATGTCTTTAAAGCATCTTTAACATTTAATAGGTACTCATATACTTAGTCATTTATTTTGCTTATTATTTGCAAAGTGTAGTTCCAGGAATTATGGGATTCAGCTCTCCAAAAACTAAAGATAAGACAGGTGCAGAAATAATAATAATAATCCAAGGCAGAAAGTGAAAAGTGCTGTGCAATTTTGGAAAATAAGCTGGAAATTTATTCTGACACCTATAAATACAGGCAAAGTTGGAAAAGGTGAGAACCGAGATGTCAAGTGGCATGAAATTCATTGTCTAGACCTTTTGGGCAGAAAGGGAGTCTCATATCAAGATTGACAAGAGTGAAGGCTGGAGAAAGGCAAAGACTATTAAACTTGAAATAAACATGCACTACACTAGAGGAAGTTTAAAGGGGCTCAGACATGAACCAGAACACATGTCTCAGGGGAATCCTCATAGCACAAAGGGAATGAAGTCATTTATCTCTGTACCTTAAGCAGTTTAACAATGACAATTTTTTTTTTACATGCTGAATCTGAAAAAATATTGTTTGACCACAGAATTATTTGATATTAGATTTTTTAAAGCTGAATCCTTAAAGCTAGTAAATTTTTTAAAAAACCAGTATCTCAATATTTGGATTTATATACATGATGAGCAAAAGGGAGGGAAAAAGCAAGAAAGTAAGGGAAAATGTGAAATGAAAGACAAATCAGGAAAGTTATCACTGAGAGAAATAGGGGGTTGGGGAGGGGGGAGCAGAGGAAGGCTGGTGATGAAAGAGAGTTAGAAATTCCTCTGTTGAAAAGAAGATTTTGTTTTCTCACTTCTTATTGTCAGTTACAGCTTTTTTTTTTTGGTTTTTTTTTACATCTTTATTGGAGTATAATTGCTTTACAATGGTGTGTTAGTTTCTGCTTTATAACAAAGTGAATCAGTCATACATATACATATGTTCCCATATCTCTTCCCTCTTGCGTCTCCCTCCCTCCCACCCTCCCTATCCCACCCCTCTAGGTGGTCACAAAGCACTGAGCTGATCTCCCTGTGCTATGCGGCTGCTTCCCACTAGCTATCTATTTTACGTTTGGTAGTGTATATATGTCCATGCCACTCTCTCGCTTTGTCACAGCTTACCCTTCCCCCTCCCCAAAGTCAGTTACAGCTTTGTTCATGAAACATATAAATAGCTGTGAGTCTGAAAGCTCCAGTGCGGTGGCTGTACTTGTTTTAATGTCTACATAGGTGAAATACCACTAGTTAGAGTCATCATTAATTATGCTAGGCATTTTATCCAACATACTTCCAGGAATTTTAAAACTTAGTCTATCAGTTTCCCCTAGTTTCTAGGCTTCCTCTAGTACATTAACAGTATAATACAATCTTGAAACTACTTTATAAGGGCTAGAAAAACATAACAATTTCCTATTTCATAAAGCATTATACTTTATGGCACAGTTTTCTAACATGATTATGTATAGTGCCAAAGAACTGATAATTCAATTCTCTAGTCCTTACCACTTTTTTTCCCCTAAAGATATCTGGGTGTATTTCAAATGTGGGTGCTATTTTAGCTACCTATTGCTGTGTAACAAACTACTACACACATAGCAGCTTAAAGCAATACATGTTTATTATTTTAAAGTTTCTGTGGTTCAGGAGTCTGGCATAGCATAGCTGCTCTGCTAAGAGTCTAACAAGGCTACAGTCAAAGTACTAGCTAGGTTGTGATCTCATCTGGAGACTCGACTGGGGAAGAATCTGTTTCCATTCTCCTTCTGGTGGTTGACAGAACTCATTTCTTGGTGCGGTGTGACTGACATCCTTAGTTCCTAGAGGCTGTCCAAGCTACTTGCCACATGAACTTCTCCATAGGCAGTTCACAACATGGCAGCTTAATTCTTCAAGAGCAGCATGAGACTGAGATCTAGAAAGAAAGTCATATAATATGATGTAATGGGAGTCATATCCCATCATCCTTGCCATATTCTAAGAGTTAAAAGCAAGTCACAGGTCCTGCCCACACTCAAAAGGAGGAGATTATATAAGGATGTGAACATCAGAAGGCAGGGTCCATTGGGGGTCACCTTAGGGTCTGTCTGCCACACGTGTTAAAATAAACCTTTCATATTTTGATATCCTTTTACACAGACAAAATTTAAAAGGTGAAAGTGATAATATGGAACAGTGTTTTTAATAGGGAAAGAGTTAAGGGTTAGAGAATTTAAAAGGTACTTTTAACAAACTCAGAGTATAATAAATAAAATTCAAGTTTAGGTTTTAAAAATTATTTAACTAATGTGGAACTGAATATATATATATATATATACATATATATATATATATATATATATATATATATATATATATATGTTAGCTAACTGATTTCTTGAAATGTTTAAGTGCTAGCAATAGTTTTACATGCTCCAACAGTATTCAAAAATAAACAAAGCAAAAAAAAAAGAAAAAAAGACTAGTAGAAAATACTTTCAACAAACTTAACAGAGAGAAGATTAAATCCAAAATACATAAAATCTTCAACAAATTACTGAAGATAAATTTAAAAAAAAGAAAAATGGACAAAATATGAATAGGCAATTCACAAAGAAACTGTATACTAAATAAAGAAATAAATGCTCAATTAAGTTTATTTATAATTAAGTAAATAATTTATCAAAACAATAATAAAATATAAAGGTTCACTCACACAATTGAAAAGATAAAAGAAACAAAAAAAAGGTGTGTAATCTCAAGGGCTTTTAAGGAGGTGAGAAAACAGGCACTCAAACATTTAGTGAAAAGATAAGCTTTTTAGAAGGCAGTTTAGCAAAACCTATAAAATTTAAAAAAGGCTTACTATTTGACCCAGCAATTTCATTTCTGGGAAACTGTCCTAAAGAAATACTCCCACTTTTTTTTTGTTATTTTTTACAGTTTTACCGTTTTATTATTATTATTTTTTTGGCTGCATTGGTTCTTTATTGCTGCGCATGGGCTTTCTCTAGTTGTGGCGAGTGGGGGCTACTCTTCATTGCGGTGCACGGGCTTCTCAATGCGGTTGTGGAGCATGGGCTCTAGGAGCACAGGCTTCAGTAGTTGCAGCATGCAGGCTCAGTACTTGTGGCTCGCGGGCTCTAGAGTGCAAGCTCAGTAGTTGTGGCGCACAGGCTTAGTTGCTCCGCAGTATGTGGGATCTTCCCAGACCAGGGCTTGAACCCGTGTCCCCTGAATTGTCAGGAGATTCTTAACCACTACACCACCAGGGAAGTCCCAATACTCTCACTTTTTAAAAAGCAATTCACAGGGATATTCACTGTAGAATTTTATAATGGTAAAACACTGCAAATAACTACAATGTACTATAATAGAAAACTGAATAATGATAGATTCATGCTATGAAATTCTATGAGGCCAATAAAAAGAAAGAAGTTGACTTATGTGTACTTGCCTAAAAAGAGCTCCATGACATATGGAGCTTAAGAAACTGAAGAATTTATATACATATATATATATATATATATATATATGTGTGTGTTGATCTTATGTATATAAACAAGATACCTATACATAGGTACATATATGTGTGAAACACATAGAATGTACATCCAACTCTGACCACGCCCACCTTTGAGTGGGACACAAGAGTAGGAGGGTGATCAGAGACTCTCACGCTTTGTCTTGTGTCACTTGATTTGTTTGTCTTGTGCACTAAGAATGCACAAGAGTAGAAATTAATGAAGTGCTATCACATTTTTGCCATTCTAAATAGAAAAAAACACTTCAATAATTAAAAATAATAAATATTTTTAAGCCAACCATTTAAATTTCTTTATGTCCTTCCTTGAAAACTTCTTGCTAAGTCAGCTAATTTTCCAGCATATGATAAATACAAACAAGAGATTTGAAATTAAGGGTCACCATCTATTTATCATCTATCTATCTATCTATCTATCTGTCATCTAACATCTACCTATCTACCTACTTATCTAACAATTTTCTATCCCTGTTATTTATACTCTCTGCCTTCCCTAAATTGTTTGTACTGCTCTTCATGCTGGTCCTAAAATTTATAGCTGTTTCCCCACATAACATTTAGTTTTCAGGAGCCAAGAAATGACAAGAACAGAATGGAAAAATAACAAGAATGCATAACAAAAATAACAATATTAAAGTAGACCTGGGTCAACATACAGCTCTAGAATTTTGTCATCATCTGTAAAACCTTTCTTGCCTATGTTCAGGTTTTCCATCTAAAAGGTTCAGTAGCTCTGTTTTCTTAGCAAAATGATAACAAGCTGTAAAGCATTCTGATTTATTTTGTCACAGTGAGGACCTTTTTAATATGACCTCATGTCACTTTTTGCTGATATGAATGTTTGTTGCTGTAGTCAGTGCATTCTATTATGCATTCCATACCAGCGTGCAAGCAACATTTTTTATAAAGTTTAATCCAACCACTTTTACATCGAAAAAGCAACTAAAGAGCTTAAAAATTAAAGCAAAAATTAAAAACATCTGGTTTGGGGTCTTTGCATTTGATTGGGTAAATATGTATATAAATTATACTTAGACCTGAAGGTAGTCACTGCCCATTTTTACTTTATGATTACCTCAAGTCAATGTCGTGTCTTGTAAAAACATACCTATGCTGCAGTTATTCCATAAACTCTATGAAATAAAACACATCTTTCTGGCTCAGTGAAGTTCAGAAAATCTGGGTCTTCGCTCCTATAAATGTATCGTATTGCATTTACTGGCTAATAAAGTCTCAAAGAACAAGATTGCCCTTCTTCTCACAACTTGATCCTTTACAAATTTACAAATGTAATGCTTTAACCTACTTGAACTCAACTCTGGCTCCCTGAGGGAAGATCCTAACCAAGTGGAAGTGTCTGTTCTCGGTTAGCTGGGCCTGGGCTCGCAGCAGCGGCCGCATCGGGAGGGGGCAGCCGTGTGCCTGAGGGTACAGTTGGCCTCTGCTAGAGGTTTGTGTAGCCTGAGTTAATGAGGTTAATAAACCAAGGTCAAAACAAGGAGACAAAAGGAGAGAGTGGGCACTGAGGAAGCAGAACACAGGAACCAGGTACCAGAAGGTTTGGTCACAAGACAAGGTCGAGACCTGTTATCAAACCAGAGGCCAACTCCCCAAAAACCAAACAGAGATAAAAGCTGAGGAATAGGTGACATTCTTCAGAATCAAAGTATTCGTTCCCTCCTAGCCATCAAATGCTTGGAGAAATATTTCTCTGCAGAGCTTCTGTATCTAGACAATCACAGCCCCCTTACCTGAAAAGCCTTTGTGACATTCATGTGGCCTTATGGAGGGTCTCATGATAAAAGGCCCTTACTCAAAGCCCACCCAGAACAAGTCATTTTAGTTTGTTTTTCGATTAAAAGGGTATAGTTTGAAAAGAGAAGCTCCAAAGGAGGTAAATATATAAGAAACTGTAATGACACTGTAGGCAGGAACTTGAACGTGACCTTGTATAAAAATGGCAATTTCTTTATCAAACAATGAAATGTTTTGTCTGTACAACTCCAAGCATTCTGAACTAGGAACAATAAAACAATGAGTTTGCACTGGAAGTAGAGGGAAAGTGGAGAAAAGTAAAAACCAAAGAAGAGAGAAGAAATGAGAGGTAGGGAGAGGGAGGGTTAATGTGTTTTCTCTCCAAAGCAGGGGAGCATGTTTCACCTGTCAGATAAAAAGAGCCCATTTCTGCTGCAAATTATCCTCATGGAAGACTGGATTTTTTTCTGAATTCCCTGCATGTTTGTCATTGAGTCTGATCACTTAATAAAATGGATAATTGAAGCTGTTTGCTAAATAACTCCAAAAATGGCTTCAGTTTCGACACCACCACAAAAATGCAACCCATACATTTTCTAAGTAATTTGAAATCAAAGCTTTGGGATCTAAAAGAATTACCTGGTTTTCCATTCTGCTCTGCTACTTCATTGGAAAAAGAACAAACGGTTTCTTAGAGTCTGCAATGCACACGCTCCATTTGTTTTGAAGTTTTTAACTGGGCAGATGCACTATCCATTACCCGTGGTTAAGAGCCACTTCTAACTACCTCGCCGCCTCCTCAAAGAAGAAGCAGTGAGTGATCATCATCAAAATGCTGACAGTAAAATGTCTGTTTCACTAAATTTCAAAATAAACCACTGTGACCACTGGCCACCTTGTGCTCGTTTCCTTCATGTATTAACAGTTCAAACTTTTATGGAAAACAAGTACTTTTCATGAAAATGGTTGGTGCTCTGGCTGTCCCTAGATGAATGTGGGACCCTCCGGAAATAACATCGCATAAGGTCCCCGATTGCCAGCATTTTAATCCAGGTAAAAAAAAAATCAAGTGATGTGAGTCTTTGTGGCAACCCTAAAGAGCAAAAGGTCAGCCAGAAGGTCTGCAGGTGGTCTGTGGAGGTGAGGAGGGGCAGCTAAGGAGCACTGAAAGGCTACAGCTTCTGAAGAATGTTCTCAGGAAAACAAGTACCCCGCCCCCCCCAACACACACACACATTTTCCCATCCTCACTCCACTCCCTATAAGAGGTTTTGTTTGTTTGTTTGTTTGTTTTGCTTTATTTAGCATATTTGGGGACCAACCGCCACCGTCTCATGAGTTGCTGTCATAGTCCCACCGGGCAGGGGCTGAAACGACCATCTTTGATTAACATATGGAGAAAATCCACCCCCTGTTTTGGAGATGAAATGCCAGTTGGTCTTTGTTTTACAAATGTGTCTGTAGTTTTATCTTTACTGATGCAGATGAGGCACCGTGACTTTTTTATTTTTTAAGATTTTGAATGTAAGAGAAAAACTTCCCAGTGAAATATCTGTTTGCAGTGGTAATGTGCTTGCCTGAACATTTTGGGAAATATTTGCTTATTCTTTACAACAAATATTTGGCAGAGCAACTGTGTTTTAAATAGTAGCTAAAACTCTGTAGTGGAGGTATGATTACCTAAGGAGTGGTAAACATTTCAATTCAATTCAATGTAGTATTGCTTTCCTAGTCTATGCTTAGCACCCTCTAAGTGCTGGAAGATATCAAAGAAGTGTAAGAAGCAGCTCCAGCTTTTTGCAATGTTATTGAGGAGAAAAGACAGAAATAACAGACAGTGCAAGAGAGCATGAAACGAAGTACCAACATGTGTCCTGCCAAGGACATATTCTTCTTTTAAGCACTAAAGGAAAAAATAAATTGTACTGAAGCTCTGCTAAGAAAAATGGCTTAGCTCTACTTTCATTGGAGGTAGTATGGTACAGTGGGGAAAAAACAAACAACAGATTTTTAAGGTCAGAGCGTGGCAACCCAGGTCAGTGGGGTGGCAAATATCTAAGACAGAGGGTTCTTACGCAGACCTGGGTTTGAATCCGGACTCTTCCTCTGATTCGTTTTGTGATCTTGGACAAGGTTAGTTTCCAATTGCAATTGAGGATAATGATACAGTACAGTTGATTTATTTCAAAGTCTCAATGAAGTGGGGTATAGACATGAACTGGCTTTACGTTTATCCAATCACTGCTTTTAACATTGTTTTGGGAAAGCCTATATTTCTCATTGGAAGGCTTGTAATTTCTTATCCGTGGGATAAGCGGTACTGACGCCAGGAAAAATGTCCGGTCCCCGTGTTAAACGTTACTTAGATCAAGCAAAATCACTAGGCAGTTTGGTCCAGAAAACACTTGTTTTGGAAGATAACATCATAAACCCATTCTGGAAGACAAGAGTCAACTAAATAGCTTACTGATCAAGACTAGCTACTTGCTCAACAAGGTTCATTCCAAGACTGGAGTCTTGATTTGCACTTAACCAAAGCTGTTACATCAAAGACTGCCCGGTCTCACCCAGTGACCCCTACTCCTGCCTCGCAAAACCTGCCCCAGCATCACCAGCCCAGGCCCTTAGGCCCTTTCCCAACTCCCCACTTTGAGGCACCCCTGAGACTTTGTCAAGGTGGTGTTCTCTCTTATTGCAGTAGATCTAATAAACTTCTCCTGGCTTGATCAATTTGTTTTCTGGTGGCTTTTTAAGAAGTTAATGATCAACATATCCCTTCAGAATATCTTCAGCAGCTCTCATAATATTCTGGCCACTCTGGAATTAAAACACAAACCTATCTGGTCTGGCTTATAAAGTTCAATTTACATCTTCTTCAAAGCACTCACCCAACCTTACCTTACCCCAGATGTGTGGCTCAAGGGACCTAGGAGGGCAAGGCGGGTTGGCCTTCCTTTTAAGTGGGGGTGAGGCAAGAGGGGAAGGGGACATGGCTTGAGATGACCCTTCCCCCTTTGAAGAACTCACACCCCTGGGAAGAGGAAGGTAACTGGTCACTAGCTGGTTGTGTGGAGAGGTTTTTCTCATATTGCTGCTCTAGCTGGTTCCCTATGTCCACCAATATGGTGGCCCCTGTGTAGATGGTGCCCATGGCTTTCTCTGGGCACAGTCAGCATCACGCTGCCCCCTCCATCACTAATGTCCTTTTCAAAGAAGAGAATCCTATCCATCACACCTGCCTCACAAAACCTTTCTTGGTACAGTGTTGCCCTGCTCTGGCCCCTCTTATAAACTTTCTGCTCCTTCATATGGAGCCACCAAGAAAATGAGAATAAAACAGAACATTGTAGTGAGAATTGGACACACTTCTAAAATATATGGCCTACAGACAATAACTAGAAATCTTCTTTCTTCCCTGTTATACAGGATACATTGTGATGGTGATACTACCTTTGTAATTAAGAATGAAATATGAGAATATTATCTAAATTTACCATTTTCAAGTATATAAGAAAAGGTTCACAAACCAAACTACAAACTACAAACTAATGCAAATTTACCGTCAAGTATTTAAAAATTCTTGTCCAGACCAATAAGGAAAAAAATTTTGGTGCCAGAGTGATGCTCTATTTTGACTTTTTGTTGTTGTTGCCTCTTAATAAATAAACTTTAATTCCATGTCTTAAAAATGGATACGTCGTTGTTGATGTGGTTAGACTCTATTCAAGGTGTGAAATTAGTATGTGCCAACATGAAAGGGGGATAGTTTTCTTAATAACACTTTCCATGACATGTCTTAAAGACTATTGCTATTTGGGGGAGAGCCAAAAGAGCAGAGTGAGAAATAGTTACAGCATATGACTGTAATAAAAAAATGTAATCATGAACAAACAATACGTTAAACTGGTAGGACATAGTTTACATTAGATCACAGGAATGAATATCAAAAATACAGGCAATATTTTTGAAAAAACAACCAGCAGTGAAAAATTTATTTATAATGCAAACCAGACACTCCAAAATAATTTGTGGTTTACTTAATTCTTACCGTTCATCCTATATTCTTTTGAATAAGCTGAAGGAAGGCACCCGAGTAACTACCTCAGCTGTTTTTGATTTTGATTCTGAATTTTCAGTGAGATGAAAACTCTAGTCTATACAACAAAAAGAGATGGCATGTCATTTTTAGAAATTTAGATTTTTCCCCCTCATTGTAGATACATATTAAAAAGAAATGTATTACAATAAATTACTGTATTTCCAAATTGTCTCATTATTTCTGGGCAAACAATAATTACATATAAATTCTGAATAAAGGAATATCACATTGCATCTTATGCGTTCTGCAATAGGCACTCACAGAAAATCATTACAGTAATAAAACCAGCTGTATGTAATAGAAAGCAAATGATTTACAATGTTACTATGAGAAACTACTTTATTTCATATTATCATAAAAAGAGCAGAGCTGAATATTTGCATGACAAATAGAAGAATCCAGGAAATTCCAAATGTAACTCAGTTTTTTTAAAATAGGTATTAATGCTTGGAGGTGATTTGAAAGCTTTCTACTCTAGAGAATATTAGCAATTATAATTTGCAGTCATTATTAGTCCAACAATTGAAAGAAAAAAAATCTACAAACACTAATAGAATATGGAAATAAATACTTGGAGTAATATGGGCTTCGATCATACAACATCGACATTACAAGAACTTACATTTAGTGATTGTGAACGCTTTATTTCATTTAAGCTGAGAAGTAGAATGCATTTTTGTTCCTACATGAAGCTTGACCCTGAAATTTGACCCACACCAAAACTCTTCAATGTCTGTGTTTTAATGTTTTATATGTCATTCATCATAGTTGCCTACCAATAGCCTAGTCCAAGAGAATTGGCTCTGTCCACATCCCTGATAAAGGTGAAATCCTCTGCAGACTGTGGGGTCCCAGCTTTCTCCCTCCATCCAGCCACAGCCATGGGGATAGAGTCAGAGCTAGTCTGATATGCCCTGCCTCAAGAAAAGTTGAACTGGGCCTGTGAGACTCTTAACATCACCAAACCAGAGAAAGGTCCTAGGATGCAGATATTTACACCTGAAGTCCAAACTCCAAGTCCCTTGTTAGAGCTACCAAATAAGAGTTGTCTTTAGTGATCATGCTTTTTAGAGAAGCACCTAGTATAGGTTGTTTGATAACTTTTATGGTGGAAGCAGTGGGTGGATATGAAACATACTTTAAACATGATTGAAAAAATACACTAAATGAGTACAGGAAACTAGCTCTTGGTTTATATTTTCATTACTAATCATCATATATCACAATGACATTAAACTATAATACATCCAATACTACAACAGAGTAGGCCATCACTTTGCACTTTGGTGTTGTTCAAAGACATCTTTGCTCCCTAAATTCTAACATCAGTTTTACCTCATGAATGAAAGAAAGCTCTAAGTGATTAACTGTATCAAATGTTGCTAATCTGCCCAGTAAGATGAGGACTGACCATGGACCCTGGCAACATGTAGGTGTAGAGTAGGGAAGACAAAATCTGATTGGAGCACTTTCAGTAGAAAATGGGAGAAAGAGAGAGAAAATCTTGACAAGACTTTCAGGAAGTTTTCCTCCAAAAATAAATAGAAAAGTGGGGTGGTAGCTGGAGGGGATGTAAGGTCAAATGAGCGATTATTGTTTTAATATGAGAAGTATTGGGGAATATGTATATTGATGAGATTTGATCCAGTAGAGAAGGAAACAGCTGAGATGCAGGAGGGAGAAGGGAGAATGGAATATGCAAAACCTTGAGATGACAAGGGATGAGACGCATTACCTGTGCAGAGGAAATGTCCTCAGGTCGGGGCACAGATCAGTGATCTGTTGCAACAGGATAGGAGAGTGAAGGAGAATACTGGAGCACCTTCATGAACTATATTTCCATTAATGCATGCAAAATTTGCATTAACTTTGCAAGAAGCCACACCACAATATCAATTTCAACTGCCGTTGGAATCAACCAAGGCTCTACATCTTTTCCCTGTTTGCTGTTGAGAGGTCAGGTGTCCAATCCACCGCAGGTGATTTTTAGGACCAAGTTCACTAGAGACATCACTTCAAGTTAATACATTTGTAGTGTTTGTTATATATGCTAATACATTTTAACATTTAGTCCTAATGTACCACCATAAGCTGATAGAAAAGGGGATCCAACACCATCTTAGAACATCATGGAGGGACCCCTCAAATCCATGGGCTCTGGCAATCACTTCACTTTGCTTATAATGTATTACCCCTTGTAGTGAGTATAGTATTTTAGGCCACAGCCTGGGGTGATATGTAAGAAATGTAAATATTTTCTCTATTATTCAACTTAATCTCTGTTTTGCTTCTCCCATTTCTATCCCTGTCAAAATTCATCCAGAAAACATAACTGGATAAATTTAATAATTCCAGGTTTTAAACTCAGGTAATAATTTCTGCCTCCCTACCCTTCTCCCTGGGACAGAACTGAAGTTCTAAGGGCTGAACTGAATTTGAGGCCCAGGGGACTAGCCAGGCTGTTGGAATCTGTTCCCAATAGCATCTCCTTATGTATAGAAATATGTGTAGGTGCCATCATGGTCTGTTCCTGGTCTTGGATCCATGTACTCTAAACCTTTCCAGTCCTGATTTGGACGATCATTTAAGTCTACCAGTGGTTTCTTAGTCATTTTCACACCTCTCTGGAGAAGATGAAATTCTCAGAAGTTTTCTGGTGCCTCTCTGATGACAGGAGGCTCAGGGGGGTACCTTGGATCTTCTCTACCTAGGGTTCCCCTGCCCTGATGTTCTACTGCTACCGTTGCTGCTCCAAGGCAGCGTGGTGCAAAGGATTGGGGAGCTCTAGCACCTTGCTCACTTTCAAGGACCCTCCCAGGAGACAAGACACAAGCGATAACCGCTTTTGGTCTGGAGTCTCTATCGACAATATGCCCAATTCTTATGCTCAACAAAAGCAGGAAGAGAAATGTCATGGAGACATTAAAAGGTATCAAACAAGCTTGACCTTCTGTGCCAGTATTCTTATTTTTTTTCCCTTCTCCCTGACCAGTAAAATCTTTGTCCAGTCTAATTCTTCCATCAGTTGCATTCTTCCAAAATTCTTTGTTTACTGCATAAACTTTGGCTTTTGTTACCTCTTCCCTTACTGGTTACTTTGACATGGCAAAGCTGATACTGGACCCTGGTACAGTAAGTCTGGTTTTCCTAGCTGCTGCCTGAAACTAGGAGGAAAGTCACAAGGGGACCAGGTATAACTAAGAATGAGAAGCACGTAAGGTGTTATCAATGTATTATCAACCTTACAACCACATGAGCTTGCTAAGGTGTGTTTTTCCAAGAGGGCACTGGGATTCTCATTCCATAATAAATTTAAATTTAGTCTAAGTACAGTGTATTTGACCCATCACATATATTTATCTATGTAGCTTTCAAGTTATTGTTTATTCATTACCTTATAAATTTGATTGAGTTGAACTTAGCTTGAATGATGGTAAACTAGAATTTTCTTTCTTTTAAATCTTCCAACACTTATCATTCTAAGCAACTATTGATGCTAGAAGAAAAAGTGTGAATGCTGGTAGGTATGCATGTGAGAGATACAGGACTAAAAACTATGATAAAATTTCATATTTGTAAAATTCTTTATAGTTTACAGCATGTTTTTCCATACATTATTGTGTTTTACTCTCCAGCAAATGTCTAATAAATATAATTAGTAGGCTGAGGTGGTATGTGAGCCTTGGTCTCCTGAATGGAAACCCAACAATTTCCCAACATTGAGCTATGAAAGCAGAAGAATGAAGTGATATCAAAAGTGACTTGTTTTTCAATGGATAGGTTTCTCTAATACATTACAATCCGTCTGCAGTTTGTGGATGCCAAACACCACAGAACAGGCTGCTGCTCCAGGGAGTATGCCATGAGCTGCAAAATAGATCAATTGTCTTTTGTTTGTCTCTACGCTTTCACTAAAGCAGTGTTAGGCTCTGGGATTGTGTCAAGGATGCTACGATAATGCTTAAAGCCAATTGAGGTACAAGAGTTGTTCAAAGGATATGAAGGATTTGGTTTCCAAGTTTCCTGCCTCATCCTGAGGTGAGCAATGCCTAAGAGGACAGTCTACTGTACAACCTTCCTCCTTCTTTGTGATGGGATAGGAAAAGGCAATGGTGATGTTTGTGTTGGCTATAGCTTTATCTCTTTCAAATTAAATGAGAATGCAATGTTAAAGAATTTAGCATAAGGTGGGCAATCAGCAAACATTAGCTATTATTATTAGTACAGAGATAACATGCTTAAAATTAGAGTGGTACATGGGAGTTCGAAAACACCGATTAGTCGCTGAATGTTTATGTTACTAGGTGTACCAAAGGATGTCATACTTTTGTTTTTAAATTCGTCACAATTCTAAGTAAAAATCTAGTATATTAAAATATTATCTGGTATATGATCTATTACTTAAGTTTCTAATTCAGCTAGTTGTAGAGATAGAAGGTACATAATTTAGGGAGTCTTCGTTATTTTTCTGCAGCTCAAAATCTGTCTAATAAAGTTGTTAAAATGATACTTTAAAAAGTCAGTATTAAATGTTAAATGAAGGTCTGAAATATTAAGGAGTTATTTTATTTTTATTTGGAAAAAAGTGTCTAACAACATTGGGTTTGGCTTGAAACCAAAGTAACTCAGGGTCTCCACTTGCTGGCTCTCACCCGCTGAGCTAGAGAAGCACCTGCTGCAGCTCCAGACCCTTAACCCACTGGTGAAGAATAGCCCAGAACAACCGTGCTGCTAGCCATTGCCTTCAGATATGAGGAAAGCCGTTGCAAAGAGAAGTGGAATTGTACCACCAACCCAATAGCAATGAACATCTTTTGAGAACTTCCTATGTGCCAGGCCCTCTCTAAACTTTACATGACCCCTCATTTCATCCTCCCAACAACCCATTTGGCAGATGAGCAAACCTAAATTTAGAGAGTTTACATCATTTTCCAGAGGTCACACTGGTAGTTAGTGCCCAGGGGACAAAACCTTTCCTAGGATGGACACTCAATGAAAGTTGAGTGAATGTTCCTATGTGAGTGAGTGCCTGTATCCCAGGAGCTTTGGAGAAAGTCTTGTTTTAGAAAATGTTGCAAGCCCTTGATTCCTGAGGTGGCTAATGCACCGGACTTCATTTTTACAAAGCTAGTTTGCTCTATTCCTTTCCAATGTCCAAGTGTATGTAGAAAAGGAAAACAAAACGTCTTGAAATTACAAAGATGATTTAGTCAAAACTTGAGCTTAGAAATTCATACAATGCACTTTGTAGTTTGGACAGGAGTTTTTTTTAAAAAAACTTCCTTAATTTTTCTTAAGACCTCAGGTTACAAGAGCACAGTTACAGGCACAAATTACACAATCTAAATACCTTATTCTCCTGGGTAAGCCTGATAAACAACCACGGTAAAACACAGTTGCTTGTTGATGTGAGTCCATTGGGAAGTAGTTCTGGATAACCTGAGATCCAAGTTTGGAAGTAGAAGAAATGTACAAGTTGCTATTTTACTAAAGAAGAATTTAAGTTGCTCAAGGTCATACATACTGTTGGTTGGTTGACCCAGATGGCCTCTCTCAGTCCAATGTTCCTTCCATTATTCCTTCACTTTTTGGAAGCAAGTATTGCTTTTAGGTCTACTTTACTAAACTAAGTCTGATGCTTAATTTTGGCTATGTAGATCATCAATGATCATTTCAATAACTAGAAAATGATTATAATATGGTTTTGAAATCATCTTTCCCTATATCATAACCTATAAGTGCTCAGAAGGTGACCTAATCCAGACCATGTAAAAGATAAGCACCCGGTTCTAAGCCAAAACTATTTTTATTATCAGACATTCAGATGGACTAAAACATTGTTCAGGCTGATTGAGAACTGCTTAGCAGAAATCTGACCTTGGAGCAAGAAGAGTTGGGTCTAGCCCTCAAAATGAAATGCTTTTCCCCAGGCTTTATATCAAACACACAAAATATAACAAATACTTTTAAAGTCCTCTACTTTGTTTTGGATAGATTAAATAAGTAGAAAGGGAGAGAGGGCAGTAGATCTTATGTAGGGGGAGAAAAACATCCCATCAAGTGGTTTTGCAAGCTGCTCACCAGTTTAATGCTCTCCAAAAGAACATATATATTAGTTCCAGGAATATTGTAATTCTAATCCCTTATTATTTGTTTTAAAAAATCCTCCATCTTGGATTTTAACTGGTCATGAAAAAATATTAACAGATATTTACAGAGGACAAGGATGATAAGTTTATGTAACTCTGATAAACATTTCTTTCAATAATAAAGTTATCCCATCCTTGTTAACTTCCACATAAATCCATAAAAGTAGCAATGTTCTGGAAGATTTCAGTAAGGCTCATGATGGTGAGACAATCACAACTTGAAGACAGATACCTGTGTATTTGCAAAATCTTTTTCCAATAGCAATAATCTCTGCTTTTCAGTAATTGTATACATATATAAACTTAGTTTACTTTATCAATATATGTATACATAGAAACAAATCATATATATTAACATATAACATTATTATACATTATAATGTATCTATTTATTAAATTATATATGTATGCTATATATGTTATTAGATATTATATACTATATACAACATGTAAAATTTATAATATATTATGTTGTATGCTTATTATATATGTAATATATAATATATTATGTACAGTATTTTATCTATTTATTTTTATATATAACTTTGAGAATTCTGGAGGTGGAAGGGGCCTCAGAGGCACAGAAAGATTATGACTTGTCACGTCTACAACTCCTTAGTTGCAGAGCTAGAATTAGAACTCATGTCTTCTGATGCTCAGGCCCATGGGTTTCTCACACTATCATTCACGAACTCCTAATAATTTCATTGTCAGTTGTCAAAAAGAGGCACGATTACCCCCCAAAAAAACTTCCCTGCACATGTGCATAGGAGACATATATGGATATCTCTGCAGCATTGTCTATGATACTGAAAAACTAGAAACAATTTAAACATCTTTTGGAAGGAGAAAAGATCAAATTGGGCTTATTCATTTGACCCAATACCATAAAGTATTAAAGTAAATCAGTTCATGTTCTGTGCATTAACATGTATTGACTTTGTTGAGGAAACAAAAATTGCACAACATAATAGTAAGACACCATGAAGAGGAAATTAAAAAGCATCCATACAAAACATTTTTATGTACAAATATGAATTCTGGTCCACAAATTCTTACCCTTCTCAGCATGTCTTCATAGACTGAAAAAGCTACAAATAATATGAATAGAAGTTAGGTTATTACTACAAATGAAAAGTTTAATACTTTTCAAAACCCCTTTATGTAACTTCTTCTAAATCTTGAGTTGTTAGTGTCAATTTCCTCATGCAGGGTCTATAAATAAAAGTTATATTTACTTCCTTTCTGTCATGATCATTTTCATCTGGGAGAGAGTGCTCTCATTTTGAAGATCTTTTTCTCCTGAATTAGAAAATCCTTCATTAATAAATTACATAAAAAGGGATCTGCTTTAGTATATTGACCAAATTCAATTAGATAATGATAATGCAATTTGCTTCTTTGTGTTATGGATGTACTACTTCAAATTATTAAATGATAGAAAATGCTTTAAGTGGTTCCTATTATAGACTCTTACTTTACAAATGAATAAACAGAGGTCCAAAGAAGGAAAATTACTTCCCTAAAGATATGTAGCTAGGAATCCGTAGCCCTGGGATTAAGATACAGGCTGTTGACTACAGCACTTTAAACTACACACCACACTGCTTCTCCTGCATCACAAACTGTGTCCATACACTGCCCAATCTGAGAGACAAATTAATCAGTGATAAAAACAAAACAGTCACCAAAAAACCCCAATACTAGTTAATAGCTATTATAATTTCTAATCAGCTTGCCAAGTTTAGTTTTTGACTGATTATGTGGAGTTTATCTATGTATGTATCTCCAACATAACCCTGAGTTTTGCCATATTGTATATGTATATAGATTTTATATACATTGAGTTGTATGTATATTTGCAGCATGTGTGTGTGTGTGTATCTGAAGTCTGAAGATTGTAATGGTACATCGGGAAAGCTTCTTGTTGCCCTATGTTTCTGAACCTCCATCTGGAAAACAATACCTGGTACATAATGTATGTGTTATGCAATGTATATGTGGGCTATTTAATAACTAAGAGCACTATAATTGTCCTACAATAGATTTGCAACTCTTAATTTTGAAGATGCTGATGCCCAAAGGGGGAAAAAAATGGAAAGATTCACGATGATGCTTAGAATAAGTCTCCTTATGGGATTTTATTAAAGGTGTAGCATTTAGTAAATATTTTCATCTGTGGAATCCTCCACTATGGAAGAATAAATATTGATTATTTTTACTTTCTGCCCAAATCATTTTTATTCATTGCAGCAGTATTGTTAACAGTTAGAAATTTCAGCATTTTCCTCCTTTAAGATATGTTATTTTTCCAAGCCCTTGATTTTTGGAATTACACCGAACATTTCTGGACATATCATTAGTCACAGGATAATTTTTAAAAATTATTTAATTCTGTTATGTTGTCCTTATGAATGCAATCCTTGTTCCCTGCTTAAATTATGGTCCTTGTATATTTTTAAATTAGTAAAAAGGATCTTTAAACTGTAAGACAATACACATTTTTGTAGAACCACTTTGATCTCAGATCTTACATAATTACCATTATATTTCACAATGAGCCAACCATATATTTGAATCAACTGACATGTTTTTACTCTTCATACAAGTAATCAAAAAAGAAAAAAAACCACTTTCTTATAGAAAAACACTTTTATAATGCAATTCAAGATTCTATTTAGTCCATTTTGATTTGTTTGTTTATTTGCTTTCTCCAGGGCAAAAATATACTATTTTCTTATTTTGGCTTAGAACATTAAGTCATGACTTCTGATCTTGCCAGATAGTAAAACTAAACAATTTTGGCTCCAGCCAAGTTTTGGGAAAACTCAAAAGAAATTTAGGTGCAACAGGGAGAGATGTTAGTAATTCCATTTGTTCAGCTCTTGCTTTTAGAGTATTCCCTGAATTTTGTTGAAGTCTGTTACTGCGTTGCTGTGATCATTGCTGCCAACTTCCACCCTAGAGATGGCTATATTTCAGATGGGTGAAATGATACTTGTAAACAAGTTTATAATCATTAATAAAGCTTACCAAACAATTTTAAGCTCTTTAGAAACACACATTCACTATTATAGTTGCCTATTTCTTATTTAATTACAACTTTTAATAGAGACGATGACTTTTAAAATGCAATTTATAACAATTCTACACTTAAGTTTTTTTCATGATGTTTATCTTGTTTTTGTAAGTTTCAGGTGTCAGTTTATTTCTCCCTGGACATCCTGGTTGAAATTCCACTGTTGACTATTCCAATGCACCCTTTAAAAACCTGAGAATATTTTTCTTTCAGGTTGACAACTGTCCACTCTGGGATCCAGGTGCAGTATTAACAGTAGGATGATTTTGTTCTGTTTTCTACACGTGGCTTTTTCATACACTGTTTCTCAGAGATGGAAAATTCTGCCTCTTTTTTACATTTTATAGTAAACTTTCATCAGAATGACCTAAAACCAGGTCTTTTCACTCTAGATGGCTCAAGATTATTCAAGATTCATCTGTAGTTTGGTTCCCTGAATATCTTGGTGATAAATTAATCTAATGTCTCTTTTTAGAGTGCCTACATGCAGAACATACACCAGCCACTGTGTGTAAGCAGCACTAAAAAACTGTGGTTTCCAATAAATGAAATCTATAGATGCGAGCAAGTGTCAGTGGGTCCCTGAAAGAATGTGCTGGAATCTGAGTAGTTTTGAGGTTTGTGGTGCTGTCCTTTAGAGTCAGGAGAGTATCTTCTTTCCATAAGGTTAAAATAATATATAACGTTATCCCCTCTCCCCCTAAGGTTTTCCAACTATATGGTTGCTCTTCTGACACAAATGCATTGGGCCCTCCCATACCTCCATTCAAAAAGTAATGAAAAGACCCTTGTTTCTTAAGAGTTTTAAGTGCTGCAGCTAGTATCCATGAGGATAGCGAGAAAACATGGAGAACACAATGTTCTCCCCAAATTGAAAAGTTTTAAACATTGCCTGAAAATAATAAACACAATACCTTACACTTTTATAGTCATTTTAAGTTGGAAAAGTGTATGCACATCTATCATATTGTTTTACTCTCAAAATTAGTCTTGTGAAGAGAGAAGGACATTCAATAATTGAGTGTCTACTGCCTGCTAAACACTGTGAAGGGATGATCCATGATACACAAGGCAATCCAAAGAGGTTAGACTTTCCTTGGGAAGCTAAGACATGAACAGAAATAAATACAATAAAGATAGAATGCCTCTTGTAATAAATAGAGGGAGGAAGGGAGACTTAGAATTATGTTCCATACTATGCCAGGAAATGAATATGTATAATCTCTTAATACCCCTCCCAACTCTATAGTAGCAATTTTATCAACAATTTATGGACTAGGAAATCCAGGCTCCCAGAATCGAAGTTCCTTGTCTCAGGAAGCTAAGTGCCCATCACAAGTTTTGTACTTTATTTCTGGCAGTCAGGACATCAAGCAAGGCTCCTGACTCATCAGCCATTACCCAAACTTTTCCCATTAGATCAGGTTGGTTTCAGAAAAAATGCAGTATTAACACATCCACATTTTCTTCTCGTAACACCATCCCTTCCATTCCAACAGTGCTGGTGTCCCTCAGGACTTGCCCTCAGGGCAGGTAAGGAACTTGTCAGTTGCCCTTGGTGAGGGAGGCTGTTTGCTTTTCTTAAGTTGACTTGGCTGAATACGACTAGAATCTGCGTTTGGCTTCTGAAGTTAGATAGACTAACAGAGTGTGAGTGCCCAAGGGGGGTCCTTTGGACGCGTAAGCCCACAGAGTGGCGATGGCGTCTCGGACTTTACGGAGACCTGTTTTACCTGTGAAGAAAACGAGGCTCAGGGAGGGGAAATGACTTGACCAAGGTCATACATTCGATGGCGGCAGATGTGGGATCAGAACCAGGTCTTCTGACTCCAGCCCAGTGCCTCCCGGAATCTAATTTATTAACCCCTGTGTTAGCTTTGGAATCTTTTATCCGCTTCCCTTTCTCCTGTCGTCTGAGTGGGGGATGTCATTCCAGTCAATTAGCAGCCTTCTCTCATTTCAAAAAGAGAAGAGTGGATAAGGGGTTGGGGAAAAGTATGTTTTCGGCCGGTTAAAGGGACTGATTTATTTCACCACCACTCATCCAACGCCCGCTCGGTGCCAGGCACTGGGCATCCACGGTACAGAACAGACAGCTTCCAAAGATTGAAACTGGGTCTCTCCCAAGACCGGGCGTGCCCCGGGCCTTGACTGCCTCCTCTCGGAGCAGTCTCCCGCTGTCCCCAGAGCCCCCCTGCCGGCCCGTGCAGGTCCCCACGTTCCCAGCGCCCAGCACGGTGCCAGGCCCAAAACGGGAGCGAACCTGCTCGAGGAACATCCAACACTAGGCGCCTAGCTCGCAGCCTCAGCGCCCGCGCGACACGCCCCCGGTCACCACGGCAACCGGGGTGGTGCTGACCCTTGACCCCGGGGCCCCGCCCGGCCCTGCTCCGCCCCGTCGCATTCCCGAGATCAAGATGGAGAAGGACAACCCGGAAGTGCCGCCGCCCGCCTGGTGCTAGGAGCCGCCGGCTCGGCTAGGCCGAGACCCGCGCCCGCCGTCCTTCCGCCAGCGGCCCACTCCGCGGTCCTCCCGCGCCGGAGCGGCATCGTCCCCCGCCCCCGGTCCCACTCCACCCCACAGCGACCCGCCCCCGCCCCCAGGCCCGCCCGAGAGGAGGAGCCGAGGCGAGGGGGAGGAGGAGGGAGAGGTTTGCGAGAGGGAGCGAGGCCGCACGAGCCGCCGGCGGTTCGTATTACCGGGGTCGGGAGGAGGAGCCCAGCCGGGCCCGCGGACCAGCGCCGGGCGGGCGGGAGGCGCGGAGGAGGCGGGCGGGAAGCCCGGGGCTGCGAATTGGGGCGGGGGCGCCCTCCCACCTCTGCCGCCCTCCGTTCGGGCCTTGGCGGCCTGGCCTCACCTGCCCGGAGGCCTGGAAGCCACCAGTCGCCGCCGAGGGCCAGTCCCCGGGGCCGGCGGAGCGTGGAGGTGCGGACGCGAGGCGCGGGCCTCCGCGCGGAGGCCTGGACTGCGCGGCCAGGTGATGGTGGGCCCCTGTGCTTCTCCAGAGGAAAGGGGACCCCCAGAGCAGCTCTGCCCCCAGGCTGCCCCAGCAAGGCGTTTGGACATCAGCCCTAGGGAAGTCGGGCAGCTGTGAGTTTGCCAGTCTCCGTTAAGTGTCCTTAGGATGCAGTGATTAAGGAATCAGGCTCTCCCTGCGGGAGGGGCCCTGCCTGCGCTGGTGAACTCGGTGCAGAGAAAAAGGACAGAATGATGCTTTCCGAGCAAGCCCAAAAGTGGTTTCCGACCCACGTGCAGGTCACAGTGCTCCAAGCCAAAGATCTTAAGCCAAAAGGCAAAAGTGGCACCAATGACACATACACTATAATTCAGCTGGGCAAGGAAAAGTACTCCACCTCTGTAGCTGAGAAAACCCTTGAGCCAGTCTGGAAGGAAGAGGCCTCTTTTGAGCTGCCTGGTTTGCTAATGCAGGGGAATCCAGAGAAATACATCCTTTTCCTCATAGTTATGCACAGGTCCCTGGTGGGTCTGGATAAGTTTTTAGGGCAGGTGGCCATCAATCTCAATGACATCTTTGAGGACAAACAAAGAAGGAAAACAGAGTAAGTTATGTAATTTATTTTGAATTGGGGGGAGTTTAACTATTATCTCATTTATGGATTTCCTGTTCTTGGAAATTATTTGTCTATCTGGGGCATTGGTTTTTGGGCTGAAATATGACCCAGTTTTAAACACCATATTTGCATGAATCTGAAGTAAAAATAGCCCTTGTGAAGAAACATTTTTTAAGTGGAGTCTTTAATGATCCATTACTCTCTCGTTTGTTTGAGGTAAACATCTTCAATAATTGAATATTTTGCGCAGGGTTTTAAGTAAACATTGTTTCACTACTTAATAAGAGGTCTGGACCATAGTGTTGACCAATTAAAACAACGTATATGTAAATTGTTACAATCTTTAAACATAAACAGTTTTTCAGAAAATGGAACATCAGAAAATTAAGTCTGCCAATATGACGTCTTTTATATATATATATATATATATATATATATATATATATTTTAATTGAACTCTGAAGCTGTCAAGTGGTAAATTACCAAATTTAGAACTCAGTATTTTATTTCATCATTATAAACACAGTTGGCTTTTATTTTAGCTCACATTTAAGGGTCAGTACATCTTGATGGAGTCTAAAGCTATTAAAAGAAAAGAGTTTTAAAAGTATGTACAGATATCCTCAACCTTGAATGCAACTACTTCAAAGTTAGTTCTGTAAAGCCATTGTGTTTAGACCATATTAAATGCTGGTCAGATTGGAGACAGTGATTAAATTCTTGTGATGAAATGATTTAATGACATCTTCAATAAAAACATGGGCTTTTTAATAGGACTTCCAAACTTAGGTTAGATGTATTCTAATTTAAAAAAACATAATATAAGTTAAAACTAGGATATATGTCTTAAATTGAAAATAGTATGTTTTCTGAGATAGAGATACTCACCCCTTGCTTAAACTTATAATTTCTCTAGTCCGAGAGAACATTAAAGTTGATGGAATTAGTGAGAGAAAAATATAGGTTGAATTTATAAGAGGACTTCAGATTTCAAAAATAGCTTTGCTGTTTCAGTTATAACTGAAATTTATTTATGCTTTTAAGAAGAACTTTTATAATAACTTTCTTGAAGTTCATGTTATTTTCTTATATTTTAAAACAGCCATCTCATGTTCTTTCTGTACATATCTTCCTGCAAGCTTCTTTTGATTGGAGTTTTTAATTGAAAAAAAAATTTTTTAATCAGGTCTTTGGTTTAATATATGTAGGGTAAAAGGGTAGAGAGACAAGTAATACTAGGAATGCTGGAAGAAAATGGTAAATATTTAACTGAAGAGATGAAAATATTTTAAAAGGAGAGAAAAGGGTTTAAAGAAAGTGTAAAGTTGAATATATATCAATGATTTTAATAACACTGTTTGATACCTACAAAGTAGCATTCAGTTACTTCTGAGGAGTTCTTCATCAAATTTAAACTGAAAAATGGATAATCACCAAATAATTTATTTCAAATTGCCAATTTTAGATGACCTTACTAAATAATATTTAGAAGTGTTTTGAATGTAAACTTTTAAGTGTATTGCATCTTCAGATTTCATACTGCATTTACCGTACTTTTAGTGTTCATGGATGATACACTACAGGCCTTCTCTGAAATATAAGTTTTCCGAGTGAAAGTAGGCCCAACTGTGTGAACCCAGAGATTCTGAGGATGAAATAAGCTTTTCAAGTTTCTTCTTGTTTTACTCCTTATCTTTGGCAGCATCACAATTACAATAAAGTTGGCTGTAAGCGATACTCCAATATCGTAGTCTCCCTACAGAAATTTCCTATTGGTTACTATATGAAATGGATTAGAACTTAAGGGGAGGAAAATGCTTTTAAATATTATCAAGAGCGCTTGTGATGTTATTGCATTCAAAGTGATTTTCATATGTTATTAAATCCCTAACGTTTTCTTTCTTTGTGGATAAATGGGGACCACGTATTTGATGAGATCTCTTTATTGGTAATATTTCTAGTTTTTTAATATAGTTAATAGCTTCCTTTTCCAGCACAGCTGTGCATATGGCCCAGTAAGAGACAGACTTGAGTCACCGGTGTGTTGCAAGAAAGATATTTAATATTCTGCAGATTGCTGAGCCTTGTCAGCCTATTCCCAAGTGCTTTTTAGAAAACCGGTATGAGTGATGAAGGCTACCAGCTGATTTAGAAGTCCCATGGAACTGCTGGGTGTGACACTTTCTACTCTTGACACTGAAGACAAGTATTTACAGCTTGTCTTCCAATTGTGTTATGACAGGCCAAGAAGTGTGGTGGCTAAAACTATCATTTTACTTATTTTTATACCTTGAAATTAAAAGCCTTTTTTTTTCTTTCAAGGAGAGGGGAAGAGGGGCCTGAGCCAGAACACTTTGAGTTGGGCATGGAAAGAGAACTTCTGTATCTCCCACTTTAATGGGTGTCTGGGTCGGTTCTGGCACGAGATTTAAGGAAACAATACAGTATTTAATAATAGAATGGTAAAATAGTTCATGCTGTTATGTAATACCGATTGATTTTTTTTTTAACAGCAGAAGTGGGTGATGTTGATTTTTTTTTTTTTTAATGCTCATGAAAAGTAGTAACCATCAGAGTCCCTAGAGTTAGGTATGACTCAAACACATGCAGATTTTAGGACTTCTGTGTGCAGCTCTGCAGTGCACCTGCATCCTGGCCTCTGGCACCCTTACTGCCAATCTTGTCCCATTTCTGACCACACAGTACCAATTGCTTGGGAATAGTTCCCACATGTGTGGTGGTTTTTGAACATGGACCTGTGCCCACTAAAAATTGAACAGAGGCCATATACAGTTTAAATCCAGCACTCCAGAGGTAAAAAAAAAATCAGCATTAATCCACTAAGCCTCAAATGCTATGTCTTCATTTTATCTTTTTGAAGCCTGGGAAAACAAGTGCTGTCTCTGGAATGATTCTTGAAGGTCTCATTAAGACTTCCCTATTATATCCCTTTCGAAACAAAGCAGCTAGAGTTACTTGTCATGCCTATATTTTCAGTTGGTATATTAAAGTTCTTTGCAGTTGGGTTTTTGGAGGGTTTTTTTTTGACGAGGAGGAAGGAAAATACTGTTTTTACAGTTTATATTCAAACAGTGACTTGCTTTATCCATTAAAGCTTACCTAAGTCTTTATCTTTCCTTACCAAAGAACAAAACAGTGCAACACACACACACACAGAGTTGTAGCATGGCTGTTTTAAGAATATAGTTCTAGAGATGAAAATTCAGTAAACATTTATTTAGTGCAAGGCAAACTGCCTTCAAGGAGCTTACACTCTAGCAGGACAAAACCTACATTGCCTTTTTTGCTGGCTCTCATGTCTCCTGATTAAATACAGTGTCCTGTAAGGTACAACCTGGTATGCGTTTAACCTTATTAACATATGTGATTCATTAGATACAAAAGAACTATTATTTTCATGCAGCTGTTATTCATCAATTTTGGCTATTTTCCTTGTTGACTCCAATCTGACATTGAGAAATTACTTACTCTCTGTGCCTCAGTTTCCTCATCTGTGAAATAAGGATGTTAGACTAGATGATTTATTTGGTCTCATTTCTAAAATTCTATGAATTTCGATTACCCTTACTCCCTTACATTTATTGGGTTGTTGCTTCATTTTTTCCTCAGATTTGCTTTGATTTGTTATACACATGCAAACCCTATATGCTTAAGAGTTTTTGTTTGGTTCGTTTTGTTTGGGGATTTGTGGGGTTGGGGGGTGCATTTCTTGGAAAGTGGATTCACCTATTTTCTATATAACCTGAGTTGTTAATAGAGCATTTCTCATGGGCCGTCCATCAGAAGGATTTGTCCCCCATGGAAAATGCTCTGTTTCCCCAAACTGTGAGTTAATAATTGGGTATATAACCTTGCTTCATTTCCAGGCTTTTCGAGTGCTCAACTTTGTTTTGTTGAAGGTTCTCTATTCCACAGAATTTATTGCTGTAATTTTTTATTTCTAGTCCCTGAGTTTTCAGATTTCACCATTTGCCTCAGATAAGGGATTTTCTCTATTTAGGGTCTCAGGTTAATGCTTTCTATTATAAGATACTCTCTTTTTAAAAAGTTGCTTGTTTTGATGCAACTAGATCTTAATTGATTGAATTGCTTCAAATTAAATAGAAAATATTTCTCTTGCATGTTACTTGCTAAGATGTAGCTGGTATATGTATTATGTGCCAGTTTTCTTTTGCCTGGAAAGGCCTTTGAACCAGTCTTCCAACTGATAGTAAATGTAGCTTCTTCTGGTATATCCTGTAAAATTAGATCAGAGTTCCTTTTGTAGCTAAGAAAATTTAACACTTGCAGAGCTGTATATAAATGATGACCTGTCTCGGATAATATACAGATATATATGGGATATGTCGGATATATACGGGATGGATAATATACTTCATTGTTAAGTAATGTGAAAACATTGTGGAAACTCTCTTCTAGGCTGGAGTTTGTAGTTTTTTTGGCTGTTTGCCCTGCAGACTGACCACTTGTGACACCAACAGCTGGAGAGGTTCTCATGGATAAAAATACTGTAAACAAAACCAAAATAAACTTTGCTTCTTACACATCGTTTAAAAATGGGCAGTGTAATTCACTGAAGTGACTAAAAGCATAGGATTTGGCTCCAGTTAAAATAAGTTTTATTTGGTATTGTCACAGTAGCAATAGTTAATGAAACAAATAAATAGATTCTAAGAGGAAGCATGTGAGCTTTGTTTTTTCATCAAAAATGCTTTACAAGATTTATTACTATTTGTCACTTCTTGCATTTTATTTAATTTGCATATTTTATTCAGGAAGAGGCTTTGACCCACTTTATATGAATGTAAATTATATGCAATTTTCATGATTAGCAAACTATATGGAGTAGTCTCCCATATTAACAAAATTCTTTTAATAGCTTTTGCAGAGGAACTACTTTGAGATAGAGGCTAAATATTTATTTTTTTATTAAAAAATCAGTCATTATCATTTTATGGTGCTCAAAAATAGTTTGTATTGATGAATTATTTCAGGGTCTCTATCTTAGTGTCTTTTAATGCTAAAAAATGTTCTTCAGCCATTAGCAACACTTACCCCAGATGGAAACATAATAGGCTATGGTTGGTAAGAATTTTCGATGATGAGTGATTTTCAAATCATGAAAGAAAAAGTTGTCTAAATAGCTTTTCAAAAAAGACTGATTCCTTCTGTATATGCCACATGACAGAGACTTACCTGTTTTTTAAATGAAGCATTGAATAAAACCAGAAGCGCTCTGGCTGACAATTTCTCCTTTAGTGCTTAGATTGCCTTGATGTAGAGTAACTTTACCTAAAAAGCTATTTGTATACAACAGAGCTCAATAATACTCTCTTCATTACATGTTACAACCCAGTTTTTCCTTCTCTTTAAGGTGGTTTAGTTTAGAATCCAAACAAGGAAAAAGAGCCAAAAACAGGGGTGAGATAAAGGTCAATATTCAATTTATGAGGAACAATATGACAGCAAGTATGTTTGACTTATCAATGAAGGACAAAACAAGATCTCCTTTTGCAAAATTAAAAGATAAGATGAAAGGTAGAAAAAATGATGGGACATTTTCTGATACATCTTCTGCAATCATTCCAAGTTCTCACATGCCTGATGCCAATACTGAATTTTCAAGTAGTGAAATACAGATGAAATCTAAACCAAAAAAGCCTTTCCTTTTGGGTCCTCAGCGACTCTCTTCAGCGCATTCAATGTCTGATTTAACTGGGGCCCATGTATCCTCGGAGAAGCTGAAGTCTGGCACCGTTGCTCAAACGCATCTTCTCGGACACCAGATAGGTTCCTTTGGAGCAGTTCCGGAAAGTGGTAAGTGACTCACGCATTCTTTCTTGTTGATCCTCTGTGGTTTGAACTACTACCCTCTTAATTTTTAAAGTTTGACTTCAAAGTTAGAGAATAAAAATTGGAGTTTCTTGCTAGTATTTTCTAAATTTAGTCATCAAATATTTATTGAGTACCTACTGTACTGAAAATTGGTAAGTGTATTAAAGGCAGAGCTTGTCTGCATTCAGTACTGTATTTATATTATTAGAGAATAAAAATGAGTCTTGGTTTCTTTTCATGGCCTGGCTTCTTTTTCTTAACTGCCGTTTCTCCTGTCTCAAAAGCCTGAAGCATAAATGAATATTCCGTTTCATCAGAAAGTTCCTAGAAAAGAAACCTTTCATGTTCAGAAGTAAGAAAGTAAATTTAATGCTAATGACGAAAAAAAGTCTGAGAATTTATAGTACTATGATGCCAAGCAGAACCTTTAGTTTTGACATTATAACTTGTTTATGTGATTGTTTCTTTCTGAGCTGAGTAAATGACTAATTGTCTAGCACGATACTAATTGTTATTAGCCTACATACCGCTGTACCTTAGCATTTTAAAGTTGTTTTCCTTGATTATTTTAAAAGGTTAGTATCTTTAAATAGCTAATTGCTCTCATTCTAAAAACAGCAGTATGCACACAGAACGTGTCAAATAGTGTGATGTAATGTGTCACTGATTATGTACTAACTACAAAATTGTTTGCAGGAAGTCTCAGATCTCCACACAGAAGAACATTGAGCTTTGATACTTCTAAAATGAACCAACCTGACAGCAGTGTGGGTGAAGGTGAATCGTCTTTCGGAAGACAAAATGACCCATTTACAAATGTGACTGCTTCATTACCCCCCAAATTTGCCACACTGCCAAGGAAGAAAAATCCATTTGAAGAAAGCAGCGAATCATGGGACAGCAGCATGAATTTATTTTCAAAATCAACTGAAGTCAGAAAAGAAAATAAAAGAGAAAAAAGGGAGAAAGTTAGCCTGTTTGAAAGAGTGACTGGGAAAAAAGACAGCAGAAGAGCTGAGAGACTTAACAGTGGGGGGTCCGATGGCCCTTGTGACTTGAAATCACCTAATGCGTTTAGTGAAAATCGTCAGGACTATTTTGATTATGAGTCAACTAATCCGTTTACAACAAAATTCAGGGCTTCAGATACAATGCCATCTTCAAGGTAAGCTTAACAGGGGGAGATTGTGCTATTTGGGAAAATATTGTACTTGAAAGTATCAAATATCCTTTTTAAATTCCTTTTATTTTACTTGAAAAAAAATTCTTATCTTATTTTTATAATTAATTTTGGAGCCGGGCAGTGTTGCATACATCTTTGGAATTGAACTTTTTATCTTAGAAGGATAAAAGATTCTTAATCCCCGCTGTAGTTTATTTCTACTTATGTTAGCCAGAAGCTCACCGAAACTTACAGAGACAACAACATAGCTTTTGATGAGACATAGTGGGAGTGAATCACCAGTGGGTGTTAATTCAAGCCAGAAATTTAGGTGATAAGTTGTGTTTCTAGATGTTATTTTCCGGAGATTAGTTATGGACCAATAGCAGCCTATGGACTGTTCTTTAAGAAATGCTGGCTTAAGTATTAATGGTTTTCATAATAGGTGTTAACTATCCTTATTAAATGACTATTTAGAGTAGTTTTTATTTGTGAATGTTTATTGGAATTCAGTGAACCTTGTGAGTACTATAAATACATCAAGGAGTATCTGTAATGATGACTTATAGAAATAATCCATCATGATAAGGTTTTGATTTTCAAAATCTGTTCTCAGTTATGTAATAGTACTTTTCTAATTCCTTAGTACAGGTTGGAACTGTATGGTTTAAATAAAATGATGGATTTTGCAGAAGTGAATGGTGGAATAGCTGATTAAGGAAACCTCAAGCAAAGAGTAAGATGAATTTATTGGAATCTTAAGCAATCATCATGGAAGAGCACGGTAGACTGTTTGCCATGTAACATAGACGTTCTTTCCCAAGGCAAGGACGTATGGTGTTCAGACCCCAGTGGGAAACCTGGCTCAGTAGCTCTGTGACCTCTCTCAACTTCAGCATCTCCATCTTTGAAATAAGGAAAATGTTACCTACTTGATAGGATTGGGAGATGATAAATGATAAAGTACATGGTACAAAGCCAGGCCCCAAATAGGGAACCCATAAACGGTGGTTGCTGTTTACATTGGCATGTCATACTTTGTTCAAGAACAGTGCTTTGTGTTGTCCTACTATAAACAGAAACTTGTACTAAACAATTGCCCTTTTAGGCTTGTGATCTCCTGCCTGTCTTCTGCTTCTGATCTTCTAAAACATGCATTTGGAGTTTTCCAGGGAAAGTTTGTGTTTCTTTTATCAGTAAATGGGTATTTGCTGTGGCTTTAGAAAGTATTGTTCAGTTTTCTTTGTAGACCGTACTCCAAAGAAATATGTTTTTATCCTATGGTATTAATATTTTATTGAAGAGTCCATGGTTTTGGTATGCTATTCTCAAGCATTTCATTTTGGTATTTTACATAGTGTACTTCACATATTGCGTTAAGTCTTAAACTACAGAGGTAAATAGAAATGTATTTGCTTTTTTCCCCTCTTTAACTGAACTTTTTTTGAAGAGGATGACTATAAAGAACTGAGATAACTTAGAGATTGGATAATTTACATAATGTTAGAGTCAAAGAAAAGCAAGAAAAATGGGAAACGATAGGAAAATAATTTTTAAATTATGGCAGCATATGGAAAAATAGGTATCCTCAAATTTTTAATTGCCTTATACTTGGGCTTATTTATGTGGACTTAAAAATTAATGTTTTAAAAGTGAGTGTGGCATTTTGTGAAATTCAGGCTTTGTTTTGGGTTACTTCAATATTAATACTGTATCAAAATTAGAGCTGTTTCATGATATTTGTATAAAATGGTTGCAAATATGTGAAAAACAGTAGGTTTTTTAACTTTAAGAATTTCTCTTCTTCGTATTCATGAGATGCCAGCTATAAGAACAGAAACATTTGTAGATTCCTGCGAAGTTACTCTTCCTTTTTGTGTCGCAAACCATCTTTGTGATAAATGTAAAACATTTGCAATAAAGGGGGAGGTCTAATTAATAGTATGAAAAAATAAGGTTTGAATATAAATAGATCTAGGAAGAGAGTGCAGTTCAAATTCTTGGAAAGCAACTTCGTCTCGAGTGGAATTAGGAAGGATATAGTCTGAGGTAGTTTGGTCTATTCATATTTATCCTCCCAGTATCATTCCTCAGTTACATGGGACATTTTAGATTTCTCACCTTAACATCTAAACCAAATGCACTTTTGAAGCTATAGACTCACATCACTAGGACACATGCTGTGAATTATTTTTTTCTGTAGTGCTAAATAGATCCATTTACAGAGTCTCCTGGACTCTTTTTTTTAAAAATTTATTTTCATTAATTTATTTTTTTGACTGTATTGGGTCTTCGTTGCTGCACATGGGCTTTCTCTAGTTGCGGCGAGCGGGGGCTATTCTTTGCTGTGGTGCGTGGGCTTCTCATTGCAGTGGCTACTCTTGTTGTGGAGCACGGGCTCTAGGCGCGTGGGCTTCAGTAGTTGTGGCACGTGGGCTCAGTAGTTGTGGCTCACCGGCTGTAGAGTGCAGGCTCAGTAGTTGTGGCGCGCGGGCTTAGTTGCTTCACAGAATGTGGGATCTTCCCGGACCAGGGCTTGAACTCGTGTCCCCTGCATTGGCAGGCGGATTCTTAAACCACTTGCGCCACCAGGGAAGTCCTCTCTTGGACACTTGTGACTGATGTTTTTGAGGATGCTGAACAAAGTGAAGGGTAGCTGTGGAACTGGATTTTGTTCTTTAGTGAACTGTCTCCGCTGTGATTGCAGGTACACAGGAACCATATTATTACCCTCTGGGTGAACAATGTGTATGATTACAACCGCAGAATTTTCCTTATGCCAAAAAAATTTTAAATACTAAGGAACGCTTTCTTGAAAGTTAGAGTTTTTATTTCTTTGTAAGTAAAGTCCACCTGAAGAAATCACCTAGTAATCACAAAAATTACTGCATTTTGGTTCTGTTCTTGGAATAGACCCATAGTCTTACATAAAACTGAGAGAGGAAATGAGTTAGGCTTTTTGTTGGGTTACTTCAACAAAGAGCAGGGCTCTTTGAAACACCTTTCCCTGCAGGGACTAATTCTCAGTCTCTTTCCTCTTACCTACCCCCACTTCTTTGAAGCCTCTCTTACTCTTGTAGGAAGAGGTAGCTGTTCTTTGTGCTGCAGCATGTTCTTACCTAGATCTTCCTTTCTGTGGGCATCTCTCATTGTTCACTAATGTGACCAGCCACTTTTTCTCCCTCTCACCTCCATGAACAACATGAGGGCAGAGCCTGCATTTCATTCATCTTTCAACCCTTCATCTCCAGCATGATGGGAAGTAGCTGGTATTGGAAAGCATTTTTTGAATAAATGAACACGGTGTAGCAGATGGATTTCCTAAAATGCTACTTTCATTCTCTCATTCCCTTAGTCTCCTGCTTCCAGCTCAGTGTGGGCTAACACTGAGACACCTGCTAACACCAACAACAGATCCATAAAGGCAGGTGTGTGCATTTTTATATACAGCTAAACATGATTAGAAATCTAAGTGAGTTTTAAGGGACTACCAAAGTTTAATATTCATATCCTAATTAACGTATTTCTGGAGTTTGTTAAGAACTCTGTATTAATTAGGATAGATAGGATACTGAGCTGCAGTAAACAACCTCAGATCTCACTGGTTTCTTCCAGTAAAAGTTTATTTTTCCTTGTTGTCACAGTCGAATTCTCTGAGACGGGGCTGGAAGAAGTGGCTGCTTTGTTCCATGCTATTGCTCAGCTCAACACAGTTGCTGAGGAACCAGGCTCCTTCCTTCTTGTGATGCCACCCTTTAACACCCATCCTCCAAGGCCGTGCAGCAGGGAGAGAGAGTGGAGGATCACATGTGGGACGTCTTTATGTGCCAGGCCTGGCAGTGGTACCCATTCCTTCCACGTGTGTCCCATTGGGCAGCGCTCAGTCATGTCCCAACCTGAGTGCAGCCAGTTAAGAAACGTGGTTTAGCTGTGGACCCAGAGAACACTGAATTGGGTGTGGTGAGTGTACCGTATTGTGTGTGTCCTGGATGCCATTTCTAAGAAGTCTGGACACTGTCTAGCACTTGGCATGCTGTAAAAGTCCTACTACACATGTATGTGAAAGGGCAGCTGGCATTATAATTTTCAGGAAAATCTTTTCTTAATTTACTATTGGTATTGAGTTGTTTGTGTTTTAAAATTGCTGTTCCTCTTGCTTTTTAATTACAAATCACGGGTAGTTTAGCAGAATCAGTATCAACTAATTTGTTATGTGGTTAACCCTACAATTTGTAAAATAATGATTTTTTGCATCAGCAGTAATTAACTTTCCAAAAACAAATATTCCTGAATGTTTGTTATACCATTTTCAATAATTTGTTCACAACCAGTTCTTCTTTAATACTGGGTTATTTTCCTTCTGGAAAATGGAAATAGGTGGGTATGTTCACCAAACCAGATTTCCCTTTTTTTTACAGAGACACAGCTAGACCATTCACTTAGGTGGGGACATGTGACCAAGTTCTGGCTTATTGAAGACTTAGTGGAAGAGATGTACAGTGGGCCCTCCATATCCCCAGGTTCTGCATTCGTGGAATCAATCTCGGGTCGAAAATATTTTGGGGAGAAAATTCTAGAAAGTTCCAGAAAGTAAAACTTGAATTTGCTGCATGCTGGCGGCTACTTACACAGCATTTACATTACATTTACAGTATTCACATAGCACTTACATTGTACTGGGTGTTGTTAGTAATCTAGAGGTGACTTAAAGTATATGGGAAGGATGTGTGTAGGTTACATGCAAATACTATGGCATCTTATATAAGGGACTTGAGCATCCAGAGAGTTGAGTAATCTCCTGGGGTCCTAGAACCAATACCCCACAGATACCGAGGGATGACTGTATACCAGTTTCAGGTCTAGTCCCATGAAAACCTCCTATACAGTCCTCCATATTGCCTGTCTTCCTCCATACCCTAGGCTGAAGGTTGCCAAATCTGGCTTGCTGCCTGTTTTCGCAAATAAGGTTTTCTTGGAGTGCAGTTTGCCCATTTGTTTATGGCTGCTTTTGTGCTATAATGGTAGAGTTGAGTAGTTATGACAGAGACTGTATGACCTACAAAGCCAAAAATATTTATCATTTGACCTTTTACAGAGATAGTGTGCTGAACCCTGTACTAGCTGGATGGAGGTCTTTAAGAAGGGCAGAGCCATAAGATAGGGACAACCTGGGTCCCTGAATGCATGTGGAAGGCCACCTGATAAACAAGAATAACTGTTGAACCTTGTCTTGAATGATAAATTTTCAGAATATTAAGTTACTGTGATTTTTGCATTTATTTATTATAGCACTTAGCATCATTATTATTTATCATTTACGGCACAGAGGCCATAGTGCCTCTTGTTCTTTTTAAGAAAGCCTAATTCAGAAACCTTTCAGAACCACTGGTGTGCAGCACCAAATCCAAACTCTTGTTCCTAATTTTCAAGGATTATTGCATTTTAGGCTTTTCTTAACTACCCAACTTTTCTTTCACAATTCCTCACCTTTCTGTGCCAGGTGAGTTCATTTCCTTACTGCACCTCTCTACCCTGCTTTCCCTATAAGCCTGGCCAACTCTGTTCCTTGGCTCAGCTGTGGAATGCACTCTTCACTCATCTCTGAGTGTCCTAAGCCTAGTTCTCCTTGATGTTGAAAACTCTTTAATCCTATTTTGATTGATAACATAGTGTTCCCTTCTGTGGAATTCTGCTGATATAGAATATAATTGCTGTATGATGTTCATTCACTGTGTCTCAGTTTTAGTTTGTCCCAACTAACCTGTATCAACTGCTGAACAGTTGTGCTGAATCTTCTTTTGTGGGCGCCTGCAGCACCTAGATCACTGCATGTCATCAGTGCTGATCATTGAGGGCACCTGGGGATTTTTTTTTTTTTTAAACTACGGTTTGTTGGGTCCTACCTCAGGCTGAATTAGAATCTTCAGTGAGTAGGCCCTGAAATAAAAGTCAACATTTAAAGAAAAAAAACTTCTGCTGATTCTCAGGCTTAAAAATTGTTGATCGAAATTATATCATCTATTTCATAAAAGTTCAGTAAGTACTTATTTATGAATAGGAATCAGGAGTCATGCTGGTAAAGTCATAGTTGAATGGACAGTTTAGTCATATTAGCTTTGTCTACAGGGCCCTAACTAAGTAAAGGGATCAGTGAGGAGATCGGCTTGACTAAAACGGGGTGTGGAGAAGAGTATGGATTTGGTTGAATGGTTAAGAAACATCTAAATTTACTTAGGCATTGAAGACCAGGCAGAAATGTCTGACTGTTAAGTATTTATGGCATCTGTGGATGGATTGTTTTTCAGGATTCAGGTAACACCAAGGCATCAGTAGTGATGAACAACATTTTAAAAATATGCTTGTGTTTGTATGCTACCTATAATAAATTGAAGAGACTACATTTGTGAGGTATATTCTTCTGAGGTTCCAGTTTAGGACTGAAGAATACCTCCTGGTTAATTAAGAGAGTTCATTAATATAAGGAGAAAATTTGTGGTGTATGTCTTATTCTGAAATTTAAAAAAATATAGTCAGTAACATAAGCATACTCTGTAGGATGAGGAATGTTGTTTGATGTTAGAGGTAGCTCATCGGAGAGCAAGACCTTACGGGAGATATTTTTACCAGAGAATTTTGTTTTGGGAACATCCTTCTATTTATGACCTGCACAAAGAACACACTTCCCTTCGTTATTTTCTGCCTTGTTGTAGTTGTGAATATACCACGTAGCAAACTCTTAGTTGCGCTACGAGAACTTAATGGTATGTTGTATAATAACATGCCTAGTATCACTGATTTTATTAGAGCATGTATGCATATATTTCCTTTTGCAGTATTTGTTGTGGAAGAACCTGTCTACTTCTTTGCTCTGAACTCAGGCCAAAGAGGTATTTTTTAGGGCAGTACATAAATAGTGTCTGAGATGACGATCTCATATTTATCACTAATATTTTATAATTTTGCATGATAGTATGCCTTTTCCTTTCCGGATCAGGTTAACCTACTTCTCTTTTCCCTTCCTCCGTCCCTGCTTTCTTTAATCAATTCCGGTGATGATTGTACCATACCTTTCTTAAAAGCTGCAAAAAAATTAGTTATCTAGAATGTATATTTAAATGTGTCTCTAATTTTCTCAAATCAAACATCACCATAGGCTTTTTTTTTTTTTCTTTTTTTTGCGGTACGCGGGCCTCTCACTGTTGTGACCTCTCCTGTTGCGGAGCGCAGGCTCCGGACGCGCAGGCTCAGCGACCATGGCTCACGGGCCCAGCCACTCCGTGGCATGTGGGATCTTCCTGGACCGGGGCACGAACCCGCGTCCCCTGCATCAGCAGGCGGACTCTCAACCATTGTGCCACCAGGGAAGCCCCACCATAGGCTTTTAAGCATGTAACCATTATTATGAAGTTGTATAATATGTCCATAAAAGAGACTTTACTGTAGACGTATATTTTTATTTTAAAAAGTTATAGTAAACAGATGATCCTAAAGAAAAGACCTATTCATAGATTTAAAACCTTCATTTTTATAATGCTCCTTATGGACATTTTTTATTTTTCCTGTATAAGTTTAAAGCTCAGTCTTTGGCTTAATAAACCTTATCCTGCATAAGGTTTACTTTAATAGCAATATTTATTTTTTATCCTTATTTGTCTAATATTAAAGATAATCTCCCTGTTATTCATAGCAACCTATAAATCTTTTACTCAGCTGAAAACTTGTAGCTTCATTTATGAGACAGAAAACAAAAACTCGACATGATTTTTGGAGCCATTAATCCATTAGTGCCCAGGGATTTACAGAATGTATCTAATGAAACAATGACTAGGAGCATGAAATATGCGATGTGATTAGTTCCCTTAACACTAACTAGAACTTTTATGCTTAACTCTCCAGATACTACTTGAAACTTTTTTACCCTTTGTCATCCTAATACTCATTATAATAGCTCTCATTAATTGGTACATCTCCCCATGGGTTAATTTGCAGACACCAGCCATGCCATCCTTTTGCTAACTTACTAATGCAAATTGATATTTATAGACTTCAAAATTGAAAACAATAAAAGCTCTAACAAAAAGACGGACTTTGCTAAGTTATCATTATTATTATTTTGAGCTGAGAGATTGAGATACACAGAGAATCTGTGAGAGAAGAAAACAAGCCAAAAAAATCCACAAAAACTACTGTAGGCTAATAAACTGATGTGAAAATTTCTCAATTTACAGCACTTGACAGGTGCTAAAAGAAAAGCATCTTTAATTTTAATGTGTTGTTAGGACCTCTTTAGAGAGACGGTACAAGTTATTAACAAGGTCCTCTGAGACAGGAGACGGGTAATTAACAAGACCTATGGAGATATAGTTTAGGTAATTAACGAGCTCTTAGGCACACTGGACACGGGATAACACATAGCAAGTCCAATAGTTAAAGAGAACAGGTTGTTATGATATGATCAAATACAAGATGTAGTATGTAAGTCTTCGTGAAGTTTCTGATAGGAGAGTATTAAGATTATATTCCAATGACCTTAATGCACTAATTTTTGTAAATCATATATAAATTTTTTGCTTTAAGATAGAATTTGAGAGGATTATTTCTTTGCAAAATCATCAAGCAGAGAAGCTTGTTACATGTAGATTAATAATCTTCGTTAATTGACATTAATGAACATGTATATTTTAAGAGCAATACATTGGAGAGACATAAATTACGTGATTCTAAATTTAGAGTTTTATTCCGTTTACTTTTTCCCTGTGGCCTCTTGGCTAAAATTGTCTATTCCAAATTGGCAGTCTACTTTCCTTGTCCAGTTTAAGACTGGCAGGATCTAGGGCAGAGAGAAGACTGTCCTTCCTCAGTTTGGTTTTTACATAATATGCAAAGGTCCCTCCAGTCATGCTCTTATGGTACCTTTAAGTCTGAGACTTGAGAGTCCCAATTTCAGATACTTCGTCTAATCATTTCCAGTGTAAATTTGAAATTGTTGGGGTATGAATCGAGTTCTGGTTCAGAAAACTCCCAGTCAGCAAACCTTTATTATAAACATGTTATACTCTGAAGATTAAGAATATGAAGAAAGCCCTGCAGGTCTGATTCATTCCATTGCTTCCGATGTGTGGCTGCTCCAGGCCATCAGTATGACTTTTTCTGAATTTCAGATCTGATGATCAAATGATATTTTCATTTTCATTATTTTTGGATGAACAGCAGTACTTTAACAAGATAGAGCAATACTTGCTATAGACAAGGACAGCAGAGGTTATTAAGATATAAATCCTGCTCTTACAGCTCATAAAAGCAGGCATGTAAATATTAGGTCTGAATTCCATGCTCAGGACTGGACATTGTATAGGCATTGGGGTACTATGAAAAGACTTTTCAGTTGGGTTGTGATATGATCAGAGTAATATCTTAGATAACTCAGTAGCATGCGGGAGGGGGTATCTGCTGGGGCCAGGAGTGGGAACAGGGAGGAGGCTTTGGGGCAAGAGAACAAGTTGGGAAGTTACCGTGATTGTTGAGGTGAGAGTTGATGGAGGTCACTTGACAGTGAGGATGGAGAAGAAGGGAACCTCTGAGATACATTTCTGGGCTAATATAGCTGGGATTTAACCATTCTGCTTGTGTGTGTGTGTGTGTGTGTGTGTGTGTGTGTGGAGGGGAGGGATGGTGGGGGACTAGTAAAGGAGAAAAAACAAGGAGGATTATTCCAATGATGTGTCTTCAATCGGTGTCTTCAATTTGACGAATCACAGTACTGTAAAAACTGTATTACAGCAATGTCAGGTCTGTAGTCTTGAATCAAACTTGGCATTTCAGTCTTGATGGAGAGGGTTACGTTTTTTTGTGTTTTTAATGAGGTGCTGTCTTGTTTATTTTAGAATTTGTTTTTAGAGAATAGGAATTATGTGTTTTGAGTTATTCGAGGCAAGCAAGTTAGTATCAACATAATAACAGTTCTTGAGAATTTGTTTTTGAAAGCTGGAAAATACTTTGGCTTCTTTGAACACAAGAATGTGTTCTGTAACTGCTTGTGGACTTAATGCATTGAAAATGTGTTCACCTTAACACTGTAATTACTCCATGTATTTCTCTCCAGTGGTTTTTGGCTTTACCAAACCTTGCCCCCTTTTGTTAGCTTCTCACTAAGAGAATAACTTCTTTCTTTTATACTTTTCCCTTACTTCTGTATACCGCTTTTCCAGACCTCCTGCTTCTATGTTTAGAACATTTCCTTTTGGACTACTGTGACCATATCACCTGTGGTTACCTTTTTTCATAGCAATAAAGCTTTAATTTTTAAAATACGGGTGCTGTTTCTATATATTTAATATATGGTGGTAGTGTTACCTGATTATTTGATGTGTTAAATATAATTCAGTATTATTATATGACAGATAATAATTATAATGTAAATGTGTAAGAATTAATATAAATATTAAATGACAGTATTATGTAACTACTTTGAATATATTATACATCAAGTAAAAATGTTTTATGTATTTTGTATATTTATTTTAAGCTTAGATATCTTTCTGACAAAAGTGCTAATACCACTTAAATAGCAATTACATGGATCAACTTGTCCAGGATAAAACTTAATTCAAATTGCCAATTTTTAAAATTATTTTCACAAGCATGTTTGTAAAACTCTACTAGGGCTAGGAGTGGATGGGTTGAAGATAAGATTCATAGGTTACTAGTAGCCTCATAAACTAGGGAGAGGGATGTGTAAGCAGTGACCTGTGATCCAGGCAGAGTGAACTGTGTTGAACACAGCATTTGCTGCGGGAAGGGAGAGGAACAGCTTGCTAGAAATTGGGAGATGCTTCTTCAAGGAAGAGGCCTTTGAACTTTTGTTCCTGACCATTGAACATGATTTTTTGCGTTGGGGAATGAGCAGATAGACAATTGTTTTAGTAAATAGCAAGAAAGCTTATTTTAAAAGTTGTGAGATGCGTTTTGAAGGACTGTTTTATAAATTGTGACTGTGTACTATTATATCATTAGTTGTCTGCTAACTATTCAGTAATTTTACCATTGCTTTTCTAGTTGGAGCTATAGTCTTTGTCATTCCCTGCCTGGTAGTTCCTGAGGAAGTATGTTTGCTACTTTAGGCTACCAGGAGCCAATTAGTGAGTGCCCTGCAGCAGCTCTGCATTAAGTATAACAACCTCTTTGTTATGGAGCCTGGTGTGGGAATGGGGGTATTCAGGTTAATCACATATTTTGTTTACTTGAGGTGTACAATATATTGTTTCATGTAGATTTTTTTCACTTTAAAAGAAATTAAATGCCCCAAATAAATTTAAAATGGAAATCATACCAAACATAATTTAGTATTTGATTCAGAAGGTATATTTGATTAACTACTTCTACCTGAGGATTTTTCAGTGTTACATGAAAGTATAAATATAATAATAGAATATCTAAATACAGTAATAGTAGAATATCCTAAAGCAAATAGGATAGGTTTAAGAATTCAGGTTTAGGACTCAGGTCTGGATTTGAGTCTTTGGAATAGCTATATGACCTTACTTAGCCTTTCTAAGCCTCATTGTAAAATGGAATAACAACCTTGGTGTTGTGGAAGAGATTAAATGATGTAAGGCACATAAAGTGCCGAAGGTAGGTTTGCCACATGGTAAACCTGGAAATGGTAGCTCTTGCTATGATCTCATTACAAAGCATCTACAGAATCTGTAACAATTGGTTTAAATAAGTTAAATGAAATTATTTACAAGTAACAATACATTCTCAACTTTAAAAACCGTAAATAAAAGAACTTAGGAGCTCATGTTTTTCACTGACTGATAAAGGACCTGCATTTGGTAGAAAACAATAAACTGGGTAAAAGTTTTTTTCAAGATGTATGTTCAGTAATAATCTTTGATGAAATAAACTAAACTACATTGAAATTAAGTAAAAGTATTCCCTGTATTAAGTAGAAAATTTATTTTATGACTTTCAAGGCAAAGGTATTCTAATTGATGTATTGCTATAAAATACTGTGTCCAGAAATTATCACATAGCACTAATAAGGACAGTGCAGGGTAAATATCTAAGCTGTGGCTTTACCTTAAAGGATGATGAGGTTTTCATAAACTCACAGGACTGAGTTCAAATTAAATTGTTCAGAACTATCATAGTAAGAAGGATAAATGCCGCTTACCAAAAGCTCCTCAGGGCCCCCTTTGGGAAGAGGGTCCCTGCCTTAGGAAATTCACACAGGTAGTAGTATATCCCTTCTAACCAAGGTTTAGAAGTTGGCTCTTTCATTTCTTTGTCAGTGAAAGTACACTCTTTTGTCTTTGTTCTTTTTGTTGTTGTTGTTTTTGCAGTACGCGGGCCTCTCACTGCTGTGGCCTCTCCCGCTGCGGAGCACAGGCTCCGGACGCGCAGGCTCAGCGGCCATGGCTCATGGGCCCAGCTGCTCCGCGGCACGTGGGATCTTCCCGGACCGGGGCACGAACCCGTGTCCCCTGCATCGGCAGGCGGACTCTCAACCACTGCGCCACCAGGGAAGCCCCGGTCTTTGTTTTTTAACCAAGAGTATAAGATTCTACTCGAGTAGTCTCCGAGCTCAACGTTCTGAGAGATAGTATAATGTATAATTTCCAGTAAAATCATTATACTTACCTATTTTGGGGAGGGGGCTGGAGAGTGTATCTTTACACAAAACAGTAAATTCTTTTCTAGCAAAATTTTATCAATTTCGTAGCCCTGCGAAACCAGCTCTTACTTGCCAAGAATGTTTTAAGGCTGGGCTTTTCAGCCTAGGGTGTAGCACGGCCAGAAATCCCCCAGTCACCCCAGCAGCTCTGCTTCCAAGGAGGATACACAGGAGTTTGGGGTTTGTGTCACCCAATGGAGGGGCCCCAGGAAGTCTGGTTGCCTTGAGTGCCTCTCCTTGAAGGGTCTGCAGAGATGACAGGTTAAGGAAGCAGTTGCTTTCTGGCCAGGGGCCGCATTGCAGGGTGTCCTTGAACATTGGAGGCCTTCCTGGTGACCAGAGGGCACCAAGGCTTCTTTTTCAGAGCTTGGCTTCGTCCTGGGTACAGAGCCAGCTTGTGGTACTTTTGGCCAAGGGTGTTGTGGGCCAACTTGCTTCGCCCCCCCCCCACACCTTCCTGGAAGAGTTACCTCTGCCCAGGTTGTCCTCAACCTCTCCTCATAGGAAAAGGCTGATCAAGGATGCTGGGTTGGCCTTGATCGCAGACAGAACCTGTGCTCCATCAGGCCCTGTCAATGTCCCTGATGCCGTGTTCTCATCGCTTCTGTCCAGTTTCACTGTTTGGCTTCCACAGTAAACAGAACTTGCTTTCCACTCCCCTGTACCCTCAAATAGACTCTAGTGGATATATGGCAGACAGTGGACCAGGGTCTACTCAGAGCAACAGGATAATCACAACACAATTTCCCAGAGTGACAAGGTTCCTAAAGATTTAAGGAGAAAAGATTCTTTTTCTATTAAGAGAAGCACAATTACGATAGGGAGTAAAACGTAAAAATCTACCTGAATTTTTAAGTTAAATTTGAGATGTCAAGGCAATTTTATGCTTGTTGTCAGATTTATTCTCATGGATCAGGGGTACTAAAAAGAACAAAGTTTGAGAAGCTTAGTTGTAAAGAAATGGAGAATTTTTGGGATTCATAGAGATTATGTTTGGAAATTTGTGAATTGTTTGATTGTCTTTTAAATAATCATTTCTTTTCTTCACCAGGAGAAAATAGTAAGTTAAACTTGATTGAATGTGATATTCTTGATGAAACATGCCTTAATTTCATGGATATCTTTCAGTCTTCAAGTTTTAGGACTTCTTCAACAGTTATCGTCATTACCATTTCATGGTGGAAAAGCAGCTAGGTCTGAATTTGCCGTCCATGATCATTGGTGTCACTGACCACAATTTCCTAATTGTCTTGCCTGCGAGATCTCATAAAAGATATCCTGTGAGAATAATAATAAGTAAATTACTGTTAATCCCCATAGACATTTATGAATTAGGTTCTGTTTTGCCATCACAGTATTAGTGTGCGTGCCCAGTCCCAGGAGAGATAATGGAGTATTTCAGTCTCTAATAGCATTCATTTGATTTGGTACTCACTCCCCCCCCCAAAAAAAAACAGAAAGGAAAAAAGCAGTACTGAGTTGCACTGTGGCTCTTAAGCCCTATTTACATGTGTAATAGACATAATTGAAATGTGCTAAAGGTTGAGTTTACTAGTGGAATCTCTCTTTGGACACTTCATTTTTTAGGGCTTTTATAAAAGGAATCATTAAGAACATTTCTTTAAACTCCTTTAACATTGAACCTCTATGGAATAAATGTTTTCAAGATTTACCAGAAAATTTTCAATTGAATCTGTATTGTGGTCACATACCTAAACTGGTAGACCTGGTTGGTAAACTGGATAAACTGGCTCGTTGAATGGATTATATTAGAAGTCACCAATTTGAACCTTATTTCAATTCATATTGGCAGTTTTAAGTATCAGAGTAATTCTTTCTGTCTTACAAAGAATGGGAAAATATTCCATTAATACGCTGTCAGGTCTGGATAAAAGTGATCTTTGTTATTCAGAAAAACGATATCCTCTGCTCTTTGGGGACTTGATACCTTGTTGTCGAAACCTGTATTGACCTACTGTTGATTTACTCAGTCAACTATTAGCCCAATTTTTATTAAGCACTGGCTGTTAATTTATTCAGCATACATTTGTTAAGCATCTGCCATACCCTAGGTACTGTGTCAGATGCTAGGACTGAAAAGATTGAGATATCATTCCTTCCTTTAAGCAGTTTGTAGTAGAAAGAGGTGGGGAGGCCGGGGATTAGGATAGATACCCAAAATGGAAACTTTAAAAAAAATTCATTTTTAGAGCAGTTTGAAATCACAGCAGAATTGAGCGGAAGGTATGAGATTTCCCATATACATCCTACCTGCACACACGTAGCCTCTCCCATTAGCAGCATTCCCCACGAGAGTGGTACATTTGCTAAAATTGATGGACCTACGTTGACACGTCATAGTTATACGTAGTCCATAGTTTACATTAGGGTGCACTCTTGGTGTGGTATATTCTGTGGCTTTTGACAAATGTATTAATATAATGGTGTGCGTTCATCTTTATAGTATCATACAGAGTATTTCTGCTGCCCTAAAAATCTTTTGTGCTCTGCCTATTGACTGGTCCCTCCCCCCAAACCCTTGGAAACTGCTGATGTTTTTACTGTCTCCATAGTTTTTGCCTTTTCCAGAATGTCATATAGTTGGAATCATACAGTCTGTAGCCTTTTCAGATTGGCTTCTTTCACTAAGTAATACGCATTTAAGGTTCCTCCATGTCTTTTCATGGTTTGAGAGTTCATTCTTTTTTTAAGCACTGGATAATATTCCATTGTCTGGATGTACTAGTGTATCCATTTACCTACTGAAGGACATCTTGGGTGCTTGCAAGTTTTGGCAGTTATGAATAAAGCTTCTATAAACATTTGTGTGTAGGTTTTTGTGTGGACATAAATTTCAGCTCCTTTGGGTAAATACCATGGAGTGCAATGGCTGGATCCTATGGTACAAGTTCCTGTTGCTCCATATTTTGTCAGCATTAGGTGGTGTCAGTGTTGCGGATTTTGGCCATGGCAGTAGGTGTGTGGTGGTATCTCGTTTTAATTTGCTTTTCCTTGATATCATATGATGTGGAACACCTTTTTATGCCTATTGCCATCTGTATATCTCTGTATCTGTTGGGATCTTTGGCCCATTTTTAAATTGGACTTTTTTTCTTATTGTTTACTTTTAAGAGTTCTTTGTATATTTTGGGTAACAGTCCTTTATCAGATATGTCTTTTTCATATATCTTCTCCCAGTCTGTGGCTTGTCTTTTCATTCTATTTAACAGTGTTCTTCGCGCAGCAGAAATTTTTAATTTTAATGAAGTCCAGCTTATAAATTCTTTGTTTCGTGGATCCTGCCTTTGGTGTTGTATCTAAAAAAGTATTACCATACCCAAGATCATCTACAATTTTCTCTGTGTTATCTTCTAGGAGTTTTATAGTTTTGTGGTTTACATTGGGGTCTGTGATCAATTTTGAGTTGATTTTTATGTAAGGTCTGTATTTAGGTTCATATATCTGACACTGGAATAGCATTTCGTCATACAAAACATTCCATTTTAACTCTCTTTTAATCCTAATTCTTTGAAATAGGTGGTGAAATTTCTATTTCTTGATTAAAAATAAAATATGAAATTTAGAGCAGTTTAATAGGTTGTACCTGGGTACTGGGTGGTGGGCAGGAGGTTTGGAAAGATAAATATAGTCAAGCCCAATAGGCTTTGAAAGCCGGGCTAAGAAATTTTGTTATTGTTCCAGAGGAAGGTGGAGGCCAGAAGTTTTTTGTTTGTTTGTTTGTTTGTTTGTTTGTTTTGCGGTACGCGGGCCTCTCACTGTTGTGGCCTCTCTTGTTGCGGAGCACAGGCTCCGGACGAGCAGGCTCAGTGGCCATGGCTCACGGGCCCAGCTGCTCCGCGGCATGTGGGATCTTCCCGGACCAGGGTACGAACCCGCATCCCCTGCATCGGCAGGCGCACTCTCAACCACTGCGCCACCAGCGAAGCCCCAGAAGTTTTTTGACAGAAGAATAGTGAGGTTAGACTTTAGCTTTAGAATGTCCTACCCAGCCATGTTGCATAGGCCGGATGGGACAAAGGAGGAGTGACAGAGACTGAGAGGAGGCTATTACAGCAGTCCGGGCTGTTATAGTCTAGGTGGTCATGTGGTCTTGTGAGCAGAAAGGTAGCTGTGAAGATGAGTAGTGAGGAAACAATGAGAGATCCATGTCCAGAAGCTGAATGGGGAGAATCTGGCAGCTTATTGATGAGGTGTACAAGCTGGAGGCTGGAGTCAGGGGTGCCTCTGAGGCTTCACCTTTGGTGACCAGGAGACTGGTTGTACCAGAAGGAAGAAGCAGACAGAATTGATAGAAAAGTCAAGATGATGATTGGTTTGGGAGAACTTTGAGGTAAGTTAAGTGCAGGTAAGATATCCAGTCTGAGACTTTAAACAGACATTTGTAAAGGGGGTATTGCAAAGGATAAAGTGATTGTGGTTGAAGATCAAAGATTTAGCAGTCATCCGTCCATATAGTGGTGGCAGTTGAAGTAGTGATTTCCAAGGTAGAGTGGAAAAAGAGGTTTGAAAACAGAACATTAAGAAATAGCTAGTGTTTCCCACCTAGGGTGAAACGGGGAAGAAGACAGGTAATCAGAAACATGGGAGAAAATTTAGGCCACCACATATCACAGAGGGGGAGAGTCTCAGAAAGAACAGTCATCAAAGGGAGCTGAGAGGTTAAAGAGGATGAGGCTGTTACCTTAAGTAAAAATCGTTTGTTGGCCGTGAGTGTCGGTGGCGGGGGGATGTGTTTCAGGTTATAGAAGGTGAAGCAGTGAAGTAACGAAGACAGCAGGAGTTAACTTGGGAGGGACCTGGGAGGGATTAGAGATGGCAAATAAAAGTGGTGGAACATCTGAGGGGTAATGGACTATGAGTATGCTCTGGTGAGACAGGTGAGGACATACAAACAGGTTAGGAAACAATTGGGGTGACAGTGGGGGTCCACAGAGCAGGTCTGATGGGGTGAGGGAGTGGGAGAATCGGAAGGTGAGATGGATCAGATGGAATTCCAGTTGGATGAGATCTTACTGTGAGTGATCGCATCCCACCTTATTGATTACTGTTCCTCAGTTGAGAGAAACTCTGTTTGTGAAAATGCGTTATAAATTGTAAGGCGGTGTATAAACGTGCAGCGGTACTATTCAAATCCCAGTCACTTCAGTTATACCATTTCAAAACTGCAGTTTCTCTTTGGCTTCCTTTCTTTCTCTCCTATTTTTAATTATTAAGTGAATAGTTTTTGGCATTTATTATATACTCTTGTATCAGTTCAAGTCCTAGCAGGAAACAAGTGACACACTCAAAACGAGTAATTGAAGAAGGTTTAGTGAAGATATAATTTATAGAGGGGTGGCTAGGGTTAGGACACCAAGGAAGGGATAGTAGAGTACTAGGGACCAGCAGTATCCGGAAGGGACTGCCATGCTTAGGTGCGAAGGAACAGCCGTGGCTGTCTGTACAGAAGCTACTGGCAAAGCTGCAGTGCAGCAGGGGGACTGAAGAGGTTGGTAGGATGGGGCTGGAATACATACCCTGTCTCCCCTTCTTTCTGTCCTCCAGTCTCTTGCAGGTGCCTCCCAGCGGCAGAGCACAACTGGAAGCCAGTGGGCAAGGGGACCCAGGCGCTGCCCTTTCCAGAGGTCAGCCTTCTGGGGTGCAGGGAGGGGCAGAACGGAGCAGGAGAGGCAAAGAGGAAAAAATTCAATACCTGTTGCTTTTCAGCCTTCGTTCTGTCTCTTTAAGATTGTCTAAGTCTTGCACGTTTCTTAGTCATTCTGACTGGAAGAATCCTCAGGGAATTGTGTTGGCCTCCTTGAAACCAGCTGTCTCTGAGCTCCCAGTAGGACTGAGGAGGTTGGAACCCCCGTGTGGGAGAGGTGCAGTTGATGGCTAAAGAGCTTGGATGGTGGTCTTTGGCTGCTTTTCTTTGAATCCTGACTCTGCCCCTTAGTAACTGTGTTACCTTGAGCAAGCTTCTTGACTTTGCTGTGTCTGTTTCCTCTTCTGTAATTCACATTGTAAGATTGTTCAAGGATTAAGTGGGTTAACATGCAAAGTCCTCACAAAGGTGCTTGGTACCATGGTTCAAGTCCAGTAATACCAGTCGTTGCTAGGCCGGTGTCATTACTCTCTGCCCTTGCTTCGCTGTAAATGGTGTATTTTTCTTTTCTTCTTTTCAGACTCATTAACAGTTTTGTATTATGTTATAGTTCTCAGTTTACACCCCTCCCCCTCAACTACATTTGTCACCAGAGTGAAGCTCCAGGTCTCCAGAGCCCACTCTGCCAGCTAAACAAGAAGATCAGTAGGATACTCTCCTTTGAAAAGAATTAATGTCCGAAGTTCTTCTGTGATAAAGTTATACTTATTTCCTATACACCATAAGAAATTCAATGGTGTTTAAGAACGTTACTCCTCCACTCTGCTTTCCTCTCTTTGCCCCACCTCCCAGACAAGCAGGACACCTCCTGAATTTTGCAAATAACTTGAATTGACTTATTAAATACAAAATGAGTCAAGTTGTAGGCCAAAGTGGACTTAGCTTTATAATTCCAGCAGTAACAGGGCTTGGAAAGAGGTATCATGGAAGATGTAATAACAGTTGCTTTTAAATGCCTTGGAAAGAACTTCAGGTGTTGTTACGTGACTTCTCCTTGAAAGATTTAAAATCCTAGAGCCAGGAATGTACACAGTTTGCATTGTGTTATACTGACAAGGCAGCTAGTTAATCAGTTTTAGTAGATCTTTGTTCTTCTGTGGGCTTTTTTTTGTCATGAGGGACTTTTCCACTGTTAATAGTCGCTTCCCTTTCTTAGGTATTCTTGCTCCAAAAGAGAGCAAAAAGAGTTTTAAAAAGAGAAAAGGAAGGACGTAGAAGAAAACTCTGATCACTGACAAATGCTTTAGTGATTTCTGTAGTGGTCAGTTTTATCACTTTATAAATGTAGGTTTGCTTTTCTGGCTTATCTGTGGAAGACTAGTCCATAGCAGAAATTGAAGGACAGTTTCTCAAGTTTCACCAATTTACTTAGTATTTATCCTAACTTCAACGTAAATTAATGTGACGTTATTGAAGAGATACTAATGATTCCTTGAAATACATTTGAGTACTGTTAATTTTAAAACTTAGAATTTACCAGGAAAAATTCTTTAAAATTTGGAAATATCACAAGGTAAAAAATCAGGTTTTATTAAACCTAAAGACTTCAGAATGTTAAGGTGAAGCATTTTATTAGTTTAAACTGTTTTTAAAAATATGAATTTAAAAATATTTTTCTCAGTCTCAAAGTTACTTTAGAACCCTCTGCTGCCACCAAACTCTTTCAGTTCTGATTTCAAAAATTAAATTTTTTGAATTCTGAAGTTTAAATTTGTGTAGACTTTTTCAGTGTGAGCGTGTCTAAGTTTATTTTGATACCTGATTAAAAACACCATTTTCCTTAACCTGTCAACAACTCAGCTGAGCAGACTACATCATTCAGTATCTTGTCTGACCTGCGGAAGCAGTCCAGAAAGAAAGACAGCACAGATTGGTGCCACACTTCGACAGAGACATTTTTCCCCAAGCAAATTCATCCAGTTCAGTTAACTTTTTTTCCCCACTTAAGGACAGATCAAAAAAAAAGCAGCTGTAAATGACTGAGTTGGTCATGTATTTGACACGTCAGTTTGTGAATATAAAGCCGAACACAGGGGCGGGGTTCTGCCTTTAGATTCCAGACAATGGCCAGTACCAGAGCCCTGGCCTCAGATCGCTGCACTGGGCTGCTGGGGAGTGTGGGCGAGCTTAGGTTACACTCAGGTGCGGTGGCAGAGAGCTGGGGCTCGCTGTGCTCTGTACCTCTTTCCCTTACAGTTGTGACCATTCTTGAGAATTCTCAGGCACTTGGCAGGTTGTCACTGAGTTTCACTTTAGCCCCATAGGCTAAAGCCGTTGGGTAGTACATATGGTTAGGTTCGTGATTTTGATAAAATTTTTGTCCTAAATGTCTGTTCCTTCAAAACTCTTATTACGATAAATATAATACCAGCATTTCGATTTCTCAGTTCAATAATTTCTTCCTGAGACCTATACTGAACTTTGTACAATCATAATACTGTTTATTCTTCTCGGATGTGACAGGATAGATCTGAAACATCTAAATAACATTTATGAGAGATTAAATTTGTCAAAAATGGCCTGTTGCTCTGTGGATCAGCTCTAAGAGCCTCATCTTCTGCATGACAACCCTTCAAGGGCTCCTTCCCATCCCGCTGCCTGTGTGCCAGTCTGCTCCGCGTCCTGCAGTGGCACCGCCGTCCGGCAGCCCCAGACAGCATGTGTCTTCAGAGTCCTTTTTCTCTGGCCTGCTGAACCTAACCGTCATGTAATTTTAAGTTCTACTGTTTCTTTGACTTAGTAGACCTTCCTTGACTAATGCTGTGATGGAACGTTTCCTTCCTCTGGGTGGTCTAAGAATTTAACTCGCAGGGGTGCTCTCCCCCTACAAGGGCACCTCGCCTGTGTGCTTACTCAAAACATCAGATTAATCCACACGTCCTGTGTGTTCAGGGCTTCCGCAGTGTGGCCTGTGCTCACTGGGCAGATCTGTGAGCAGAAAACAGGGCTAGGACTGTGTCACCTCCAACACTCATCCACTGGACAACCTCACACAAGCTACCTAACCCCTCTGTGATTCATTTCCTTCTTTTGAAAATGAAGATCATACCTACCTTAAGGGTTATGAGGATTAAATGAGTTAATTTGGGTAAAGTGCTTAGCACAGTATCTGGCACTTTTTAAGTGCTATGCAGATGTTTATTAAATAAAATAACTTACTGAGTGTGCTGAGTGTTTTACATGCGGTCAACTCATTTAATCTTCCCAGTAGTCTTACATGGTAGATCCTGTTACCATCCCCATTTTACAGAGGAAGGAACCCAGACACACTCAAAGGCAAGTAAGTAGAGGGCAGAACCAGGATTTGAGTTCACACCACCTGGTTCCAGGGCCCTCGAGCACTTCTCTGCCCGTAACCAGTACGGAGTGCCGTTACACCGAATGTAAATCAGTTTGTCCTCGAGAATGTCACAGTCGGATGGAGAGAGATGCAGCAGAATGCGTTTCTTGACCTATTAGAGAGCAACATGCTGTGAGATCACGGGGCAGGGAGACGTTAGTCCCACTGGTCCCTGGTGTTGACCTCCTTGGGCCGAAAATCAGGGAGGCTGAGAACCCTGCGTGTTATCAGCTGCTCCCCCGGCACTCTAGGCCTAGGGCTACCACATGATAATGTATTGGGGGTTTGTATTTGTTTTCTTTTAAGCCACTTTTCTGTCAGGCTTTTGAGACCTTGCCAGTACAGTGACTCTAGTCTGGGACCATACAGAACACCATAAAGACGGTGAGGTACAGGGAATGAGAAAATGTGTCAGCCGAGTCGGCCTGTAAATGGTGCATCATAGGTATTTAAAACATGTTTCAATCTTCCCTACCACGTCACCCAACTCTACTGAAATACCAAATTAATCCACAGGACTTCTAGGTAGAAAAAGTCAGCAACCGGTTCTGGAAGCTAGTACTACAAATCTTAGTCATAACAAACAAAACCTTGGATATGTGAGAAATTCTCTTGAGGTGGTTGTACATGCCTGCATGCCCTGTAGATTTACAGCTGGGGATGTGTACTTGTAATAATAGATAACTTTGCAGTGTCCAGACTTTTTGTGCATACAGTCAAAAGTTTTAAAAGTGAATTTCTTCAAAGGATTCCAGTTATTTGGCTGATAAAGCACAGCTAATGAAAAAATATATTTTACAGTTGTCTTTTTTTGGAATAAAAAGGCTCCTAGGACAGTAATGCTTTGTAGAGGTTCTAATGGCTAATACTCTTAAGTGCCGGGTAAAAATTAAACTTGAATAGCAACGATGAAATATTTACTCACCAGATGGCTTTGAAGTTTAGCTGCTTTTTGGTTCCAGTCCCCTTCCTAATGGACATGTTTCAAAGAAGAAAACGATTATAGCATTCAGCTGTGATGTTTTCGTCCGTCCTCTGTGCATGCAAGAAATCCATTTTGTTTTGGTCCATTTGGGTATTTAAATTTTGAAGACCAGCTACTTAGAAATTCATTAATGACAGAAATGGTTCACACAGCTCCGAATTCATTCTCCTTGATAGGATAACATTTAAAGGTTAATTTTTCTAATTCCTATAGAAATAATTGTTTTAAAAGATTGCTTCAACTCTTTTAGTCTACAGTCTTCCCAACCTAAATTTATTTAAGTCTGTATAGTTTTATATCAGAAGGCCTAAGGTAAGTGAGTGTGTGTATATAAAATGAATAATAACATTATAGAATTTAATTTTATAAAGTATCTCACTAGGTAAAATCGCTTATATTGAAAGATGTTTAGAAACTACATGTTAGAGGTACAGTTCTTCAGTTCTAATAATACTGAAGGGTTTTCCTTCAAAGTTTAAAATTGTAGCTGCTTCAGAATGTTCAGTAAATATTGTTTTTCTTTTACATCCTGGATTAAATTTCACTCACTCAGGTAATATAGGAGTTAAGAAATTGTTATTGCAATGTTGGTTAAAATGTTCTGTTTTTATGTTTCCTCCCATGTGTACTATGATACGCTTTTAACATTTATGTTTGTCTTTTATTGCTCAGTTTTCATATGAATCCGACAAGTAATGAAGACCTCAGGAAAATCCTGGTAAGTTGCAGAGGGGGTTAGAGAATTACCCAAAACCAAGCGACAAGCTGTCTTTCTGTCTGGGGCACATTTCTAAAAAGGCCTCCGTCTCCTTGAATCCCTCAGTTACCCACAGATTATAGCTTAGTGTGATGATTTAGGGAGAAAGAAAAAAAGCAAAATCCAAACTTTATCTTTAATATACCATAGGGTGTGACTTATGTATGATCTATGGAAGTGTACGCAAACATAGTTATAATTGAAGCCAATTTAGAATATACAGGTTTTGTTTGCAGACTGTTTAAAAATCGATATGAAAGCTGTATGTCACGTCAACATTATAGTTGTGAAATAAGAGCATGTGGAGAAAGTGGCATTTTGTTACTGTTGTAAATCAGGTTGAGGGGAGAATAAACCTGCTTGTGAACATTTAACAGTAGGAAGAGCTTCCTGGCCAGAGACCCATTTAACCAGGAGTGTGTGTGAAAGATCCTTTAGGACACTTACCTTCCAAGTCAGAACAAAACCAAATATATTAACAGGCTTCGTAGCGACCAGCTAAATTAACTCACAGATCTTGCAAGGATTATTCAGATATCTTAACTTCATTTCATTGTTATTTGAAGTCTAGTTTTCAACCTCTGTTCCGAGTTCCAGTACATCTTCAGTCTATTCTAAATACTATACTAAGCCCGGAGAGAATAAGTTGCTTTACAAAAATATGAGCACATGTCTTGGTAGGAAACTAAATTCTCACTGAATAGCAGAAATAGAGCCTTTATTCCAAGGGGCTGGTGGTTGCTGTTTCAACCATCTGTCCTTAATGTGTGTGATCCAGATGTATAATAAGAATTTTTCGAAGCAATAACCTATCACAATCTTCTGTGGTGTGATAGGCTGAGAAGAAACCATGGTGTTGTGTAAACCATTCTAAATGCAGTCATTTGTCTTTAAAATGGTAGAAAACATTATAGAGGCAGAGGACTCTGTACTGTGTTTTTGCCGTTTTAATGTACATGATGTGTACGTTTTGATGTTTCATAAATACTCAAAAGTCTTTATATTATGGCAGACTGGCGAGAAACGTCAGAATATATGAAGTCAGCCTTTGATCAGATAGTAAAATGAATTCTATCAGGCGGTTACTTAATCTCAAACAAAATGCGACATCAAAAAATCGATTTAATGTGCAGCTATTGTTTATTAAGTAACCTTAATTACAATTTCTATGTGCTTGTAAATGTACTTTTCCAAAGCTTGTAATTTATTGCTGTAAAAGCATCCTTAGAATTCTTTAAAGAAATAAAATGTGAAAATTGTTTTAGTTAAGGGATTTAAAGGTGATAAAAGAATCCTTGATGTGTGATTGTTTTTCTCTGGAATACTAACTATTCTAAATGACAGTTAAAGGATTACTAGGTGTTGTTAATTTACTGCAAGATACAATTAAGAGGAGAAAGCTCATCCTCATACTGATCGTTATTGGAAAAAAGTATTTGAACAAGTTTTCTGTTGAAGATTTTAAGATGTTTGAAGTAATGTACCTTAAGTTCTTCAATAATAGCTGTCCACCGAGTTATATCTTTTTTCCCCTTCTGGACATAGTATTTTGTAATTAAGTTTGTCTGTCTTATATGCTCGTGCCAACACCTGTCTGTGAAAGCAGTGTTTAAACAGGAGCAGTAGCCAGTTGAAAGGGCAGTGTGAGCTCTTTAAGGCCTAATTAAGAACTGAAAGGGAGATGAAGGGAGTAGCACAGAAGATGTGAACGTAGCTGAGATGATATTCCCAGAGCAGAGTTCCTCATTAGAACAATAATGAGATGATCAGAGGATGCCAAGCCTTCATCTTATCTCTCTCTCTCTCCTCTAGTTGCCTTGGATGTCAGTTAGTACCCCACCAACATTTGGTTACCAGGACAACCTTTCTTTAAATCTTCGGTTATTTTGAGTCTTGATAATTTGCTTTTGTTGAAATTTAAATATCGTAAAAAAATATACATTTCCTAGTTTAAAAGGCTAGATTGTGAGTAAAGTAAAAATAGATCACTAGTAATTCTCAAAGTATTTTGCACAACTGTTATTTAAAATTCCACTTAGACAACTTAATGTAATAATTCTGTTCACTCACCCAACTCTTATTTTCTTATATCTGCATATGGAAATTTTGAACAGAGCTTGGGTAGGAATGAAAAAGGATTGGTTATGAAAGGGGAAGAGAGAAGAAAAATTTACATTAAATTTCAATATAAGAAGACATCTTAAAAACATATGTGCCATCTATATGGAGTGCTAGAGGAAAAACTGTTGAGTACTTGGGAGTCCCATGTTAGGTTATTTGAAGTCTTTACCAGTTTGGAAATTTCTCAACTTTAGTTTTTCTAAGAATAGTATTAAAAGTATCTTTTGAAAAAATAATTCATTTTTATATTTGCCTGAGAGTTTTCCTCTTTAAGCAAAATAATTTTTGTAACCAGAAAATATTTTAATTTCCTACTCTATTAGTTAATATTAATCTTTATTTTATTTGGAATTATATCAACAAACAGAAGGATAGATGTATTTATTGAGTATATTAGTCAATTTAAGAATCTTATGCCTAAAATTAGACGGTTTACATGATGTTCAAATATGGGATAAAATGTGGAACTAAGCATAAGACTGTTTTTAATTACTTTATATTCTTTTCCAGAATATAGTTTATAGTACATGTGTTTCTAAGATGTTTTTTTTTGCATAAAAACTTGATGCAGAAATTTGGGGTAAATTTTTCACATAAAAGGACAAATGGAAAATTTATTGAAAAGGTCAGAACTGTATTTCCAAGAAATCTGTTTATCCATAAGTATTAGATGGTTGTGAGGGGGAAAAATAAGCCAAATAATGGATTTGTATATTCTAGATCATGGCTTATATCTTAAGTGTTGAACAATATTGTGGGATAATAATTATTTTGAGAGATTAAATTTTAGATTGATTTGTATCATGGCATTAATTTAAACTCCTTATGTCAAAATAAGAATTTTTTGACATGTCTTTCATCCTCATTGTCTGTAGAGAAATGTTAAAAAATTACTTTAACTACATTCTCTGGTAGCACTGGTATAGTGTTAAATGTAACAATATAAATGATTTTCTAACTGCATATTATCACTTAATTAGTTTGGAGAAATCAGTTCGTATATGTATAATTTGATTAAGAGAGGCCCAGTCTGATTGCTATTATTATGTTAAATTAAGAAAAAAAGTAAAACAATCAATTGGTAGTGAATCCCATTTAGTTTAATTTCATTAATCCCTGCAGTTCTCACAAGAACTGCTATTTTTCAGTAAATATTGTATTAGAAAAATGAAATCACATTAGTTGGACATAATCACTTTTTTAGAATGCAGTTCTGAAAAACCTCTTTGCAGACCAGGAGATGTTAGAGTTGAAAGGGACCTTAGAGAACATCTCATTTATCAGAGAAGGAAAGTGAGACTTAGGTGGGTTTCTGTCTCAAATTTGTGCAGAATTACTTAGGTTAAAGTAAGAAACTTTAGCTTATTATTATTATTTTTTTTTTTTTTGCGGTACGCGGGCCTCTCACTGTTGTGGCCTCTCCCCATTGCGGAGCACAGGCTCCGGACGCGCAGGCTCAACGGCCATGGCTCACGGGCCCAGCCGCTCCGCGGCATGTGGGATCTTCCCAGACCGGGGCACGAACCCGTGTCCCCTGCATCGGCAGGTGGACTCTCAACCACTGCGCCACCAGGGAAGCCCTAGCTTATTTTTAATTAATGTTTAAAATATACTTAGCTCTATGGGATGTCTTATCTTTTCTACAGAAACCTGCTGCGTATAATAAATGTCAATAGGAGTGTGTTTAGGAAAATCTAAGTTTTGTATCTCTAGACTACTTATGACCAATTAAACTAGTAAATATGTGTGTATACTTCTTCTAACAAAAAGTTAATTGATCTGAAAGAGAAGAGAATAAAAAGTAAACCAACACATATCTCCGGAATTGTCCTTTAGTTGTCGTAAAGCAATATTCTGAAATGTTTTGGGGGACAAAGGTAATCTATTCATAAAGTTGTATCTATATCCAGTTTCTAATGGTAAAATAAGTCATTTTTAAACTTCCTTTTAGCATCCTCTCTCTTCTGTTAATCTAGTAGAGGCTCCTCCTGACTTTTGTCTTTACTACTTAAATAGCTTTGTAACTAATCGCGGTCCCTCTAAATGATCTTACCCACTGCTGCCATTTTCCTAAAACTTAGCTTTAATCATCTTTCCTCTGTTTAGAAACCTTCAGTGGGCTTTCTGTTTCCCATAACACTAAGTGTGATAGTATCAGACATCCTTGATGGTCTGTTGGGAACCCACTGTTCCAGCCTCTCTCTCTGTGCCCGGTCCTGAACCTTATTTCCCAGCCGTGCTCCACAGATCACCCTTATTGGCCACTGTGCCTTGAACTTTGCTTCCTCCTTTGATCAAGCAGAGCCACTGCTTGAGATGCCCGTTACGCATTTCTGCCTGGCAAAATCTTTGAAGGCCTAGTGCAAGCTATATCTTCTCTGCAAAACCTGAGAGATTCTATGGATTGGAGAAGTTTTCAGCCAGGAATATTGTTTTGCCTTTATTCTAGAGAAGGGAGTGCTTGGGTAACACAAGCATCAAATTGGTATCTGTGCTCTAGCTTGTTTCTCTGGTGCAACAAAGTCATGGGCCTGGGGAGGAGGGGATAAAAAGTTACACTTTGGCTTTACTGATGAAAACTCCTGGATGCATAGCAAATTAAAATAGATCCTGAAAATGAATACAGACAAATTTAATTCTTATGACAAAAAAGGGGAAAAAAAGACCTTTCTACGTTTATCAGTCCTTGTTCTCCGTCCCCCACTGAATAGATTAGATACTATTAGTCCTTAAGAGCAAGGCCAATTTTCTCAGTATTTCAGTTTATTTTCTTTAAAGCCAAATGGAAATGTTTGGAAAGAAAGTGATGAAAACCATTTTAGGTTGTTGAATGTAGTGATAGAACTATGTATAAGAAGGCATGAAGATTGCTACTTTATATTTTGACATTATATTTTACATAATGAAACATCTAAATATTAAATAGATGATGCTACAGTGCACTTTAAATAGATGATGTTACAGTGCCTTTTTGATTAAATTTCTGAGAAATATTTTTCTTTTAATATTAGGATGCTTTGTAATAAAAATGAATTGAATCAATGCCTTTTTTTTTTGGTTTATGTTTGTACCTTTGTGTTAAGAGAATTTTCACCAATAGAATGAGGTTAAACAAAATAAAGTAAGTGAAATGGGAGAGAATGCAGATATACTAATCTTAAGTGTTAGCATGACTGTAGTTGAACTCTTGAGTTTCCTGACAACCAAGGCAAAAAGGGAAATAAAATAAATTGTACAAGTATTAGTACTAGGAGGAGAAAATAGACTAGTTACTCAGAGGAGAAAAGGTTCTATTTGCCTATAAGTTAAAACAGTAGTTACTCCCATGGAGCTTCTTATAAAGGATGCTCATGGATTTAGTTTTGAATGCCATCAACATTTCATAGCAAACTGGAGAAGCAGAGTTGATATTGCTGTTTCTTGTAACCATCTTCAATAAAAAGGTAAAGACGTAACATTAAACTACAGTTCAGCGGAAGCAATTCCACGAGGACTAAACTAATATCCAAATGTATAGTTTTCAGTAGCTTCTTATATTTCCTAAAGTTAATTCTTACAGATCTTTTGATTTTGTCTATTTTAATTATGTTTATTATTGAGCATTTTATCTCTTAACTTAATCTTAAATTACATGGTCAATTTCTTATATTTAAGAAGTTAGAGTTGTAATCAAGGCTTCGGTGTATCTGCTTTAGACCTTTCCTCAGAACTGGCTAGCCATTCTGTGGACTGTCACATTGGTTCTAGCCAAGGACAGAGAAGAGTTTGACGAGGGTTTGAAACAGTTGAACTTCAAAATAACTCATAATTTGCCCCTGATGTGCTGTCTATTAAAGTGACCGTCTTTATCCTACTCTAGGACAGCAACCCTTTTGATGCCACTGCAGGCTATCGTAGTCTGACCTATGAGGAGGTACTGCAGGAGCTGGTAAAACACAAAGAGCTCCTTAGGAGGAAAGACTCCCACATCCGGGAGCTGGAGGACTACATCGACAACCTCCTTGTAAGGGTGATGGAGGAGACGCCCAGTATTCTCAGAGTGCCGTACGAACCGTCCAGGAAAGCTGGCAAGTTCTCCACTAGTTAATAAGCCAATGGTACTGCATTTATAATTGGGGAAAAAAGAAAGGAAGAAAGAGAAAAAAAGGAAGAAAAGCTTGTTACTGAGAGAGACCGCGCTATCAGGTTTCATTACATACTCTCCTGCATTGTGAAGAACTGTTTCACCTGTAAATATTAGCAGGGACTAGCAAGAGTGACCTTTGAAGTGAGCTAAATAATTTAAACCTTTAAAGTGAAAATGGGCCAGATTCTCGTGAACAAGCAGTTCCTTAGGATTCACTTAGGTGCTGGTGCCGGCCCACTAATCTGCCATAGGCCTAGAAGTATCTTCAGAAGTACGTGACTTATTCCTCAGGAACAGATTTCTCATCAACAGAACTGATACTGTGGTTGGTTTCTCAGAAGTCAGTTTGTACAGATTTAGCTGCAGGAATACTGCTCATTATAAACACTACTCAAAAAACAGCTCATATTTTATATACATATATGTACGTGAATAGTCTGTTCATGTATCTTTGTATATAAAATACATGCATATACCTCATATATACATGTGTTTTTAGAACATTTAAAGACAACTGGTTGCCTCTAAAATTAGGATACCAATTAGGATTTCTTAATTTGAAAATGTATGTGTGCTCTATCAATGCAAAACAAATCATCATTGCTACTATAATGGTTTGTTACACAGAAGCTGCTTCAAATCACTCTTGACTATGTGAACCTTGGTTTCAAAATAAGCTGCTACTATATATTATTCCAGCGTCAAATCTTTTCTCTTTTTCCAAAAGTAATGATCTAAAGCCCCTTTTTAAAGAACGATGTGTTTTAGGAAACTTGATTAACCTTTCAACAGCATGAATTTCTTGAATTAATTTTTTATCTTAATATTTGAGTTTTGTTTGAGCTATAAGCGGAAGATAAGCAAATGTGATTTGTTGAGATTCTGAATGTCTTTAAAATATTCAGTACTAGCAAAGAAAATATTAGGAAGTTATATCTGAAGATAATTTGGAGGTGGGGGGAAGTAGGTGATCATTCTGATGCCTGATAACCCAAAGCAATGAACAAATTCTAGGAATGAAGAATTAGGCTTGGTTTCAAGTTACATAAATAATGGAACAGATGGTTGCATTTGGTTTCTGAACCAAAATAAGAGTTGCTAAAGGAGGGGCGAGTTTCTAGAATAGATCTTTACTGGCACGACATTTTACACTATTCTGCAGCCACCCTGTAAGAGTAAATCAATATTACAGAATTGTGTCAGCTTTGTTTTTTAAGTCTGCTCCCCAAAAATGTTGACTACTCTCACGAATTTTCTTTATATATTTGTACAGAATTAGTCTTTAAAGTGAAAACGATATAAAAATATTACTAATCATCTGCTGATTTTTTAACTTTAAAAGTCTGAAATCCATACTATGAAATACTGAATCTGTGTTTTCTAAAGGAAATCTAAGATGAAAAATTCACCTGTATATGGAGACATACAGTCCCCAATCTTTTACCAAATGCATTTCTGTCTAATATTTATCTCTGCTAAGACTTCATTGAGAGTTAAATACAAAGCACATATAATAGTTTTGCTCAGTTTAATATTTTGAATCAGATAATACTTGGCCAAGCTTATATTCACAAGTTAGAATCCCTTATTATTTGTATTTTTCTGAGTTTCTTCAGTTTTTCTATGAGAGCATAAATTTTGAAATTCTGAAAAATTTTCTGAAATACAAAAAATTAAATAATTTTTAATAGGAGACAAGGAGAAATAGCTTTCACCAACTTTTTCCTCCACTTCTAAATTTCTGTAAATAAGCCTCACAATCTGGTATAGAATTTTATTTTCCCATTTGAGGTCTTGGTAGTTCTTTTTAACATGGTGCCATTTTTAGTTAACATTTATTAAACGTTGCACAATTCTTAGTATTTGTTTTTTCTGTTAGTATCACTGAGGCTCTTCTTACACTTTTAAAAGTACAAAAATCCATGTGTTTGCAGTATTATGACATTATCTGCAGATATTTTAATATGCTTTGGCCAAATTTACTCTTTATAGAATGAACCACGATGCCAGTGTTGTACTGGGGATATGTTTTATGTAAATAGAGCTCATGAAAAAGTATGGTTAAGGGACTGCCATTCTTTTTATGAGGAAATTCATTTTTAAGGAGGATTCTTTGCCTGTATAAAAACTGTTAAGGATTAGACTTAGCCATACGTTAATGACTGGGTTATAACTGCATCAATATTTTTATCTTTAATTCTGAGACAAGAATTGTATTGAAAACTGAATCTGCATTTATCACTGCCCGCAATGTTCTCTTCCGATGTTTATGAACTTTCTTTCACTCGTGACCTGGAATCAAACTGACTATATATATATATATATATATATTCATAATCAATCGGTCAATATAAGGAACTAAAAACAAAAAGTAAAAATGAGTTCCTAAGTAAACATAACAGTGTTTCCTGTGTTTGTGGGCAGAAGTGCAAATAGAGTAGTTTTAATTTTTAGCGTTGTAGGAAAAAAGGCCAAAAGATCACATTAGTTTATTTTTGCAAACTATAACTTTTAAGTATTTTAATGGTATATTTTGTTAGTAACTTAGACAAGGAAATAAAACATATGTACTCATTAAATAACGTGCAGCACAATAGACTTATAGACAGAGTTTACTTTTGCTTTTATGCTTAAAAAAGGCATGCTCAAAAATATTTCCACCAATTAGAGGATTTTTTTAAATTGCAGAGTTTATAATAGTCTCAAACCTGTCTTAAGCTAACATACTTCTGTTACATAATTAAAAATATTTCTGCTAAGATCTTTTAAACAGTATAGTTTTACAACCAGCTCCCCTCCCAGTTCTAAAATTCAGCTTCAAAGTATTGAACATAACTGTCCTACCACTTAGGCTTCAGGTTCATTTATTAAATACCAGGGAATAAATCTTAGAATTGTATATAAAATGATGTGTCACCCATTCACAAAAAATATTTTAAGTATTGCTTTTTGCTGCTGTATTCTGCATTGAGCCTAGTTTTGCCATCCTCCCATGAATGTAGTATTATCCATAGATTATACGTAACTACATCTATTGCTTTTAGCAGTAAGTGAAGATTTCGTTGTAATTTTCCAGCTGTGAAAATGTTGCCTGTATTTAAAAGCGTTTCATGAATGGAAACCTAAGTAAAACTCAGCTCGCTAGTGACAGACTTGCTTTCCTCACATCCTTCACCAACTCCTCCGCCCTCACGCCCCACTGGCTACCACCCCCATAAGGGTGCTTATTCTTTAGCAAGGAGAATCTCAAAAAAAAAAAAAAAAAAAAAAAAAAAAGGGAAGTATTGCTGTCTTTAATATATCTAGAAATTTTTACACTAGAACTTTTTTTTTCCTCTTAGGTTTTTAGAAAAAGCAGCCTACCTTGGATTTGTAAAACAAGGTGAAACTTTCTGATGTCTGTGTGCTCATATGTCTTATAGATATGGTTGGTGTCACTTGTGTGTGTGTAAATGAAATATGAAGCATGCTCATTCCCTCGATCTCTTTGAAGTAAAAGGAAAAGGATCGCAGTGCTGCTGGTTCATGATTGTACATGGAAGGGTCTGTCAGCACACACTGAAAGCCCCCGTTTTCACAGATTTATAAGTTTAATAATCCAGATGCAATCATTGGAGGTATTTAATATGCAATAGGTAGCATCTTAACTAATTAATCTGCATAAGAAGGGTTTTCTGGTGTACTTAATAAGAAGTGTAGAAGCTCTGCAAGCATTAAACTGGAATTGACATTTTATTTCATTTATTTTCCATGTCAAAAAATACACTCTTAAAATGGAATTGAAGTCTGTAACAAATGATACATTTGGGCCTGTCAATCTTTGATCTTAGGGGTGGTTTGATTTTGTGGTACCAAAAGAAATGCTGCAGATCTAGAAATGTATGTATTTAGCAGGTATTTGAAAGATACAAGCGTTATTTATAACTGAAGAGTATTACACTTAGTAAAATGCTCTAGTAACTTGTATACATTTTTGCAGGTACAAACTCCGAAGTATGTAAGCATTATGTAACATGACAGTTGTATAATTTATGTAATCTGATGCATGAATCAGAATTTTTATATATGATTATTGGTTTATTATAGTTGATTAAAATGTTTAATCTTAATTTGGTGGTCATAATTTCTTATTGCAGATAAAACAGCATGAATATTCATTTGTACATGAGCCCTCCTTGTCTTTTAAAAATACAGTAGGATGCCTCTTATTATTTGATGTATGGCAGCAAGTATTCTGTAAGACCTACAAACTCACTTCACTACGAAAATAGTTTTGAAAAGTAAGGTTTAGCGTGGACACTGTTTAGCAGCCCTTTGTGTATAAGATATCCCCTCCCAGGGACAGAACTTACTGTTTGGTAGCAAACTACATCTGCGTATTTATACAGAGGCTAAGACCTATGCTGAGTGCTTTCTCTGTATGCATTAATTTCATTTATTCTTCACAGCAGCCCTCTACAGTAAGGACTGTACAAGCTTTCAGAGGAAATTGAAGACAGCTAACAAAACAGCTATTTGTGGAACTCAAGAGTAGAGTTGGCAAAGCCATGGCATTTCTCACTACTTTTTAGTGTCCAGCTCATGGCAGAGACCACTAATTCATGCCCACTTCCAGCCCTCTCAGCCTGCAGTCCAGGTATACGCCTGTCCATCCCAGATGTTGTCTGAGGGAAGCAGGAATCTAAGGGCCTGGGGTGATGGTGTGGGTGTGGGTGTGGCAGAGTGTTAAGCAGTTGTATTATTCTAGATTATGAGACGTGATCCACACGTCGTGGTCCTGAAAGTAAGTCATACACTCTTGGAAGAAGGGAGTTCTCTGCAGGCCAGAACACCTTCCTGGTCCTTAATTGCCCTCAATTTTAGAGGCCCATTTATTGTATCCTTTTACTTCCCCTGGTATTTCTCTGGATTGTTCCCCTTTCTGCCTATCTGCAGCACACACGTTTATTTTTTCTTAGTCTACTGAGACAAAGATATTTGAGGTAATTTGAGGGTAGAGAGTTATTATTCTGTTAAAGTGGCTGTTTTCCACATAGGTTTGTTCTAATGCTGTGCCTCTCTCAGGCCAGATGGAAATGAAAGTGAGGCCAGGGTTGCTAAACCTGATTGTCTCAGAGACTGAAAACATAGAGTTTATGTGAAATATGATTTCCACATGTTAGCAACTGATTCTTTAAAAAAACAAACAAACAAAAAACCCACAAAACCGCAGGCCACTAGTGCACAGTCTTCCTTAGTCAGTGTTTCTGATGCACCATCATCATCGTCATCATCATCATCAGAACAGTGCAGAGCGTAGTTGTTTACTCCCCCCCCCAGATGATCTTGTATTCAATCAAAACCTGACTTGGCCAAGGGGCGTGCGGGGCATGTGTGATGTGTAAGACGGAATTACAGCTCAAGACTCCTGGGAGGGAGGGGGGAGAGAATAGGGAGTAACTATTCAAGTGACTCTATAGAGTTTCAGTTATGTAAGATGAATATGTTCTGGAGGTCTGCTGTGCAACATGGTGCCTACAGTTAATGACACTGTACTGTGCATGTAAAAATCTGTTAAGGGGGTAGAGCTCATCTGAAATGTTCTTACAGCAGTAAAGAAAAAGCCTTTCTCAGGTACGCCTGCCCCTGAGTCTGGCAGTGCAGTTGCTTTTCAGCGGGAGAACAGCACAGTGAATCTGAGTGACAGTCCAAGGGCCACCGCTCTGGTGTTTAGAGCCTTTTAGAATGTTATCTAGTATCTGATACATACCCTTTTGTGGTAATTATGGTTTTTCAGTATCTTATTTATGACGGTCTTGCCTTTTGGTAAAAAACTGTATAAAAACTATTGGTGTCCCAAAGATCAGTTTAGCACTTAATACTGTCCTGTGTTCAGGTCACATCACGTACGGTATGTGACAACTTCCAGTCATCTAAAGTCAATGTGTTGTTGTGTGTGTGTGGTTTTTTTAGGGTATAAAATACATATTTCAATTGAAATATAATGGTCATTGATTCCGTAGTTTCTTTGATTTTGTACATCCACTATTTAAAATTCTACTGTACTTTTGGACGCCAGCCAGATCAGGAAAGCTGGATGGTTAGATCACTGGTTGTCAAAGTGTTGTCCCCAGAGCAGCATTGGCAGTATCACCTGGGAACTTGGGAGAATGAATGCAAACTCTCAGGCCCGACTCCAGACCTACTGCATTAGAAACTCTGGGGGTTGGACCCAGAAAGCTCTATTAACCAGCCCTGCAGGTGTTTCAGATGCACATTCAAATCTGACTACCATTGAGATAGAGAACCCCCCTTTTTTCTTAGTTTAATGTACTTCAGAGAATTTTTTTTAACTTAATGTAATTTTCCTTGCCAGTCCTGAATTTATTTATGAACCTGTTTTTTTAGTTTTTTGATAAAATGAGTATTTTGTGTTTTAAAGAAACTTAAGTCTGGTGAAACTTCATATAGATAGAATGCTTGCAAGATAATGCACAATGCGTATGCAGAGTAGAAACATAGTTAATACCGTTAATTCTTTGATATCTTGTTTTGTTTGTGCAGTGAGATTTGCTGTTGTGATGGGGAAGGCAAAAATGCACATGGGCCTTAATGCGAAACTGCCAGAATGTCTTCCTTTGTTCTGACGTGGCAACCAAGCTTGATTAAGGAGGGCATCTTTCTCAGCCTCACAGAGGCCTTGAAAACTGAGGTAAAAGATATTAGTGTAGAAAGGAAACAGAAAATGGAGCCACATATGGAATGCGGTAGAATACAATTTTTGAATGTATGTGTGAAATTGGGCAAAGAACCTTAATATAACAAGTGAAGCCAACTTGTAACTTGAAGTGAGAGGTTCTGTTTAACAGGCACTTTGTAACTTTGCTAGTTACAATCATTTTGTCAAATAGTTCATAAAAAGCTTACATTATTTTCACAATCAAAACTGAGTCGAGTTCTCGTTTCTAGGGAAATCTAGAATGAAATGTAAGAGTCTTGTTAGATCTTGCATCAGATACTAGAAACACTGGATGATTAGGAAAAGACCATTATGCATTAGGTTAAAAATAACATAATTTAAAATAAGGGTGGTATGAGAGAGGAACATGCTATAATAGCAGAGTATTTTATTGGTTTTTATTCCTCGGTGGAAAAATGGCTAGAACATGAACAGTGTAACATGGATTCAGAGACATCTGAACACTGGCAAAAGTTGTTGGGTTTTTTGGTCTTGTTTGTTTCAATCATCACTCTCAAACCCTCAGTGGAAACTTCAGTGCCAAACATTAGATTAGCCTCTGGCAGAAAGGGAACTAGAGAGCACAGGTCATTAAAATCACGGCTGATTCTGAATCCTCAACTTGAACCTGTGCTTTCAACCTCTTTCAGCAAAATTTTGCTAAAGTTAGACAAAGAGTAACAACATTGGCTTATGAATTTCATTTCCTTTCCTAGTAATGAAGGAGGCATTAATGAGGGGGAAATGGCAGGAAAAGCCTGGGGAATTGGGTGGGGAAGGCGGCAGTGGGCCAGGCTCACAGGAAAACTAGTTGTCAACCTCAGATTAATTTAGGTTATAATCTGAAACCATATAGGACAAGCACTTTTAAGAAATAAGTCATTTGTCATAAACAGTTGACTGATCCAATAGCAGTATTTAGTGTTTTTATGTTTACATTTAAAGATATTTTGTTAATATACTGTTACTGAACATCTTTCATGATTTATAAGCTATAAAATATTTTAATCCTTGACTCATTTTTTTTTTACCAAGCTATTCACTTAATGCTATATGATATGTAGCACTTGAGACCATCTGTTAGGAATACTTGAATAATATGCACACTGTGAAGATATGTACAGCAAATAAAGCAGAAAACACGTGAAATAATTCAGGAAGAGTTTGTGAAGACAATCCTTGCATTTTAATTAAAAAAAAAATGTCTGAAATCTAGCAGGAAGTCTTTCCAAAACTGAAGCTCTTTTCTTATTCTGGGCAAATTGCTCTGCTGAGTGGCCTTAAGATGTCACTTTGACTTTAAGTGAATAGATCTTAAATAAAAATGTTGGCGTCAGTACTACTTAGAATTGTCCTTCTGAGCGTTCCTCATTAAGTGTGAGAAGTTACTGCAGAGTAACGGCGGCAGCTGCATGGGAACCAGGGTAAGCAGGCTGTTTTGTGAAGCGGGCCCAAGCGGGAGGCTGGGACTAGGACAACCTGGGTGTCCTGGGGTCATCCCTGGAGGACGGATTTGGGGGGAGCATCAGGTTGAATTTGGTACAAGTCTTGGAAACACTGAGCTGGGTGCAGCGAAATCCTAGGCCTTGGATGGTACTTTAATCCTTTTGGGAGGTTAAAGCTATTTATTTCCTTCATTCGAACTGGTGGAGGATGGGGGCAGGTTGGCGCCCTGGGTGGGTCTCCCCAGAGCAAGGGACCTTATTGTGAAAGATTGAAAGGTTTCCGAAGTCACTCAGCTGCATGTAGACATCTGGATCCTTAGTCCACCCACCTGTTAGTTTGGAGTGATTCCAAGGAGCCTCGCTCACTCCCAGGAGGCTTGTTGTCACTTAAGGGTCACACCACCTGATGAGCTTGTAGCCTAGACACCTGTCATGATGCCGCCTGCCTCTAAGAATGGGCCGGAATGGTATATACGTGGGACAAAGTTTAGTTCCCACCAGGCCACGGGAATGTCTGGCCAACGGTAAGTCTTAAGCCTGGTACTCACCCTTTAGCGGTGCCTTCTCTAACTGCTTTCAACTCTTGCGTTCTGATGCCTGAACCAGATGTCCTCGGAATCAGACCTTCTCTTTGTTTAGTGATTACTACCTTTGGATCTCACAATAGCAGGAGTAACCTCACTCACTGGGTGGACCTCAAACCCCAAAGGCACATCTGTCAAAAGCCTTCATAAGACCACAGCTATGTACCACATCTTAATTTCTGATTGACTATTGTATAGAACTCACTATTTGGGGATATTAGCATATTATTTCAACCTTTAGTCTGATCCTTACTCTTTTTATCAGAGACACCCTAGGTATTTATTATTATCCACCTAAAATAATTTGGGGACTGTTCCTTCTGTTGATTTCCACAGACTGGCCAATCATTTTATAAATGCCTTTCAGTTGTCTTTGTGCTGAGTTCTTCCTATTTGTGGAGGGAATCAACCAGTTGAACAAGCTTCATCTCAGTTTCTCTTCCATTTGGCAATCAGTAGTATTTGGCGCGCTCTAGTAGCTGAATGACTTTTAGTACGCATGGGAAACTTACTCCTACCTTTATTATTTTTATACCCATATTTCTCTTTGTCCTGACTCATTTATTTCATCGTTTTGAATTGCATGTATGTTTGTAAATCACCTCAGCTCTTCTGTGGGATGGGGCATCGTATGAATAATTTTTTTTATTTGGTGTTTCTTCCAATCCTGCTCATTCCAGTGCATGCAAAGTGCCCCATCTGATCTTTGCTGACCTCCAGCAAACCTCCGTCTTGTAAATTTATTTGTCCTTGTTTTTGAGTCTACTAGTTATTTAAAAACTATGTGCAAAGAATTCCTGGCAAAGACTTTGAGCCTCTGGTCATTGTATCCCCAACACTGATGCGTAGCACAGTGCCTGGTATTTAGTTGGTACTCAATGACATTTGTTGAATGAGTGATCAGATTATTTTTTATTAAGATCCATATTATTGTTACAAATATCTGTTATCAACAGTGATTTTATCTTCTAAGGGAGCCAGCCCCTTTGAAATGAATAAAAATAAAGGTTTTTAATAAGCAGTGGAAGTTGGATCTAGAGGAGACATGATTGGTACCAAAACCTTGCCAGTATAAACTGGGAACAGGCAGAAATAAACGTTCATCTTAAATTATAGGCCGTCTACCAGAGTTTAAGAAGCATGCTTACTCAACTTCACTCCTTCCTTTACTTTAGTGGGGGCTGGTCACCTGCAACTCTTCATGTTTGTTCACTTGTCTACACGCCCTGCTCATTTGTATGCAAGCCCAACAGAACCAGCTAGCTGGTCACCTTTGCTGCCCTCCCATTTAGAGTTCACGTGTCACATTCCAGGTCCTCAGTAAATGCCTGTCAGAGGAGGGAGGGGAAAGAGGACTTCAGTGGCTGGTGCTTTGAAATATGGTGTAAGAAGGTTGTACTTTTTCGTTGTATGTGATTTGGCTGGCAGCATGCTGAGATTTTAATTATCTGTACGTTAAAATATTGCAACCATGGCTATTATAAAAAACACTTTCCATTGTCCTTGATGAAGGGAGGAGTTCTCATTCTAATTTGGCTTATATTTGTAATTAATGAGAAAGAAAGAAACCTTGAGTGGTCCCTAATTGAAAACAGGGAGTACATTGATCCACTTTTGTTTAGGAGTCTTATGGAAACTTTAGATATTAAAACAGTTCTCTTAATTATATCATGATACAAAAATAAATAACTCATTTCGATAAGAACACCAGGCAAGATAGGCTTTCCTAACTGAAGTGCTTTCTTTAATATACATGTCTTGCGTTGAATAGTCAGGAAAAATGAGTCCAGAATAACACCTCAGTGCAGCGCGGTAAATAGATACCATCTTGAGTGCTTAATTGCTCAATCAACAGCTGCCGTGTCAGGGAAGTTGGTGAAGCCTCATCTGGACTCTCCCAGCCACCCATTGATCCATCCTTCTTTCCATCCTTCAACTCAACAAACTGAATACCTGCTATGTGCAAAGCACTGTTCTAAATGCTAATAATAGAGTTGAGCAAGATGGACAAATGGAAATAGGGCCCTGATCCATCAGTGATATCTACCAAGGGCTCATGAAGTCCGTGCCCCGCCCCCATTTTTTAAGGAGCATTTTTTAATCTTTTAAGGCCTATTCAAGTTGAAGTAACCAGTTAAGTACTCTCAAGTTAATCATAGCAGCACCAACTGATTGCACTCGAGCGTTACTTTCTTGTGAGGGTAGAGCTTCATGTCATCTGACAAATACTGATCCTAGACTATGAGGTAATGGTAGATGTATCTGGTAGCATGAAGAACCAATGATGAGTTCATACGCAATTTTTCCATGACTCTCTTTGTTAACCCATGAGTTTAATTTTTTTTTTTTAATGTAGTTGAAACCTGAGAGGTGTTTCAAGCAAGATTGGAACAAACAAAAAAACCACGGAATTATCTCAAGTATAGGGATACTTCTTGGATAATTAAAGGTAATGATGCAGATTGTCTGTGTTATCCTTTTCTGCATTGCAGAGAACTCATTTTCATTCACCACTTGGGTTGCAGCCGTATCATTGAGAAATGAAAGATGAATGAAAGTAAGTTGTATTTAAGAAACCTTCATCAACACTTATGACACGTGAGTTTTTGGTTTGGAGAAAAATAAGTACCAACTGCTGAATGGATTTAGAATTGTATTTAAAAGGATGTTTTTTGCCAGTAGCTTCTAAATCAAATAAACTAACTGAAAACTTTTCATACCCAGGATCTAATGAGTCTGATTTAGCTTTTTAATTGAGAGTAATTACCTTCAAAAGACAAAAAACAAACATCAAAGCAATGGGAAAGAGGTGGGTCAGTCAATAAATAGACTTAAGGCAACTGAATTCCATTTGGAAAAATATACAAGTTCAAATCCACACCTCACTCTTTATACCGAAATTAATTCTATATGGATTAAAATTTTAAACGTAAAATACGAGATGTATCAAAACAATGTGGGGGTTTTGTTTTGTTTGGTTTACAGCAGAGAAGACCTCTCTATTCAAGTAACAAAACCTAAAGCTATAAAGGAAAAGATAGATACATTTGACTACAGACAACTTTTAAGACATCTGAACACCACCAAAAAATCCAATAAACAAAATCAAAAGGCAAAATGGCCAAAGGGGGAATAGAGAGCAGCACAAATGACAGACAAGGTCTGATTTCTCTGTAATATAAAAGCCCTCATATACCCATAAGGAAAAGACCACTAGGAAAACACTCAGAAGGCAGACAGAAGAAAAATCCAAATAGCCTTATGAGCATCTGCAACTTAGAATAGACAAAGAAGGTGCCATGTTTTACCTATCAGGTTGCTCAGCTGTGTTAAAGCACAGGCTTGCCAGGAAAAGGGGACACGGATACTAGGTCATTTGGGGTGTAACTTGAAGCAAGCTCTTTGGAGGGCAGTTTTATAATATCTATGAATATCTTAAATGTGCATCCCTTTTGATCCAGCAATTTTATTCCAGGAATGTATCTCACAAATATTCTGGAAAGTGTATACAAACATGTATTTGTCGGGATGTTGACTGCAACGCTGTTGATAGTAACAAAATACTAGAAATTGGGGCTTCCCTGGTGGCACAGTGGTTGAGAGTCTGCCTGCCGATGCAGGGGACACGGGTTTGTGCCCCCCCGGTCCGGGAAGATCCCATATGCCGCGGAGCGGCTGGGCCTGTGAGCCAGGGCCGCTGAGCCTGTGCGTCTGGAGCCTGTGCTCCGCAACGGGAGAGGCCACAGCAGTGAGAGACCCGCGTACAACAACAACAACAACAAAAAAAAAAAACTAGAAATTGGTCATTAGTCAAACACTTTATGTTGTCTAATGGAATAGTATGCAGCAAGTAAAAAGTACAAGATCCATGCATAAGCTGGTATGCCAAAATACCCAATTACTTTGTTAAGGGGGTAGAAAAAGGCAACAGAAAAATACAGATAGAGTGCTCTAGTAATTTGCATTTTAAAATACGTATGGGTATGTATGCATTTGTAGGAACATTGCTGGAAGAATATTGAGATGGTGGTTATTTCTGAAGGATATGCTTGCTGGGTTTGCAGAGGAGACAAATTAGTTTTTCATAAATCCCTTTTGGTTTGTTTTAGTCTTTCATCGTATCCTTGGGCCATTTTCAGAATTAAATAAGATACATCTTTTGATTAATTTAGGAATATTTGACTTTTAGCCTGATTTTAGACTTCAGCCACCCTTATATGATTTGGGGGTCTGTATCAGAGCCTCAGGTAAACCACTGCCCTGCTGAGGTGAGTGGTTCACCATCTGGTCAAGAAGACAAGCCAGGCTCCTCCATTTGCAAAACCGCCAGCTTTCCCACTCACACATCTGGCATCCAGAACACGTGGGGCCCTTCCCGTTAGAGAACAGAATCCCCATGACCCAGGCTCTCCATGAAGGTTGATGCTGCTTCTGCTGGAGAACCACAGTGGAAGGTGCTGCCCATCATGTTTCTTTTGTTTTTGTTTTTGTTTTTTTTGTTGTTTTTTTTTTTTGTTTTTTTTAATTTATTTATTTATTTATTTTTAAATTTTTTGCTTTATAACAAATTTAATCAGTTATACATATACATATGTTTCCATATCCCCTCCCTTTTGCGTCTCCCTCCCAATCATGTTTCTTATGATACGTTTCTGGTAGAATTCAGCCCAGGAATTTCTTTTTTAATTTTCTATAGGAGTTGGACAGTGAAGTTCTAGAATTGACTTTCTTTACCACATTGATTTCTTTGCCTAGAATCTTAGCATCAAAATCAGTGTTCAATTCATAACTGGCTTTTTGATGACTATTTTAATGATCTGCTTATGACCAAGGTATTTATTGAAAACTTTTTTGGAGAAACCATGACATCAGTGTAAATTGTAAAGAAAAGAACAGGTTTAATGCTACTCTGACTAGAACCTCTTCTGTCCTGTAGGTAAGATGAAACCTCTAAGGTATGTTTTCCTTCTAGGAGAGACAATATCTCCTGCATAGTATTCTTGCCAAAGATAATTTGAATCTAATCATGAGAAAGCAATCAGACAAATCCAGAACCTAGTTTATTCTAGTCAGTTATCTTATAAAACCTCAATGTCATGAAAAACAATAGACAACAAAAAAAAAGGTTGCTACAAATTAAAATAGTCTCCTAAGATATAACCAAATGTATTGGACAATATTATTGCCCGAATATTAGATTCTGGATTAGGAACAAGAGGCCAAAAAAAGATATTTGGGGGACAATTGAGAAAATTAAATATGAACTATATATTATTAAATAAAATTAATTTTAATTTTCCCAGGTATGTGATGGTTATGGCCTTATTATTAGGAAATGCATGTTAAAATATTTAGAAATGAAGCATTTTGGTGTTTGCAACTTATTTTCAAATGGCTCGGGGGAAAGGTTGCAGCTAGAAAGCTAAAGCAAATGTTAACAAAATGTTGACAATTTGTAAATCTAGATGAAGGATATATGGGTGTAAACTATTTTTCTTTCAACTCTTCTAAGAAAGTTTGAAATGTTTAAATGAAATAAATGGAGAGAAAAAAATCTAATTTGACTCATAAAATCATACTGTTGGAGAAGCAGACTCACAGAGAACAGACTAGTGGTTGCCAAGGGGGAGGACAGGTAGGGGAGGGGTGGAGTGGGAGGTTGGGGTCAGCAGATGCAAACTAGTATATATAGAGAATGGGTAAACAGCAAGTCCTACTGTAGAGCACAGGGAACTGTATTCAGTATACCCTGTGATAAACCAGAATGGAAAAAAGTATAAAAAAGAATGTGTATATATATACATATATAAAACTAGGTCATTTTGCTATACAGTAGAAATTAACACAACACTGTAAATCAACTATACTTCAATTAAAAAAAAATCATACTGTTCGTAAACAGTTATAGCAAAAAAAGAAGAAGAAAAAATACTTTTTTAGGTTAGGCTTCTTTGTGCCATCCTCCTGATTTGACATTTATCCCTTATTATTACCAGGTGAGGACATTCTCTTGGTAACGTCCCTGCCACTCCTAGTTCCTTTGGCCTGTTCTGCCTAATGGGCAGCCCCGCCTCTCCGCGGGGCCTCCATTTCTGCACTCTGGTTTCTGCCAGGCTCCTTGACCTGCCTCCTTTACACCTCATCCCAGTGGAGAGTGTTTCTATCAGGGTCCCAGGTGGCTTGTTTTTCTCAACCTTTGCCCCCGACCCCCTTGGCTCCCCAGGTGTCTCATCTTTCAGGCCTCTCCCCTTCCTCCTGCCTTTGTCTAATTAAACTGAAGTGGTGCCACCTGGCCAAGTCTTCCTTCCTGGGCCTCTTTGGGTGGCTTTTCCCTTTTTCCCCCTCTGGGGCTGTCATGAATTTCTTGTCAGCATCTTTGGCCTTTCCTGCCCTCCTTTCCCCCCAGGCTGGTCCTGTGGCTGCCCCAGGTGTCCGGTTCTTAGCTGTGATGGAAATTGCTGATGGCCTTTTCAGAAACCAGGAAGACCCGATTGGGACAGCCTCCACACCTTTGCAGACACAGATTCCAAACATGGGTGCCCGTTAGGTTGACTGCTCGCGCTGGGTGTGTGTGTGTGTGTGTGTGTCTGGAAGGGGTGCCTTTGCCTCTTCCTCCCTGAAACAACACCCAAAACAAATAAATCTTAAACATTCAAGGCTAATTTAATGATTTACGTTCTGGGTCCGTTCAAGCAAGGAAGCCAACTCATGGATCAGTTCTTACCTGGATTTCCCAGATTTGAGCTGTGATCTGGCCGGTGGGGTTGGACCCTTAGTACAGTGACTATAGTATAAAGTGTATTGTGAAGAGAAATGAAGGCTGGAAAATTACGGGGACCAAGAGACAGTCATGCTTTGGGCCAGAACGTGCAATCTACAACTTATTGCTGACCTTGGTGAAATACTTCAGCAAATGAGCAGTAAACACAGCTACAGGTAACGAGGTAGGAGTCACACTGCCTTCTTCTCTTGACTCTTGGATATTCTTCCTTAAAGTTTCCAACAGTTGAGAAGCAGAGATGAATAAAGATGGATGAGGGGCTTCCCTGGTGGCGCAGTGGTTGAGAGTCCGCCTGCCGATGCAGGGGACACGGGTTCGTGCCCCTATCCCGGAAGATCCCACATGCCGCGCAGCGGCAGGGCCCGCGAGCCATGGCCGCGGAGCCTGTGCTCCGCAACGGGAGAGGCCACAGCAGTGAGAGGCCCGCGTACAGCAAAAAAAAAAAAAAAAAAAAAGATGGATGGAGGATCCGAAAAACTGAGTTCTAGCCCTGACCTGGCCACCTGATGAGCTTTGCAATTTTGTTCAAGTTCCTAAACTTGATTTCTTCTGTTTCCCCATTTGATAAAAAGAGGAAGTGGGTTGGAGGGCTGGTAGATTTGATGATCTCCAAAGTCTCCCCCAGCCTTAAAAGTCCACGTCTGGAGTTTTACATTCTTCCCCTCTGTTTTTTACAAAGTGACTTTTAAACATCGAGAGGAGGTCTTACTGTTTTTTGTAATTTGAGAAGCTCAGTTTTGAGCAGTCAACCCTGATCTGAACCCAGGGCTAAGATGATACAAAAGGAACCCTGTGAAAATCAAAGACCCCAGTGTGTGGGAGACACCTGCAGAGCATCGACACCCAGGTGTCTTCCTTATTGATGGGAAGCTCAGGGGAGCGACTCTGCAAACACCCTTGGACGCCCATGCCTGCGTGTCTGCATTCTACACCACAGAGCCCTGCCTGGTTTCATCACCTCTCCCTAAGTGTTTGACGACGGTGACTTTGATCTGAGCCCGAAATCCCAAATCAGAGTGATCGTTTGTTTAAAATTGTCACACATCCGGAAATTCTAAAACCCAAAACAGAAAGCACTATAACAAGGAGTTTTCTTTCTAGTCTGTTAAGGTCATTAAGGAGCCCTGTCCTGATTCAAATAGCTGCCTATGCTTAGAATTACTGAGTTTCCCCAGCAACAGGTTACAGAAAGGGTATACTAAGTCATGAAACAGAGCAGAAGTAAAATGAAAAGGTAGAAAGAAAAGTATGACCAAGTAATTCCTTTGACAATTACATAATTTAAATAGAAGGCAGATTTAAAACATGGATCTAAGGAATGAGGTGAATTTTAAATTTGGAGGGGTATTTGCTAACACATATTCTGGTTACCACAATAAGAATAGAGCTGAGAATTCTAGCCCTAGTGAAGCCGGTATCATTTTAACACCACATTCCCTCTATTTTACTAAGCATTCACCTCCACGGGTGTATGTCTCTATAGAAAGGCAACAATTCCCACTCTGCTTCCAAAAGGAAAAAGCCTTTGGAAGCTTCCAGCTTCTCTCCGACCCTGTCCCCCTGCCAAGAGGGGGCGTGGCTTACCTGATTGACAGGTTTGGGAAGGGAGGTGCGCGTCCTTGGCTCTGAGGTAGCTTGGCCGCAGGCTGCCTGCCTTCTGGGGCGTTCGGTCACGCAGTGAGCTCACGGACTCACATCTGTAGGGGGACTTCCAGTTGGCCAGAGCTGCCTATGACTGGGGGGCCAACTCCATCTAATTCAGGGTGAAGGATTCGGAAGCCCACTCTGTATTCACAATGCCGCCGTGCCCTCTAATTTCGCTTTATCTTGAATAAAGCTGATTTTTTTTGTCTCCAGTTGTCTGACTCCTCTGTGTATCTCAGGCAGGGAAGAAGCGGGGGTTATTTATTGTGGTCGCTGCAATTTCAATAGGTACCTACAAGGAGCCAGGTTCATTTCCAGGAGCTGAGTCTATAAAGAAGGCTAACACTTGGTCTTTGTCCTGAGAAATCTGCAGTCTAGGATTATGAAATGCAATTTCATTAGGTTTATTGTGGATGGGGTTCTTCCTCACTCTTTTTTTTTTTTAATCTCTTTGGGTGTTATCATTGTGTCCTATAAATAAGTAAACGGTGTTGCGTTTCTAATGTGAATTACGGCAGAGCTATTTTGGTCCTCTTTTTATTACACTTGGGTTTTAACAGCTCACAGAGAACAAATTTGATTGTGTTTATATTTAAATGTTCTTAATAAGGGAAACAGAAGGATTAGCTTCAGTAAAAACAGGAGCAGCATTCTGAATGTGTTTAAACAAGTTTTCCCCACTGATAAATAGAACTATTGAGCATCATTTTCAACTAGACTGACAAGAAAAAAGTCGTCAGTTCCCCTAAAGAATTTGTACAATGCTCCAGGCGAGTTACAGCTGGATCCTCTTAAAGAAATCAATCTTTCCTAGTAAATGACTCATAAGACCATTTAAATCTATAAAGCTTTTCAGCAAATTTATTCAATTAAAAGGATTTTCAATATTTTAGAAAATATTAAATTACCCATAATATTCTTGCAATGGCAGAATGAAAAACAAAACACAGCACACACCCAAGCAGCCCTGCTCCAGAGCTGACAGCCTGTGTGTCAGCAAAGCCCTTCCAGCCTTCTGACAAGTCTCATGTAGATTGATGCAAGTTACTTTGGTGTGTTAATGCTGACAAATTTACTGATCATTCATGATAATCACCCCTGCTGCTTTAGGGAAAACATTTTTTAAGTTCTAGGTATTGGGGGATTATATTATGCCATACTGAAAAAAAGGAAAAAAACAACTTCTGTAATGACAAGGCAACATCAGTAAAGACTCTGGACCAGATAATCATAATATGCTCTTATTAGAGTAACCTCTCTGTGTCCAGGGTGTATTTCACCTCAAATTGGGACTGTGACTTTTTTTTTTAAGTCACTTGAAAAAGTTCACTTTACAGACTATGCTTTGGATTTCTATTGGGTTGGCCAAAAGGTTTGTTCGGTTTTTTCCGTAAGATGGCTCTAGAGTAGCACTTAGTTGTCTTTAACTTCATTCGAAACAATTTTGTTAGATTGTATGTGACAGCTGTCATATCAGCGTGCATTAAAAAAAAGACATCAAAATTGGTGAAGTTTTGTGTAGCCATTTTTTAAAATTGAAGATGGAAGAAAAAATCAACATTTTTGGCATATTATGCTTTATTATTTCAAGAAAGGTAAAAACGGAACTGAAAATGTTGCAACTGCGTTTTGCAACTGAAACGCAAAAAAAGATTTGTGAAGTGTATGGAGAAGGTGCTGTGACTGGTCAAACGTGTCAAAACTGGTTTGCGAAGTTTCGTGCTGGAGTTTTCTCGCTGGACAATGCTCCATGGTCAGGTAGAGCAGTTGAAGTCGATAGCGACCAAATCAAAACAATAATTGAGAACAATCAACGTTATACCACACGTGAGATAGCCAACATACTTAAAATATCCAAATCAAGCGCTGAAAATCATTTGCACCAGCTTGGTTATGTTAATCACTTTGGTGTTTGGGTTCCACATAAGTTAAGTGAAAAAAACCTTCTTGACCGTATTTCCGCATGTGATTCTCTACTGAAACGTAATGAAAACATTCCGTTTTTAAAACAAATTGTGACAGGCAATGAAAAGTGGATACTGTGCAGTAATGTGGAATGGAAGAGATCATGGGGCAAGTGAAATGAACCACCAGCAACCACACCAAAGGCCAGTCTTCATCCAAAGAAGGTGATGTTGTGTACATGGTGGGACTGGAAGGGAGTCATCGATTATGAGCTCCTTCCAGAAAACGAAACGATTAATTCCAACAAGTACTGCTCCCAATTAGACCAACTGAAAGTGGCACTCAATGAAAAGCCTCCAGAATTAGTCAACAGAAAACACATAATCTTCCATCAGGATAACGCAAGACCACATGTTTCTTTGATGACCAGGCAAAAACTGTTACAGCTTGGCTGGGAAGTTCTAATTCATCTGCCGTATTCACCAGACATTGCACCTTCGGATTTCCATTTATTTCGGTCTTTACAACATTCTCTTAATGGAAAAAAATTCAATTCCCTGGAAGACTGTAGAAGGCACCTGGAACAGTTCTTTGCTCAAAAAGATAAAAAGTTTTGGGAAGATGGAATTATGAAGTTGCCTGAAAATGGCAGAAGGTAGTGGAACAAAAGTGTGAATACGTTGTTAAATAAAGTTCTTGGTAAAAATGAAAAACATCTCTTTTTATTTTTACTTAAAAACCGGAGGCACTTTTTGTCCAACTCAATACTTATGTAACTCATTTTTCTTTGAATTTGACAAAACATCATAGTAGAAAGTACATTCTAGTGATTGGAATACTGAGCTGAATAGATGGAGGAATACAATGGCTAGAAAGGCAGTTCTCACCCATCCCACCTTGCCAGTAGGTGGAATTCACAATTTAAGAGGTATAATAAGATTTTGGCTTTGCCTTTTGGTGTGAAGTGAGTCAACTATCAAATGGGGAGAATCATCTACCTTTCAGGTCTGAGGATGAACACAAAGAGTTTTTAAAGTCTGTTGAGGTCCCCAAGAAAAATGATTGTGTTAATTCTGGAAGTACTCATTGGACTCAGAGCCATGAAGTATCACTTTCCATTAGGCTGGGAAGAAGAAAGTTGGACGATGCCAAGTGTTGGTGAGGATGTAGGAATCTCTGCATCTTCCTACCCCACCTGTGAGACCAGAAGGCAGTGCCGTGCACAGTAAGCATGAGTGCCTTATGACTCAGCAATTCTGCCTTTCAAGGTATGTCCCAAGCAGATGCTCATACAGGTTTCTACAGGACTGGTATGAGGACGTTCACTGCAGCATTGTTTCTCATAGTGGGACTTGGAAGCAGCTGGGAAGAGTGGGCATGGTGGGAGGTGGGGGGTGGAGAGGAGGAGAGGCAAAGCACAGATGCCATGCAGCAACTGGAAGTAACAGAATAGATATCTACAATGCAACATGGGTCAACTTGGAAACCTAGTCCTGACAAAATCAAGAAACAGAGTAAGATCTATATAACAGCACTACTTATGTACATTAAAAATACATGCAAAACAGTATTCATTTTACAAGAACACATACAAACAAAAGTTTCGAGTCAATTGGAGTGATTCCATATGGTAGGGGTGGGCAGTAGGAGTAGGGAATAAAGAATAAATAAACAGTGTAATTGAAAAATATGAAAAAGGGGGTCATGCATGGAACAATAACTAGCGTATGGTGTAGTGGTGTACTATGAACCTAGGATGATGAGCTCATACCTGTGCATTTCAAGTACCGCCCCTCCGCCAACTCTCTCTCTCTCTCTCTCTCACACACACACACACACACACACACACACACACACACACAGGATTGCCCGGTGGTGACGTATGGGCCCAATTAGGGCCTATGCAATACATAAAAATGGTTTGAATTAGTTACTAAGACAAAATCCAGCTTTTCAACTACTCTTAAAAGATCCAGCCAGCTTGGGCTGAGGGTCTCAATCCCCAGCTGTGCCCGGCAAAACTGCACCATCTAAAATAAGCTTGTAGTCTCCCAGTCATCACAGCCCTCACCCCACCCCACCCCTGACAGAGGATGAGGGTCAGCTCCCAATCACCTTTGCATTATGTGCTAAACCAGACGCTTCTCCTGTTTTGTTTCCTACCTGGGCCTTGAGTCGGTGCTGCCTGACATAGATGTCAGCTGCCTTCCATGTCCTTTTTCCTGCCATATCCTCTCAGAGGTTTGGTTCAACCAGACCAAGTGAAGGAAAGGGAGGAACAGGGATAACTCCTAAAACTGGTTAAAGCATGTTGGGCGGGTGTGGGCCTTTCCCTGAAATGAAGGAGACACAGTTAGGATCAGGCTTGAGGGGAAATTCAAGAGCTCCCCCCACCCCTTTTCATCAGGAGATGTTTCAGATGCCCTTAGGAAATCCAGATGTTGCAGTTAAATAAACAGTGGCTGTGTGAATGGGGAGTTCTAGGGAGAGGTGAGAGGTCAAAGTTGGAGGATGACCAATGGACACCAGCAAAAGAAATGTGGTATTTAAAGTTCTGGGACTGGATGAGATGACCCAAGGGAAGTACAGAAATAGAGAGGGGGAGGGAGATTTTAAAAAAAAGAAAAAAGGAGGTATGAAATAATCTCTGTTGAGAGGGGGAATGTGAATGAAATATGAAAATTTAGGAGAATTCCCTGGCAGCATACTTTTATATTTTCCCTAGAGCAATAGTCAATTGGATAGAGCTCAAAAAAAATCACGTTAAGTGCAAAATGCCTGCTGCAGAATGGCCTGTGTAGTATGGTACTGTTTATGACTATTGAAAAGAATATTCATGATTATTAAAAAGAATATGCAAAACAATGCAACATATTTTTTCATGAATCTATGAGGCCACAGCCTTTTGAAAGGGACCAGGGAGAGTGGGGCAGGGGAGGGGAGCAACGGAACTGTAACAATCTCTAATGTTCTTTTATTTTTATGACTTTTTAAAAGATTTTTAAAAATAAATATGTTACTGAGCAGTTTTAGTGAAAGTGCAGATGAAATTGGGAATATTGGAAATCTGTATAGTAGTTCAACTACAGCAATCTGTGTATAAAGTAGATGTAACCTCTTAACGGCATGTGTGATGGTTAATTTTATGTGTCAGTTTCACTGGGCCATGGGAGACCCAGATATTTGTTCAAACATTATTCTGTGTCTGTTGGTGAGGGCGTTTCTGGATGAGATAAACATTTGTAGGGGTAGACTTAGTAAAGCAGAGTGCCCCTTCCCTAAGGTGGGTGGACATCAGCCACTTCACTGAAGGCCTGAATAGAGCAAAAGTGCTGAGTAAGAGGGAACTTCACCTGCCTGACTATCTGAGCCGGGACATTGGTCCTGCCCACAGATTAGAATTTACACCATCAGCTCCCCTTGTTCCCAGGTCTTCAGACTTGGACTTGGGCTACACCTCCAGCACTCCTGGGTCTCCAGCTTGCCAACAGCAGACTGGAGGGCTTGTCTGCCTCTACAATCTCTTGAGCCAATTCCTTTAAATAAATAGATAAACAAACAAATAAGTAAACAAACACAGCACATAATAACAAAATTATTCTTTGTTTTATTCTCAGCAAACTAAGAACCAGGTCGCTCAACATGTCTTTTATTGCTGGTGCACGTTTTTTTTTTTTTTCTTCCCTCAAATGCATTTTTGTCAAAGTAATAAATGCAAAATGTTAAAATATCAAAAATTGCTAAAAGGGAAAAAGTTAAAAATAATAGTTCCATGCTCTCCTTGCCCACTGTCGAATCCTACTTTAGCTAGAGGCCCCTCTATTTCTTTCTTCTGCCATGTATCTCCATTTCTATTAAATGTATAGTGCACTCCATCAGATCATGATTTCTAGGCATTTTCGCTTACTTTTCTCTTGTGCAGGATGAGGTCAATTTTATCTTATACTTACTTTCATTCTCCTCCCACCCTCTCTCCCATCCTCAAAATACAGGTGTACCACAATTCTAGGTTAAATCCAGATTGAATGTTTTAATTAGGATTACTCTATCTTAGATTAGTGGGTCTTCGAGCCACACTACTGGGTTCAAAACCAGTTCTGCCCCTTGGTGGCTGTGTGAGCTGGGTATTATTACAAGTACTTTATAAACAAGTACAAAATAGTTGCGTAAGATGTTTTTATAGATCCTTGATAGTAAATCCTTGATGAATTTGTTCTTTAGCGTGAATGTGTAGTTTTCTATATTTTAACCTTACAATTTTCTTAATTGAAAGCTGCTTTGCTTTGTCAGCTTTATGAATGCTTCACAGAGTCACGGATACTTCTGTGAGTAGTGTCATTTCTAGGATTGTGCAAGCATTTGTGGAGCAAATGTCTGGAGACCCACTACGTGCGATGGGCCCACTACATGCTCCAGGCATGCTGCTGGGCTCTGAGGATCCAGTGGTAGAGATGAGTGCAAAGTCCTTGTTCTCATGGAGCTTCCAGTCCAGGGGACGCTGGGGCTGGCACTGAACACACAATCAGATAACCCAGCTCGTGATTACAAGTAGTAGTACGTCTGGGAAGGAAAGAATGGACCTCTGTGAGTCTGTAAAGTCAGGGAATCTGCTTAAGACCAGGAATCTGAAAGGGCTTCCCTGGGGTGGTGACCTGTTTGTGGGTCCTAACACGGAAGACTGAGCCCAGTGATGGGGGAAGGGCAGACGGAACAGCACGTGTGAAGGCTCAGGGCAGAAAAAGAGTTTGACGAATCTTTTCATTCAGTGCTTCGGCTGGGGTGAAGGCGATTGGTGGAGACTCATAGAGACAGCCATTTGGAGAGAAGGAGCTCACACCCACACCTTTCTCCCCAGGTTGCCCTTGGTAACTGCATTTGTTACTCAAAGTCATTCTTGGTCTTCTTATGGCCAGATCTTATCAGGGTGATCCCAGTGGGAAGAGGGGAAAGGTGTGGTTTGAGTGGACAGTGGGCTTTGACTTAACCCCACACCTTCCTAGGGAATGCCTTCCTTTGAAAAATACCCCTTAAAACGACAGACACTTTTTTCAGATGGCGCTACGATACAGTGTTGTTGGTTGCTTATCAATGAAGCAAAGTAACCCCAAAGGCTCATCAAAGGCAGTGAAGACATGAGGTTTGATTGTGCCAGCCTGCTTGGTGGGGGGCAAGATGGGCCACATCTTGCAATGAACCCTCCACGTGACCTTGGGCAAATTCCTGCTTAGAGATAACTTGATATCAATGCACATTAGCCAGGCCCCTGTATGGGCTTCACGGAACTCATTTCTGGACCACAGAGACAACCCTGACAGCCACACATCCATCAGAGAACAGGTAAGAATATTTCAAAGGCAAATATCAAAGTGTTTGATGGGACCTTCTAAGCCATCAATACTCAGTGAAAGCCCATCTTTTGCTCTGTCTTAAAAACCACAGTAAAATAGGCCAGGAATGTAGCAAGTTTCCTTTATTTTTATTTGTGGGAATGCAAACAGGAGCCAGCCACTCCTGGGAAATTGATGTCTTTGAACATCTATGCTCACCTTCCTTTTAAAAATGAGTAAGCAAATCAAATCCTAAAAGCAAAACTCTTCCCCAGTTACCTCTGCTATCTCCTTAGCACCCTGCTTTGCTAACCTTTCCTTTGTATGTGACAAGTTACATTTATCAGGGCCCCAGTGCAGGTTTTATTCATGCAGGTTTCATTATTTATTTGACTTTTGCTTTTCTTCTGACCTTTTGCTTTTCCAGAGTTTCTCTGTAATCTTTGCTTTGGCCCCAGCATTGTGAGCTTCTTCCGGATACCCCCTTGCCTGGGATTACTCTGTGTTTTCTATTTTATTGGTATTAGTCTTTACTTTTCTTTCCTCCTGAACTTCTGACCTGAATTTTCTGCTCCTATGGGTTCTCCTGTATGCACCTCTTTCTCCTTGGCTTTCCTCCTATTTTATTTTTCTCAGTGGTTTCATCATTTGGAAAAGCATCAAGGTAGCGTTAGCGTTGCTAAACACCAAGTCCCCATCAGTGGAGTTTAGCCACATTAAGGTCTAATCACTGAGCTAAATGGATTATGATTCCATACTCTCCTGCTTTGGTCTGTGACATGTATTTTCAGCAAGGTATACACCTACTGCATAACCTGGGAAGAAGTTTTTTGTTTTTTAAAAAAGAGGATGCTAACCCTTTGGCTAAAATAATGGTAATTTATTCATTTGTTGAGTATTTATTGAGCTGCTATTATATGCTAGGCACTGTGCTAATAATTGAGCATAAACTAATGAATAAAATAAACATGAGCCCTGCTCTTAAGGAGCTTAGCTCAGAATTAATCCAGTCTGTTTGGTGGTGCCATCTAAAACACTGGACTTCAAATAAATCGGTCACTTGGTGTGTCCGTTTGGGGAAGGGTTGAGCAACCAGGGCCCTGCTTTGGTGTCATGAACTCCTGGGGTTGTGGGTAATGAAAGTCCTCCTGAGAGAGAAACTGTGATGCCCCTGGACCTAAGCCTGACCAAGAGACCGAAGTGCAGCCCCTCCACAGGCCAGTGGCCAAGGTTATGGGGTCTGGCATCATCAAAAGACCTGGGCTCAAGCCCAGGCTTCCCTACTAACTAGTTGAATGACCTTGAACTTGTTACTTACATTCTCTAAGCCTCATTTCCCCACAGTATTTCTGTGTGACACGAGCAGCCTTATAGTCAACGTGCTTAGTGAAGAGCCTATAGCACAAAGTACGTGCTCCATGACTGCTGGCTTTTGTTATCTTCTTTCATCATTAATTGCATTACTGAGGGAAGTTGTTGAGTTGGTTAGCTCCCAAAATTTTTTTTTTTTTTTTTTTTTTTTGTGGTACGCGGGCCTCTCACTGCTGTGGCCTCTCCCGTTGCATAGCACAGGCTCCGGATGCGCAGGCTCAGCGGCCATGGCTCACGGGCCCGGCTGCTCCGCAGCATGTGGGATCTTCCCAGACCGGGGCATGAACCCGTGCTCCCTGAATCGGCAGGCGGACTCTCAACCACTGCGCCACCAGGGAAACCCCCAGCTCCCCAAAATTTAAGTGAAATTGATGAGCCATGGTAACTCCGAATGATGGAGAAGCCAGCATAGTGGTTAAGAACATGTGCTCTGGAGCTGGACGGCCTGGATTTGAATCCTGACTCTGATGCTTCCTAGCTGTGTGGCCTTGAGCAGTCACTGAGTTTCTCAGAGCTTCAGTTTCCTCATCTTTAAAGTGGAGCAATTGGTCGTTGTGAGAATCAAATATACGTGATACACCTAGAAAAAGTCATGAGAAGTAGTCTTGGTAAATGTCAGCTGCTGGTATGGAAGGGACCCTGCTGATGGGAGTCAGGAGGAATGGAGGCTGAGTCAGAGTAAAAGGTGAGGATGGGCTGTTGTCCCCAAGAAGCCTGGGGCAGGGCTCTTAGTAGAGTTTCTGTTGGTCATGGTCTGGTTTTTCCCATTCCTTCTTGCTCCTTCCTCGCTAAGGAAATTTACCTTGAGATCCACCAGGCAGAGGCTGGCAGCCCTCTGGAACAGTCTGCCCCTGCAGACGATGGAGTATGCAGTCATGCAGAGGTGAAAGGATAGTGTCTGGGGTGGGAAGCAGAAGGAGACGGGGTGGGAGCAGGCTCACCCTGATGGACCATTGAACACAGGTTATGGGACAGGAACCGAGGATCAAGGACAGCTTAGTGTGTGATGAGGAAGGTAGCCGTGGGAAGGAGGAGAAGGAGAACAAGAGGGGACTGGTCTCCACGTGCTCTCAAGTTTCATGTGCAGAAATTTGGAGCAAAGGCTGAAGTTGAGGTTAGACCTTCACACCGGGAGAGTGAGCTGCTCACAGGACAGAATCCACACTGAGTGATGTTACTGTGGTCAGTTCTCCATGTTGCCGTCTTCCTGACCATCCATATGCTGTTTGGAGTTTCCTGTGATTCTAGGGAAGCTGACCCCAGCCTCCTACCCCAAGGTGTAGCTCCTGAGGCAGGTGAAGCCAATCAGCACTTATTTCCTTCTCCTTCTACTCTCCCCACAGTGACTGGTTCTAAAGAAGGCATGTGCCCAAGCTGGTTCCATAAGGTAATCTCAAGTCTTTGGTTCTAGGATAAAAAAATAAGAGAAATAAAAGTGTATGTTTGCATAAAAACCTGTACATGAATGTTTATAGCAGCTTTATTTGTCATTTCCCAAACTGAAAACAACCGTGATGTCCTTTAACAGGTGAATGGTTAAAAAATGCTGGTGTATCCATACAATGGACCACTGGTCAGCAATAAAAGGAATGGATTATCGATATACACAACAACCTGAAGAAATATCCAGATAATTATACTGAGTGAAAAAAGCCAATCTCGAAAGGTTACATACTGAATGAGCACATTTACAGAGGCTTCTTGCAAAGACAAAATTATCTATGTGAAAGGGACCTCGAAATGTTTGGTAAGGAAATGGCACCCTTCTTAGCTTCCAGAAGTAAGTTTACTTCTTTTCGTATTTTTTGATGATTGGATTTGGGAGAGTGTGGTTAGACATCTGTACTTACTCCATCATCTTATTGGAGGCCTACCCCTAATACCTTAAATACTAGTCGTTTGTTCATTCTTCAGTTTATAAAGCATTCATTGAAAACAGTATATTTGGGGCCCTATGTTTCTCGCTATGGATAAATAAGTTAACGAGACTGACATGGTCTTTGCCTAATGCAGCTTGCAAGCCAGCAGCTTTCTTGTGTCTTTCCCCAGGACCCTAGATAAACTCATTGCCTATGGTAGACAATCAACACAATAGTTTGATAATGAGGATACACCACCTGGGTTACTGCTTACCCTTCCATGGTGATCATACTATGTTCCAAGCACATTAAGCTCAGAACCATCTCCAATGCCCCACCTTGATCCCATTGACTAAACGGCGCATACAACTTCTCAGAGATTTAATCACGGTGCTGTGATGTCAACACATTGGACGTCTAAGTTTTTCATTTCTTTTAAAGCCAACAGAACAGCCAAGCCCAGTGTACCCAAAGAAAGTGCCAGGAGATGTGTTCCATCCACATGATGTCCTGATGTGGCAGTTTAATTATCTTTTGTCGTTAAGGAGGTTTTCCCTAAGTGCTGGTAATGATACACCTGATGAAACGGACACTGCTTGGAACTCATGTCCCCAACAGTATCAGCAATGAAAAATGAGGGAGGACAGCATGAATGAACAACCAAGTTCAGTGGCATTTAGCCACGCCACCTGTAGATTTTGCTGTTGAGCGTTTGAATCCAGCTTTAGACGTGTGTTGCTGGTAGAAGGCACGCTGATTGTAGCTATAACCTGGGCTCCTTTCTGTGACAAACTTGGAGGAAAATTCCCTACCCATAATATGGAATTTTACCTACATAATTCTTCTAGGAGCTCTTTGGGCTTACCTTGTGTTTTTCATGCTTCTTAATTTCACTGAGCCAGAACCATAGGATTGGGGCTAAAGTAGATGATGTTTCTGAAGGAAACAGACCACTTATTGGTCCCAGGTGGCCCTGAAGCTTTTGATCCTAATATAACCATTTTTAAAGCAATGCCTGGGACTTGTAAAATTGGTCATTTTATTACAGAAATGCATTATTCTTTTGGTTAGAAAATGCCTTCCTTGGGAGCTGCCACCTGACTCGTCAATGATGCAGTCAACTTTTGCGGTCACTTTCTAAGCAGATAATATGTCAGGTTTTTAAAACATTTTTGCTTGTGTGGCTTAGGGAGAGAAATATCATTCTTTAGATATAGTAAGATACAACTGAGCACACTTGGACAAGAAAATTACTCAACAAAGCCACAGTTTATTTTAAATGGCATTGAAACAAAAATTTGCTAGTTCATAAATTATTATTAACAATGGTGCTAAAGCTTTGCAACTATCACTTGTTATCTCACCCATCTCGCTTGATCCTCCTAATGATCATATGGAATGGGGAGGGTAAGAGTCACTGTGCCTACTGGTCAGACGAAGAAAATAATGTTCCTGGAACAAAAATGATTAAGTCTTATGTGGCTAGAGACAGAGGTGGGTCTAGAATTGATGACTTGCATTCCACTGATCTTTCCAGACTGTGTGTTCTTGGCTCATTCCAAGCCCAACAATGTTCTAATGCTGGGAGCGTCTTGAGAGGAATCTTATGGTCCACGGGTTCATAGATGAGTTGAGTTGATCTCTTCTGCGAAAGGGTAAGGCGTTAGGTGGTGATATGGGCAAGAAAGAAGCAAAATGGAAAATAAGGAGACCCTCCCGTTTCTTCTTTTCTTTCTTTGTTTTGTTGGCTAATGAGAAAGCAGTTGAACTTGAAGACCACTAGGAACACAGCCTATCATCTGTTATCTTGCTTATAAAGGACCAACTTTTTTTAGTGACCAACCCCACTTGATCATCATCTTTTCCAGTGGAAATAATTCCGTTAAGAGCCATCCTTCTCTACGAGTGCACCTTTATGGAGCGGACCAGAGGGAAAAGTAATTGAATTTAATAAAAGCTGCTCTTGATATAAAGCCACAGGGAAATACATTTAACTTCAAAGCCAAGATGCATGGTTCCTAAATATAATTAATTGCCTGGCTGTTTCTTCCATCAAATCTCAATTTGACAGTAAAGAAGTGAATTCTTTGGCATTTTTAATTTTATAGTAACATGAATTCTCCATTGATAATTATGGATAGATTGATAAAAATCAGTCTCAGAAATGTCCCTCTTTGGATATATCAAAGATGCCACAGCTGTAACTTCTTGCCCCATCTGTTTAGGAGAGCTAAAAATAGGATTAGGTAATCTTAACAGAATTGTCAAAGGGAAACTTTCTGCCCATTAACCTCCTTCCCACCTCCTTTTTTAACACTTTCCTTCACAAGAAAAAAAAAAAAATCTTCAGAGAAAATTCTTCCCTAAGCAACCCCATTAAGAGAATACTTCTATTTTTGGTGCCCTTGTTTGCAAGTGCTAAGGATTAGTTAAACACAGATTTAAAAGTTGGGAAGTTTGCTCAGCAGTGTCAGAATCACACTAAAGGGAGAATGCCTCTAACTCAGCAGATTAAGAAAGAATGAGTGTAATATGTTCTCAGGGAAGGCTACACCATCCTTGCTGGAGGGACTTCTGACTTGCATGGAACATCACTTTTCTCTGGCTTAGAGCTCCTTTCCTGGTGATGGGCCACTGTTATCTAAGGACAGGCCCCTTTGTCCTCTCCCCTCTCCCAAGGGAGGGGAACTTCTTCATTATCTGAAGCTGTATATCTAGATCTAACCGGGGAAAAGTTGTTGCAAGAACTGAGACTAGAGAAGACCTCTGCCCCGAATTCTCTTCCACGAAGACAAAGCACAGGACATCCTGGATGAGTCTGAATGGGAAGTTGACCAAAGCAACATCTGAATCTTTAGTATCACAAGTCATTATGAGAGACAATGTTTCACCAAAAGGCAGCTTCACACTAAATTGCTTTCATTTGGGAGTACCTTTAGGAAAAATAATGGACAGTTGAAAAGAAGATATGGTAATATATACATGAACAAATGTATTTTTTAAATTAATAATATATTTCCAACAAAATTTGAAATAAAAAAGTTATATGCATGAAAATATCAACCGCATGGTTATCCATGATTGCAAAATACTAAAATCACATAAATCTCCAAAAGAAAGGTATTGCTTAGATAAATTATAGTCCATTTACTTGGTGATATAATAATGTAGTTATTAAAATGTAAGCTACAAAGGGTGGAAGGAATATGGAAAAGTGTTTATGGTACAATATAAAATTTAAAAACACAAGTATGTACCTATACGACTACAACTATGTAAAATAGTTTAAGGTCAAAGACTAGAAGTAACTATATAAAGAAGAAAATATTTATGTTGAAGTAGTGAAATTACAGGTGGTTTAAAAACTTCTACACTTTATTTCATGGCATGATAGATATATATAGATATAGATATAGATATAGATATAGATATAGATATAGATATAGATATTTATTTATATATATAATGAAAAAACATAGTAGAAAAGTCAAAGCTGCCATTAAGCGTTTATAAAGTTCTCGTCAAGAACTTTTAGCTTTTGGGCCTTTCATCCACCATCGTTTGACTGTTGGATTTTAGCCACAGGCCCAGGGAACAGGAGGGGCTGAGTGTGACTGGAAAAGCATTGCTTTCTCCATCTGCCCTGTGAGCCAGAAGACCCTTTGATTTCCCTCTGTTCACAGATCTGCATTCTCAGAATTATCTAATCCTCAGCTGGCCAGATGGATCGGCAGTTGGGCTGGGCCTCCTTTGGGTTTTATGAAGAGCAAGGCTATTTGAATGGCCTGAGATGATTGAATGCTTTAGGATGACTCAGTTCCCATAAGGAGAAATTGACGATGAGCACTTAGGAGCTGGGGGGACTGCTGACTATGGGGCTTAGCCTACCTACCCACCTTTCCTAAATAGCACCTCCCAGACTACATTTCTAGAAGGCTATGGGGTGCCCTTGGTCTGGGAATGGGCTGACAGGACCACTCAGGAGGCTGTCTCCATCAGCCTACAAGTCAGCATGTCCCGGGCATGAGGCTCCTGCAGCACAGCCTGGAAAGGACTGGCCATTGAGCCCCTCTAAGTCTAAACAGGACATTGGTCCTCTGATGGTGGCCCAAGTCACCTGGCAAGAACAGGAGGAAGGAGCTGACTTGTCTCTTAGACCCATGTGCTGGGTAAGCAGACCTTACGCAACATGGAAGGAGGACCATGTGATCTGGCCCACGTCCACCTGCCCACTCTGGCCCCTCACTCACTGCCCTCCACCCCACTGGGCTTCACTCATTGTATCCAACATGCCAGACACTTGTCCTTTTCACAGATTTGTGTCTTCCCTTTCCAATTCTAGGAAGATCCTTTCCCCCTTTCTCTTCTCCAAGTCCTATTTCTTTTCATCCTTCTTAACTTAAAGAACCATCAGAGAGGGGGCTTTATCTACCCCCTACTTAAAGTGTGTTATTCCCCAATTTGATTATTCTCTATTTCAACTTCTTCTTTGTTTCTTTCCTAGCTCTTGGCCAGAGAAAGAGTAATTTTTTACTTACTGGCTTTTGCTTATTTGCTTTTTCTCTGTCTTTCCTGCTAGACTATAAACTGCCTGAGATGAGGGACTATGTTGGTCTTGCTCACCGTTGCATACCAGCAACCAGGGCAGCGCTTGGCACAGAGTAGGGTCTCAGTAAATATTTGCTGAGTGAATGAGTAAGTGAACTCTTGGACGGGAGGTGAACCACTCACATTTTCTAAACAGACCCTCTCTCCGAGTGTCGGACCTTGCCACACTCCATCACAAAGCTTGCAGCCCACTGCCCATGGCCACTGTGGCTTGAGGCTGGACTTGATGTTCTCTGAGTCTGAGACAGTCCAAATCACCCAGGAGAGCTCCCATCCTGAGACCTCAGAAGGGGAGTGATGTAGACTGAGGGCCATCCATCTTAGACCTGCTGACCAGCAGGTGGCTACTGGACCAAGTAATCCTCAGGTCCCCTGCCAATCTGGGGTGGGGGAAGGGGGAATGCTAAGGTGAGCTCGGCGATTGGAAGAAAGATTTGGTCATCATTTACTAAATGACATAAAGATGCTTGAACCGATGTGTATCAAAACAGGAAATGCCTGAATAGCTTAGGTTCACATCTTAACACCAGTGGACACTTGAAGACAACGTAGCTGTGAAGAAATCAAGGGCTACGTGCAGGACGGGGCCCTGGAGAATCACTGCTTGACTCTCTAGTGCCCAGAGAGGGTGCTGTGGGTGGGAGAAAGGGAAGGAAAATTCTAGCACAGCAGTCTTTACTGATTTGATCTCTGGTTTAGGGCTTCCTGCATGCCCATCAACCTCCATCCTGGTAGGAGGTGCAGCCATCATATTTCTTTAAGACTCTTGATTCAAAGTCTAATTCCCTTGCTTATGTAATTTTTTTTTTGAGAAAGCCTTTAAAAAGTCTCTGCCAGCGATTACTCATAATTTTTTTTTTTAAAGTGTGAGCTTAGTGTTACTTATCATTGTGCTCTTGTGGCTCGAGATAAAGGCAGAAATAACATTTAAATGAACATCTCTGGTCAGTAAATAGACCAAACACTGGAGGAATCCCACCTTCTAATTTCTAGTCCTGAGTAGTATTTTGGAAGGTGGCAGTTTTATTCATTTTCTAGTTTTCCATTCTTACAAGCCAATAGCCATAAACTCTCTTTAAAAAGTGAACATGCCGTAATTTGTCTATTTCCATATTGGAATATTCTAGTTCCTTCCACTTTTACTTCTATAAATTATGCTATAAGGAAACATCCTTGTATGCATACACATTCGTTCTCCTAGGAAATTCTTGGTTTCCAAGAATCAAATGCAATGGGAAACATTTAAATATTTTATTATGAAATATAACACAACATGTGTATATACAATACATATGTATGGATTAAAAAATAATTATGGAATTAACACCTGTGAACCCACTACCCAACTCAGAAACTAGGATGTCACCAACACATATGAAGCTCTCCCTTCCCCCTGACTTTACCAGTTCCCTGACTACTACTGCACTTGTCCTGGTCTCTCCCTCCAGAGATAATCACTTTTGTGAATTTTGTGATTGGCATCCCTTGACTTATAGTTTAACCACACATGTATGCATTCCCTAAAATATACATATATGCATATTTTTATTTTTGTATGTTTTTACCTGGATAAATGGAACCATACCCTGCATATGCTTGTGTGACATACTTTTACTCAATGTTTCTAGGATTTATGCACATGGATATATGTCATCACTCTTCATTGCTGCATACTATTCCTTCGAGTAACTATATCATTGTTTATCAATTTTACTCTTATTGGCGTTTCAGTTGTTTCTAATTTTTGCTCCATAAACAATGCTGCCATAGGCATTTTGTCCAGGTCTCCTGGTGTACACATGCAAGTGTTTCTCTAGGAGTGAAATTTGGGTCACGATCATGCTATACATGTTCAAACATAATAGAACATAATTTAAATCTGCTTGTTTTATAAAATGAAAGCACAGGCTTTTTTTTTTTTTTTTTTTTTTTTTGCGGTACGCGGGCCTCTCACTGTTGTGGCCTCTCCCGTTGCGGAGCACAGGCTCTGGGCGTGCAGGCTCAGCGGCCATGGCTCACGGGCCCAGCCGCTCCGTGGCATATGGGATCTTCCCGGACCGGGGCACGAACCCGTGTCCCCTGCATCGGCAGGCGGACTCTCAACCACTGCGCCACCAGGGAAGCCCAGCACAGGCATATTTAAAGCTGCTAAAGGAATGTTCTAGGGGTTCCCTGACATCCAAGTTGGGTGGACAACACATTTGACACACAGACATACAATATTTCTAACTCTTCTGCACACCAGCTGCCCACCCACCCATAAGGAAAGAGTCACTTCTGGCCCAGGTGGGAGCCATGGAGAGCCCAGCATTTTCCCGAGCTGGGGAGTGTGACGTCTCCTTAGTGACAGACAGGCACAGGGTTTTCACCAACCTTTGGGGTCAACGCTGAAGGAACACCCATTTACCAAGTTCCTCAACTGTATTAAATCATGAGGAGAGTCACATGTAGTTCTTTGTTATCTCATGTAATCTCTATGGCTACTCTTTGGCATACAGAGTATAGTCCCCAGTTTGCAGGTGGGCAAATTGAGGGTCATAGAGGTTGAGAAATTTGTTCAAGGTCACTGTCAGTAGATGGTGAAGGTAGGGTTCTGATCTTGCCTCACCATTTCTCTTCATCGGCGATAATGCCTGGCACGTGGTTGGTGCTCGGAAAATATTTGCTAATGAATGAAGGGAGGAAGAAGACGCAGAACAGGTGACCGTGCTTAAAAACAGAACAAAACAAAACCCAGACTCTGATAGGCTCAAGAATCTAGCTTTAATTATCTGAGAGCTGTGATTACCCCCCTGCACCCAGACCTGATCCTTGTAGCAGAGCTAAAGAGCAGGTTGGAAACTGCCAGGATGTCTCTGCTGCAGGGAATGACCAGGGTGCTGCATGGCCACCTGTCTTGGGTGAATCATCACGTTTTCTGACCTTCAGAATGACCTAAAGTGAAGCAGCAGGTGGCAGAGCTGACGTTGCCCTCCATCTGTAAGGACATAGCATGGGCCAATCTATGCTTGCTCAGGAAGCCGCCAGATGTTGGGCCGGCCTCCTGCTTTTCACTGCAGGATTTCAAAGAGACTTATAAAGAGGAATCCCTAATCCACCCAAGCCCTTGGGGAGGAGGCGTTATTCTCTCCAGGTGGGGAGGGACTGATTCATTGTGGAAGCTGTAAATCAGGGGGCTGGGAAGCCCAGGGCAGCCCAACAATCCTCCGTACTCGAGAGTCCAAACGTGGGCCCAGGGTCCAGCTGCAGCCCTCGTCACAGTGTGATTCTGGGACTCGCCTGAGGTCACTGGAAGCCTGGGAATGAGGCCGAGGTGCCGGGCCCAGGTGTCCCCACCCTAAGGGTTGCCTATCATTCCTAAGAGCTCAACACGCAGCTCCCATAGCCAATTAGCAAAAAAACAAGGGAGCGAACAATGTAGGGCCGTTGCAATAAATTATATTGAGGCTGTCATGGAAAGGAATAGTTATTCCTTTAAAAGAATTAAACTGGGCTTCCCTGGTGGTGCAGTGGTTGAGAGTCGGCCTGATGATTCAGGGGACGCGGGTTCGTGCCCCGGTCCGGGAAGATCCCACATGCCGCGGAGAGGCTGGGCCTGTGAGCCATGGCCGCTGAGCCTGCGCGTCCGGAGCCTGTGCTCCGCAACGGGGGAGGCCACAACAGTGAGAGGCCTGTGTACTGCAAAAAAAAATAAAAATAAATTAAAATAAAAGAATTAAACTAATTTTAAAACATGGATTTATGGTAAGGGCTCCATAATCAGCCAACATTACTGCTTGGAAGAACAAGGGCATTTAATAGTAATAAATATGTGTTTACAAATATGTATGTGTGTATATATATACATATTTTGTAATACACTATTTTAAAACTTTCATGCCTTTATTCCTGACCGAGGTAGATTCTAGCTTCTATCCTGGGCTGCCTTGGTTATAATGTGTTGTTCTTGTCACCTTCATGTGTGAATGGGTATTAATATATTTTTATGTACTATGTTTTAATATTTATATACACTATCTTATATGTACTATACTTGTATAAAATATATAATAGTTTTATATATTTTATGTTCTATGTTTTTATATATTTTACTATATTTTTATATTTTATATTTTTATAAAATGTAAGTATGTAGTCATACAATTACCTTTATAATTTATATATAAATTTAAGATATAATTATATATAAATTACTCTATATGATATATACTTTTATAGTCTACATACAAATATATGAATATAATATTTTAAATTCCTATATTTACACATACATAATTTACTTACAAGTATGTAAATAGAATATTAAACTTAAAAAATTTTTATACATATTTAAATACATATAAGTGTATACTATGAATTAGTGCACCTTGGCATGTAAAGGGGGGAGGGGTGATCAATATCAACACAGCTCACATGAAAACAAAGATGGGTGATTAAAAATAAGAAGGGCAAGTTTCCCCCTCCTGCTGTGAGATAATACCAAATCTCCCAGGCAGCCCAGGTACAGCCTCTGAGCTCTCCTCACTGCATATCAGTCTTACAAGCCTGGTAAAGCTGCAGGCTTGTTAATCTAGAAGGCTGTACAGATGGACTAACTGAAGCTTTAGTCATTATACTTAATTGGGCGAGTGGCCCTCAGAGCTGTCTATAAACTGTGTGTTCACAGTGAGGTAATTAATAACGCCACTTCCTTTTGGGAGACATATCATTAGCCATTATTTCTAGAAACATGACATTGATCTCTTTATTCAGAGAGGTAATTGCAGGTTTCTGAAAAGGGTGTATGGTTTACCCAACAATTCCCCACAAATGACATCATCTCTGAAAAGTAAAACCCACAAAATCTGTCATTTTGAATCCATAGTTGGGATTTTGTTCCCTAGGTGGTAAAAGAAGACGCTGGGAAAAAAAAAAAAAAAAAAAAAAAAAACTATTTTGGTATGGAAATAAGAGTGAAAGATAAGATTTGGGTTTTTTTATATTAATAATTTCTCTGTGAGACTGGTTAAGGGGGTTGAGTTTGCGCTTGTTAGGATTACAGCAAGAAGTGAAATAAAGTAATAATAAGAAATTTTTAAAGGTTTATAACTGTCTTCAGATAACAGTTTTCTTATTGTGTCTTACAACATGCTCACAAATGAATTGATTTCACCATTAACATGTGAATACTCATGCATTCCAAAATCCAGCTTAACATTTAAAGGAAGTAGGGAAACGCAACACAGGACTTGACATTTTGCATTGATTTGATCCCATACTGTAAAGCCAGAATCATAGGAGGATTTCAGAATAACCTCTGCCAAAGCCTGTAGCTGACTTAACCATCAACAATCCTACTTTCAGTGTCCACGTTAAACTGAAAAAAAATCTAACTTTGCCACGTTTCACTCTTTTTAGGGACTGTATGAGGTAGTGGTAGGATTGAGGAGAAACAAGACCTTTATTCATTTGGATTATTTTCTTGACAGTTTCAAATCCTTGCCTGGTTTTTAGAACAACCTGAGTCCATTTGAGAAAGGAGAGTTTGGCAAATTAGAACATGGTAGCTTATTTCAATCAACTGTAAGATAATCTGCTTCCCAACTCTTTTGTAAACATTACACTGTGAACCTTTCAAATGTTGATCACTTTTTCAAACCATGATTTCTCCAGAACATCTTTCTTTTTATAACCTTGTTTGGCACCAAGTTCTCTGCCTCTTCAGGTAGAGTTCTAAATGGAAATCCTAAAACCTCTACACTTGCCATGAACCAGCATTTCTCAAGGGTACTAAATGGGACATCAAACGTGCAAGATGCTGCAAATAAATTTGGACTATGATGTATATTTCTGTTCTCCTCTTGAAAACTGCCTGTGTATATTGGAATATTAAAGGCCCTGAGAAGGTCTGTAGTGAAGGAAGCTGCTAAGCTTTGCTCACCTGGAGGAAGTTTTGTAAGCTATCTATTCTTCTAACTTCTCTGTGTTTTTAAATGTTTATAATAATGGGTTAAAGCAAAACTATTTTGTTTTTTTCCCCATAATACCTGTAAACATCATACAAAGTTAGTATTTCTTTTTTTTTGTTTTGTTTTTGTTTTTGTTTTTCTTTTATTAGTATTATTTTTTTTTTTACAGTAGGTCCTTGTCGGTTATCTTTCTTTTTTTTTTTTTGCTTTATAACAAATTTAATGAGTTATACATATACATATGTTCCCATATCCCCTCCCTTTTGCGTCTCCCTCCCACCCTCCCTATCCCACCCCTCCAGGCAGTCACAAAGCACCGAGCTGATCTCCCTGTGCTATGCGGCTGCTTCCCACTAGCTATCTACCTTACGTTTGGTAGTGTATATATGTCCATGCCGCTCTTTCACTTTGTCACAGCTTACCCTTCCCCCTCCCCATATCCTCAAGTCCATTCTCTAGTAGGTCTGTGTCTTTATTCCTGTCTTACCCCTATGTTCTTCATGACATTTTTTTTTCTTAAATTCCATATATATGTGTCAGCATACAGTATTTGTCTTTCTCTTTCTGACTTACTTCACTCTGTATGACAGACTCTAGGTCCATCCACCTCATTACAAATAGCTCAATTTCGTTTCTTTTTATGGCTGAGTAATATTCCATTGTATATAAGTGCCACATCTTCTTTACCCATTCATCCGATGATGGACACTTAGGTTGTTTCCATCTCCGGGCTATTGTAAATAGGGCTGCTATGAACATTTTGGTACATGTCTCTTTTTGAATTATGGTTTTCTCAGGGTATATGCCCAGTAGTGGGATTGCTGGGTCATATGGTAGTTCTATTTGTAGTTTTTTAAGGAACCTCCATACCGTTCTCCATAGCGGCTGTACCAATTCACATTCCCACCAGCAGTGCAAGAGTGTTCCCTTTTTTCCACACCCTCTCCAGCATTTATTGTTTCTAGATTTTTTGATGATGGCCATTCTGACTGGTGTGAGATGATATCTCATTGTAGTTTTGATAGGCATTTGTCTAATGAGTAAAGATGTTGAGCATCCTTTCATGTGTTTGTTGGCAGTCTGTATATCTTCTGTGGAGAAATGTCTATTTAGGTCTTCTGCCCAGTTTTGGATTGGGTTGTTTGTTTTTTTGTTATTGAGCTGCCTGAGCTGCTTATAAATTTTGGAGATTAATCCTTTGTCAGTTGCTTCATTTGCAAATATTTTCTCCCATTCTGAGGGTTGTCTTTTGGTCTTGTTTATGGTTTCCTTTGCTGTGCAAAAGCTTTGAAGTTTCATTAGGTCCCATGTGTTTATTTTTGCCTTTATTTCCATTTCTCTAGGAGGTGGGTCCAAAAGGATCTTGCTGTGATTTATGTCATAGAGTGTTCAGCCTATGTTTTCCTCTAAGAGTTTGATAGTGTCTGGCCTTACATTTAGGTCTTTAATCCATTTTGAGCTTATTTTTGTGTATGGTGTTAGGGAGTGATCTAATCTCATACTATCCAGTTTTCCCAGCACCACTTATTGAAGAGACTGTCCTTTCTCCACTGTACATTCCTGCCTCCTTTATCAAAGATAAGGTGACTATATGTCCGTGGGTTTATCTCTGGGCTTTCTATCCTGTTCCATTGATCTATCTTTCTGTTTTTGTGCCAGTACCATACTGTCTTGATTACTGTAGCTTTGTAGTATAGTCTGAAGTCAGGGAGCCTGATTCCTCCAGCTCCATTTTTCGTTCTCAAGGTTGCTTTGGCTATTCGGGGTCTTTTGTGTTTCCATACAAATTGTGAAATTTTTTGTTCTAGTTCTGTGAAAAATGCCAGTGGTAGTCTGATAGGGATTGCATTGAATCTGTAGATTGCTTTGGGTAGTAGATTCATTTTCACAATGTTGATTCAAAGTTAGTATTTCTTAAAACCCCATAGGACACATTGTCCTAAGTGACTCCATTTAATCTATTTGTTGAGTTTCTGTTCTTTTCAGATAAACAAGAGAATCACCTGAATGTGGATTGACTGACTAAATATGAAAACTTTAAATTTGGAAACTTTTGAACATCACAGGTGTGAATTCATTTCTCAGATATAAAAGAATTTTCATTGTTAGTCAAAGCTGGTTAAGATGGCATTGACAAGACTGGATTTGCATTCAGCCTAAAAATAGAAGGGAAAAGATGTTTTTCATTAAACAGCTTTAATCAACACTACATTTAAGTTCCCAGAAATAAATTCAAAATTTTAAGAGTAACTTGGTGAAAGAAAATGTCTCTCTTTTAAATTTTAGGTTCAAATAAATGATGAAATTAAAAATGATGTTCAAATGCCTAAATAATTATTTTAAAGATAATCATAAAATGTCATTTAATGTCTCAATACCAAATGGGTAGATACTGGATTGGAAAATTTGGCATTTTAGGGTTTTGGAGAATTGAAGAAGGTATTTACAGTTTATGGGCTTTAAAACCGTAATCTCATGATGAATTTGGTTAATGTTATTAAAAGCCACATCTTAAATATCTATTCTTTAGTTAATATATTAAGTTTATTAGTACAGCTGTCTGTTGGATTTTATTTTTAACCTGGCAGGAGCATATGCATATTAATCCAAATTTAATCTAAATGTTTCAAATTTATCTTCAAATGCTTTACTTAGTTAATTAAGCAGACATATCTTGCTAATGCAGCAAACAACTCTATCCAAGATGTACTTTGGATGCCTAATTATCCATAAGAATTAAAAATTATTTGATTAAAACAAATCACTCCCATTAAGAATCAAACCCTCTATTTTTCTCTCCTAAATTCACACCCTGACATATCCTTGTTCATTATATTTACCACCAGTGGGGATTTTCCCAGGGGGATGGGGACACAGTGGGAGAGCCCTGAGATGGAGGCCTGGGGCAAGGTACTGCGAGGGTTTCTCTGAAGGGCATCCTTCTAGGGTTTGTTAGTTTTAGGGATATTAAAATATACTGATTAATCTAATGCTTTCCTAATGTTTTGGATTATTCTATGTGTGACAAAAACAAAGAAAAGTCTTCTAAGGGGTATTTAAGTTAAGCAAATAAATTCTAGCTACGTCAAGTTAGTGAATCAAGATGTTTTTGTCTTTCCTTTCCTGCCTTGGCGGGTCTGATAAAATCAGAAACTTCTCAACTCTTTGGATTTTTAAGTAGGAAAGAAAGACCAGATTTAGGCCTGGATGCCTCTCCCTGGGCCCACTGAACCCGAACCAAGTGGCTGTGGATTGCAGAAACAAGAGTTTCTTTGTCATCTTCATTAATCAAACCCACCAAGCCAGATGAATGGGAGGCATTTTTTTAAAGTAAAATAATTCACTAGAATTTGGATGTGTTTCTCTTTAATTAATTTGATGAGCCCCAAGTCTGAGGACTTGTCAAACACCTGGTATTAACCCTGTGCTACTGACCTAGGGAAAGGCAAAGGGATGGACGGGGGGAACGAGCTGAATGGGAGGCCTTTTCTGTGCAGCCTGTGCTCCAGATGAAAAGAATCATTACCACAATGATACTTCTAATTATACTGTCATTAGGATATGTCTTCGGTTTGCTGTGGGGCTGGGAGCCTTGCCTTTAGACAACATGATCCAGGAGACGGGGAAAGTGGGGAGGCCTGGAAGGCACTTAACCCTTTCACTAGATGCACACAGCTTACATCCTCAAATCATGGAACCCAAGAGTGTCCTTCCCACCTGACGTGTAAAATGTGTCCAAACAAGTGATAGATGTGTTGCTGTAAGAAAATGTATCAGTGAGGGGATGTTCACACAGCCATCACCCATATCATACGTGACATTTCCATTCTCTCATGTCCCAAAGTTCCGCCCAAGCTCAGCCAACGGACACCTTGTTTACTGTGGAACGTATCGATCTAACCACCTCTGCACTACTGGATAACAAATGACCAAGCAACAGTGCTTTAGTATTCTTAATTCTCATGTGTGTTTACAAAAGCAAAACTGGGTACTGCAGAGTTAAGGGTATAGGGCAATGTGTCTGTCCTCAGAAGGGTGCAGCTCAGAGGGGGAAAGTATAGGCTTTGGTGTTTGATGGATCTGGATTTGAATCTCAGCCTGTTAACTTGCTAGATCTTTGGCCTTGAATAGATTACAAATTTCTAAGAGTAGATTGCCTCAGCTGTAAAACAGGGATTCATTATAGTACCTACTTCACAGAGCTATTTGGAGGAATACACGATAATTCACGTACACTGTTAAACAGTACTTGGAAAATGTGTAGCAAACATTTAAGAGGATGGTTGTGAAGTGGTAGTTTTAAAAAGTTTTCTTAGGGCTTCCCTGGTGGCGCAGTGGTTGAGAGTCCGCCTGCCGATGCAGGGGACACGGGTTCGTGCCCCGATCTGGGAGGATCCCACATGCCGTGGAGTGGCTGGGCCCGTGAGCCATGGCCGCTGGGCCTGCGCGTCCAGAGCCTGTGCTCCGCAACGGGAGAGGCCACAACAGTGAGAGGCCCACATACCGCAAAAAAAAAAAAAAAAAAGTTTTCTTAAAGTGAGTCTACTTTCCCCAGAAATTATCAATCTATCAGAAGTACCTGAAAGCCTTTTGATGAAGAAACCTATTCTGAGGTTAAGGGCTAAGTGACTTTCTGTAGATTCCAGTTGCAAAGTGCCTAAAGAAGGCTGGTTGGTGAACTAAAGTCTTTATTTTCTAAGTCTGCTTTGAATACCACAAGCTCCTCAAAACTGTTTTGGAATAAGCACCCAGTAAGACACATTTTCCCAATAAGATAGCATGCTTTACGTTGGTGACGTTTGGATAGCGAGAATGGTATTGTTAGGAAGAATCTTTGACTACCTGGGGGACTTTATTCAGGATACTGAACCCCAAATGGGGTCATGGATTTTAGCGTGAATAAATCCGATCCTGGGCTTCCCTGGTGGCACAGTGGTTAAGAATCCGCCTGCCAACGCAGGGGACAAGGGTTTGAACCCTGGTCCAGGCAGATCCCACATGCCACGGAGCAACTAAGCCCATGGGCTACAATTGAGCCTGCGCTCTAGAGCCCGTGTGCTACAACTACTGAGCCTGCGCGCCTAGAGCCCATGCTCCGAAACAAGAGAAGCCACCACAATGAGAAGCCTGCGCACCACAACGAAGAGTAGCCCCCGCTCGCCGCAACTAGAGAAAGCCTGTGCGCAGCAACGAAGACCCAACACAGCCAAAAATAAACAAATTAATTAATTAAAAATAAATAAATAAATCCGATCCTGTTGACATCTTTTAAAAACGGTGTCTACTCCCAGCCTTCAGGTAAAGCTGAGATTCTAAAAAACATTTTATTTCATATATTCTTCATACATATAAATGGATTTAATGCGTAGGATGAGAATTTAAGCTATTGGGAAGAAAAGCACTATTTATATTAAAAGTATTCTTATACTTCATCGCTATTCTTCTTAGGATAGCAAACATATATATGTTTGTATTGAACAATAGTCTAGAGAAACCACAATTTAAACTATTTCAAAATAAGTCAGTCCTGAGTTTCACACTTAGAGGGTGTGGATTTTTCATGACACATAATGAAAAGCATATATTTGTACTGACAAATACTACTCAAGATCTACTGTGGTGAGTGGTTCGGGGCTGGTACAAAGGAAGCATGAAGGGGAGTGGGTGTCATCAGAGCACACACACATACACTTTCTCTCTCTTTATGCAAATTTTATACAAAATACACATATGCAAATATACATTTATATATACATCTCAGACAGTGGTATAACTACATATAAACACATTCCAGATAATTATTGACCACTAAAAAAATATTCAGCATTTTTGTCATACATTTCTAACTCAGTAAAGGGATTTTCGTTAGGTGAAATTATTATTTATTTTTAAGTCCTTGCTATGATTATTTTAAAGTTTATACATCTTGAGGGTTTTGGTATCATGCTAAAGTCATATTATTCTGAACTCTGAAGGATCGCTAAATCCAGGATCTAGTTAATTTCTATGACCATTGTAAAGATGACATTGTATTGCTATGCATTTTAATTAAAATGGCAGACTTTGTTTAATCCTTTTATTAAAAAATCTCCCTACAATGCAAATAAAAAGTTTATTCAAGAAAGCAGTTAATTTTTTAGATGTTTGGATATCCTTTCTGTTCAAATCTCATAAATGGAGCCCTCCATCAATCCATTTTTTCCTTAGAAGGCATTCTTCCACCTATTTTGTACAAAAAGTAGAGCCTGGAATTTGCTTTAAGTATAATTAGGGCCCTAAAATGTATGGTTGCTCTCTGAAAACTATATCTCCGAGCTCTTTTGCAATACAAGTTAATTAACTGGATTTAGATATTTGCAAGATGATATATTTAATGGGATTACTGCTCATATAATGTTCTCAGTGACTGATTTGCAATCTAAGCTCACAGATCCGAGTGCTGAATTTCCAGCTCTTTGAGAGTTAATGTTGTGTTAAAGGAAAGTACAATTTGAACCTCATTGTTCATGAATAGGTGAGTTATTCCTGTGAAATGGAGCTGGGCCCTACAAGGGCTGCAGCGGGCAGATGCGTGATCAGGAGCTCAGAAACCATCACATTCCAGCCACTGCCCCAGGTAGCTGGATCCCCACACCTGAAATCCTGACAAGTTCAAGGCAATTGTGTGTCTGTCAAAATATAATGGCCCATTATTCACCGTCTGTCTCCCAAGTGGGATCAATTAGATGCTTCTGCTCCACAGGCTTAAAGATAAACACCTATGTTTTGGTTGGTTGAGAGTTAAAATGAAACCATACATAACCATTCTGCATCCCTAGACCTGACCATGGTGAGCACGAAATGTTCTAAATCCACCTTTCAATGAAGTCATTCAAAATATTTGTGATTATTTTATCAGACTAGGTGGAAAGGTAAGTAATAATTTGCTTTGAAGGAGGATCAGTAGAAAAATGTCAGCCTTCCAAAAAACAATCTCTTCCTAGTCACGTCTGCCTTTGTCTTATTTTCTCTTGTTTTTGTTAAGCAAATATATTTCTGCCCATCAGCTGGGTTCCCTCTAATGTTATGGCTTCAGCCACTGAACATGATATCACTAATGAATATAATTTAAATCTTCCTGATTGGAGGACTACATAAAAATAGCATTTTAACTGAAGTGTTGAAAATTTTATTAAATGTATAAATATTAGCTCAGTCAAATTACTATTAAGAGAAAATGTAAATCCTCCCTTGGTTGGAAGGCTATATCGTAACACATCCCGTTTCTCATTTTCATTGGAACTTAGTGAGTGAACGGTTCTTTGTATTTGACCCAACGAGATCGTTTCCAGAGATCCAGAGATGCAGTCTGTGCCTTGTAGCTGAGCTTCCAGATCACCACTGAACTCTCTCAAGCAAAAGGATGACTTTAAAAGGAAGTGTCTTTCCATAATATAGACATGACAATTTCCCTCCATATTTAGCTAAGTATTCGTAAGGGTGAGCTGTTAGGTAAAAATGAAAGTATAATTTGAATACAGAGGTCAAAAATCAGAAACTAGAATCACCAAATGCAGAGGCTGAGTCAACGGAGAGATCATTTGGTCTAGTTCACTTTATGGATGAGAAGGCTGTAATCCAAAGAGGTCAAGTGCCTTACTGGATGGTCCAGGCTGAAAGGGGAGGCGTATGAAGAAGGGAAAAAGTGTTTTACTCTTTCTTCTCGAATACCCTACAACATTTTGTAGAAGAAGCTCACAGGCGCACACGCGTACAGTTCCCCTCGGTAAACCTGCCACAGACACCTGTACATGGGCAAGCCCTTCGCCAGTAATGGCTGGGGCTGGCACCTACCTCAGCAGCCCTGCAGTGATTTGGGGTCTCGCTCTGAGGGCTCCTAAGTTGAACTCTTGGGGTATGCGCCCACCCCCTCTACCCCTCCCCCTGCCCTTCTAATTTGCCCAGAAGCTTAGGGGTTTTCTAAGCCCCAGAAGCCTTCTTTCCCAACCCACCTTAGATGAGGCATCACTGCTTTTCTGTATGTTTATGTGTTTCAGCTTTGGAGGTTCATGAAAAGAACTATTTTCCTACCTTATTGAATGTTTCCGAAGTCAAGGCAGTTGGATACAACCTCCTAGCCTTTTTTCACCTCATGAACCTCTACCCTTCCTATAGATCTCAGCTCATTTTCAAGCCTTTCTTGACCTTCACAACAAGGTCAATCCCACTAATGCAGGTTTCCATCACATCATGTATCTTTCCTTTGCAGCACTCAACATAATTGTAATTTTATACGTATTTATGCGTGATTTCTAATATAACTTTCTATTTTGAAGGAAAAACTCACAAGATTTTGGAAAAGTTGTACTGAGAATTCTTGCTTGCTCTTCCCCCAGATTCTCTGCTGATAACATAAGTGATAATATGGGATATAACTGCAGTATATTGTCAAATCCGGGACCCGACATGGTGCAATATTATTAATTCAGGTAAAAATCTTAACTTGGATTTCAACAGTATTTACATGAATATTGTGTGTGTTGATTTATGAAATTTTAGATTCTAGAAACTCTCGCTACAATCAGGGTACAGGGCTGTTCCTTCACCACAAAGAAACTCCCTTGATCGCTGCACCCTTTCTCCAGCTCTAACCCCTGGCAACCAATGACCTGTTCTCTATCACTGCAGTTTTACAACATTGGGAATGTTATGTAAATGGAATCATACAGTGTGTAACTCTTTAACAATGGCTTTTCACACTCAGCATAATCCATCCAGGTTGTTTGCATTGTTCAATCATTTGATCCCTTTTACTACTGAGTAATATTCCTTGGTATGGTTGTACCACAGTTTGTTTATCCATTCACCTGTTCAGGGATATTTGGGTTGTTTCCAGGTTAGGGTTATTACTATAAACTTACATGAACATTCGTGTAGAGGTTTTTGTGTGAGCATACATTTTCATTTCTCTTGAATAAATGCCCAGGAGTGTGACTGAAAAAGGGTGTATGTTGTGTGTATGTTTATAAGAAACTGCCAAGCTGTTTTCTAGCAAGCCTGTACCATGTTACATCCCCACCAGCAGCGTATGAGATGTGGTCTAGTTGCTTTATATCCTCATCAGCACTTGGTATCAACAGTGTTTTTTATTTTTTATTGTTATTTTAGCAATTCTAATAGGTGTGGAGTGGTGTCTCATTATGCCTCTATTTTTATGTATGTAACCTTAATGGCTAATGATGTTGAACACCTTTCCATGTGCTCATTTGCCATTTATATGTCCTGTTTGGTGAAACATCTGTATAAGTCTTACCCATTTTCTAATTGGGTTGTTTGTTTTCTTACTGTTGAATTTAGAGTATTTTTTATATATTTTGGATACAAGTCCTTTGTCAAATATGTGATGTGCACATATTTTATTCCAGTCTGAGGCATATCATTTTATTTTCTTAAGAGGGTGTTTTGAAGAGCAAAATTCTTAATTTTGGTTAGGTCCAGTTTATCTATTTTTTCTTTTATGGATCATGCATTTGATATCATGGCTGAGATATCCGTGTCTAAGAAAACTTTGCCCAATCCTTGGTCACAAAAGCCCCAGGTGATTCTATCCAGTTGGAGCATCAAGAGTTGGGCCAGCTTAGGGTCCTTTCGTATGCAAATATCTATGATGGGTTCAAAGGAAGCACCGAGTCCTTTAGTTCATTACAACAAACAGAGAGTGAGGGCCTCCTAAATGCAAAGTGTTGTTGGCTGCAGAGATGACATTGACTTTGCCTTTGCAAATGTACAGTCAAGTAGGACTGGGATCTCCCGTGAATAAATGGCTGTAATAAGGGTGATCAAGGAAGGACTCTATTGGCTAAGTAGGCAAAGGTCACATCTGTGAGGGGAATTAGGAAGTCTCCATGGGCCAATGGGATTTGGTAACCAATAGGAAGATTTCAGCAGGCGGGAGCTGGGAGTGGGGAGGGGACTTCTGATGAAAAGGACAATGTAAACAGAACTTGCAGACAGAAAGTACACAGTGTGTTCAAGACAACACAAAGCATCCAGTTTCAGAGTGGAAGAGGAGGGGGAAGATAATGGGAAGGTGGTTTTTGAGCATGTACCAAGGCTTTGAAAGGCAAGCAGAAGTCTTTCTACTTAATATTCTAGGAATAGATGGAATCAAAATGAGAGCTTTTGGCCAGAAGATGGACTAGATATACTTTCGACTTGGGAATATATAGCTGGCATGGGGCATGACATGGTTCTTGGACTGGGGCAGGGAGAGAACACTGGCTGCTATGACAACCCAGGTAAGCAGCCTTTTCTTCGTTACTTGTGTGTGATGTGTGCTAACTCATTATAGCTTCATGGGAAAGAGGAAGAATGATAAATAGGACCTAGGAGCTGAATACTCCTATGAATTATCTGCTAATGAATGAAAGATGTGTTTCTTGAAACAGGCTTGCATTTGTCCAAAATATTAGTTATCCAAACAAGATTTTGAGCAACAAGAAAAATTATGCATGTGTTAAAATGATGTTATAGAAGACCATTAGTTATATGGTATATCCCAACTGTGCAAAAAGCCTCCAACTGTTGTATGTAGAAGAGCTAATTCTACTGCTCCCAGCTTTCAAAACCAGGACATTAGAGCTTCTCTAAAAATTAAAGGAGTTTATAAAAAACTAAAAATAGAACTACCATATGACCCAGCAATCCCACTACCAGGCATATACCCTGAGAAAACCATAATTCAAAAAGAGTCATGTACCACAATGTTCATTGCAGCACTATTTACAATAGCCTGGTCATGGAAGCAACCTAAATGTCAAATGGACAGATGACTGGATAAAGAAGATGTGGCACATATATGCAATGGAATATTACTCAGCCATAAAAAGAAACGAAATTGAGTTATTTGTAGTGAGGTGGATGGACCTAGAGTCTGTCATACAGAGTGAAGTAAGTCAGAAAGAGAGAAACAAATACCGTATGCTAACACATATATATGGAATCTAAAAAAAAAAACCCAAAAAAACAATGGTTCTGAAGAACCTAAGGGCAGGACAGGAATAAAGACGCAGACGTAGAGAATGGACTTGAGGACACGGGGAGGGGGAAGGGTAAGCTGGGACGAAGTGAGAGAGGAGCATGTGCATATATACACTACCAAATATAAAATAGATAGCTAGTGGGAAGCAGCCGCATAGCACAGAGAGATCAGCTTGGTGCTTTGTGACCACCTAGAGGGGTGGGATAGGGAAAGTGGGAGGGAGGCTCAAGATGGAGGGGATATGGGGATATATGTATATGTATAGCTGATTCACTTTGTTATACAGCAGAAACTAACACACCGTTGTAAAGCAATTCTACTCCAATAAAGATGTTAACAAAAAATTGAAGGAATTTATACTCGGGTTGAGACCACATTCTGTTTCGGGAAAGGTGTACTACACGTGCACTGTAAAAAGCACAGTCCCTCCTAGCGATCTTGGAAAAGGTGACAGCTATCCATGGAAACTGCAGCATGACTCACAGCAAGTTCAACCTAAGCCAATGTCATTGGGTACAGAAAATTTTCCATGACATGACATCTAGGAAATTACTGAACTCTAAAGACAAAATTCTGGATTTATTTTCTCAAAAAAATAAAAATAAAAAGGAAATGAAGGAAGGAGGAAAGGAAGAGAGGGAAGGTGGGAAGGAAGGAAGGAAGGGAGGAAGGAAAGAAAAAAGGGAGGGAGAAAAAAGAAAAGAAAACCCCTTAGTCTTACACATTTCCCTAAAGTACACCTGTACTCCTCCAGTGTTCAAACACTGAGAGATGGCTTTAAGAAAGAGTATGGAATTATTCATCTTGTTACTTGTGAGAAGTCAATCTAATCATTTTTTGAGAGAGAGGGTCCCACAACTGCACACATCCAGGGCGCAGTGTCTATACTCCCTGGCCTCTCTCACTTTAGACTTCAAGCAAATTCTCTATCTTAATTTCAAAGATCCTAAAATATAAGTCCCCATATGATTTTTTTTTCTCCAAAATCTTATACCACTGAGCCTTCCCAGCTGTTAGAAAGACGTCGACTCTCAACATCATCAGAGCTGAGGATTCCTAGTCTTATTTTTAAAGGACCAGGAGAGAGGAAACCACTCTCAGAATTTTTGGAAACCAACACACCAGGAACAAAATAACCCATTAAAATTCAACACAATACCCTGGATTCCTGTTAGTCATTTTTGAAAAGAGAAATGGGCATTGGTTACACAAAGATAAGGCCAAGATGCTTAACAGCAGGTAACTGAGATCCTCTGTAGCAAGTGGAAGGAGGAAATGGGGGCCCAGTAGAGACAACTTTAGACTTTGCCAGGGGGAAACATGTCACCTCCATCCAGCGTGCACCATGGCTTGTCTCTCTGTCACCACCAGTTTAAACAAACTATTTAGTGTCCTCGTGAATCTGTATCCTGAGATGTTAGGAAAGAACAGTCCTTCTGTGTATTAACGAGCAAGTGGTCAGGTCACTCCTGCAAGCAAATACTTTAAAAAATAACACTACCAAGGCTCTGCCTCTGCCTGAAGCAAGCACGCAGTAACTCCTTCAGAGAAGGGGCTGAAAAGCTTACATTCAGGATACATTAATCTGAAAACAAGTGTACTTTTGTGTCTGGGGAGGATTCTTTTCATTGCCATCAATTTAGTACATCGATAGACGGAGATTCTAGCTTCGCTATCAGGTTGCCCTCCGAGCCGAGACCCCTCCGAGGGCCGTGCTGAGTGAAACTGTGTATCCTCTCTGATTTCTCCCCATCGTCAGAAACACTCTTATTTCCCTTTCCCTTCAGTAACCTGCTCTAGGTTTCTTGGGAGGAAGAATGACCTCCAGGTAATATGAATAGTTATTCAGCTCTGCTGATGGTATGTGAACTGGGGGCAAAAGAAACACACACACAACACATTGCAATCACAACAAAAAGCGTTTTGCCCTTTTGCACCAACACATCATGGTATCGTATCACAGATTTTGGCACTCTGGGGGTGACATCTAGGCACTTGCAGGCTGATAGCCCTTTTCTCCCATGCTGTGAGTTTTCTGAAGATGCTACCATGCTTTGAGTTAAACTCTACTGATGTTGGGGAAAAAAAGTGATCTTTTGCAACTTGTGCTCTTTGGGTGATCAGAACCCTGTGTGGACATTCAGGGGTTTTGTTTTGCTTTAATGCCTTTGGTGTCTTAGTAGTTAGAAGAGTTGGAAGTATCTACAAAGGAATTTCTATCTTTTACATCTGTAATACTTAGAGCATCACATACTTCGAATGTTTAATTGTTAATTACAATTCCAAAGTAATAATATTAATGGATTGAGGAGTTACCCTGGGCCAATACAGAGTGAGACACTTTGCCTAAATTAGTTCTAATCCACATCATACTCCAACATGTCAGAGGTGACAACAGTGAGTCAGGAAGGTTTGGTGGCCTGCTCATCCAACGCAGTTCATTCATGGCCACGGAAGCAGCTCCAAAGCCACGTCCATCCACCACATGACGCTATCCAAGGGTGAATGTTGGAAACTTCATCAGCCAGGTAGTTTTCAAGCTTGTGATTCAAAAAGAGGGAGTTAAAGTTATTGGTTCCCCTTCTGTTGGGGTTTTTTGGTTTTGTTTCAACAAAAAGAAAAGGATAATGAATTTGAAGGGGCTTAAGGTCATAAGTTCTAGGTCTGTGTTTTCAACAACTGTTTGCTTCCAAAATTGTTCATGTTTCCAAATTCTAGTTCTGGAAAACTCAAATTATCCAATCAAAGATGAGGTTATCAATGTAGGGTGTGGTGTGGCTCAAAACTCTGTTCCCCTTTACTCTTGGAAAATGTGCACCCCAGAAGCTAGAAATGTCATCAATTGACAAATCAGAAAGGGCCTTAGCCATGTTGAATCCAACCACTTTCATTTCCCCCAGATGGGAAGCTGAGGTTCCAGGTCGCTGACTGGACTAGGACCTGGGTACCCTGCCCCCCTCTCACCACTGTAGAGATTGTTTGGGGACTGCTCCAAACAAGGTCCTTGCCTTCCTCTCACTGTCCCTTGACTGCTCTCTTCCTTCCCTTGCCTTGATCTCTGATGTCCTTGGTCTGACCTTTGCTGATCACTATCTTGAAATTACTTTCCTTCTTGACAAAGGCCCCAGATGTGACCCCACGAGCAGGAAAGCCCATCTCCTCTACCGCAGCAGCCTGCCTCCTCAGCCCTGAAAATTGAATTTTAAAAGCACTTTGCAAGTCTTGTTGAGCTAATCCCCATAATCTTGGGGAATGGAGGTCACTATTAATTTCCCCATTTCACTCCTTGAGTGAGGAAGTCCAGAAGCCAAAGTTTCAAGGGTTTCCCAGGATCCCTGGGCACTTTCCTTCCCGAGGAGGAGAGGCTGAGGGGGAGTGTAGGGCTCAGCCCTCTGCTGCTAGGCTCTGGCTCTCCCCTGCCTGACTTCTTCTTGTGCTTCTGGGCTCTCCCAGGTGTGCTGGCGCCTGTCCCCTGGTGAATGGGGAAGGGGATGGAGGAGAATCCTCTTTCCCATCACTGCTCAGGGGACTTCCTGGGTTTCTTTTCATTCATTTGACAAATATTTGCCAAGTGTCTTCCAAGTACTGGGCCTTATGATAAATGCTAGGGATATAGTAGGAGAACAGACATGTTCATTACGCTCATGTGTTCTGTAAAACTCAGAATTTTGGCCATTTATTCTTTCATTAATTTCAGTCCTTCAGTTTACTCCCCAGTCACTGTGGGAGCACCTAATCTTTGATTTTCAGAGAGAGCTGAAGGAAGGAGGAGGTATCTTTATGTTTTCACACACACGTACCCTCCAGGGCTGAGGTGAATTTTAAGCATCAGGAAAGGATCCTCTCTGCCCCCCACCAAAATCTTTTTTTTCTGACGTGATGAGCTAAACGTTTATGTTCCCCCAAAATGTATGTGTTGAATCCTAACCCCCAGTGTGATGGTATTTGGAGGTGGAGCTTTAGGGATGATTATTAGGTCATAAGGGTGGAGCCCTCATGAGTGGGATTAGTGTCCTTATAAAAGGGACCCCAGAGAGCTCCTTCACCCCTTCTGCCACACGAGGACACAGTTAGAAGACCCTCTATGAACCAGGAAGTGGGCTCTCACCAGACACCAAATCTGACCATGCCTTGACTTGGACTTCCAGCCCCCAGAACTGTGAGAAATAAACTTCTGTTTTTATAAGCTACACAGTCTATGGTCTTATGTTACAGCAGCCTGAACGGACTAAGGCACTGACCTTCCTAATCTGGAGGATGTGGCCAGTATCCCAGTCATGTCCCATTGCATGTTTGCAGTGCACTCATGCCCTGGCCAGGATAACTTCCTGCCTTGTGGTTTAATCCATCCAATGCTTAGTGCCTTCTGTATGCAAACCAGCTTTGTTCAAGGCATCCTTCTGCTCACCTCTGTTGTTTAAAGGAAATTAGTGCTGTGCACAGGGCCCTGAACACTTGTCCAACTGCTCATTGTCAGTCAACAAACATGCACCGTCCCTGTACAGAGGGTACAGCAGTGAACGAGGCAGACACAGTCCCTGTCTCACTCTAACTCAGTCCACAGTGGAGAATCTAGACCTTGGCATCTTTGTTATTGCCCAGCATGATAACCAAGCAGTAGACAGCACTTCAGAAGCTACCAGAGGCACCTTCTCTTAAAAAATTACAAAGTTTCCCAGCACAAAAGCAATAGGGTTCACTAGATTTTGAAAACAAAATGTAGAAAGAGGGAACATCATCAGCTCTAGTACTACTCCCTGTTTTTCCCAGTCTCTTTTCTCTGCATTTGTACATAGCTGTGCTTACTACACCAGCACCTTTTATTTTTAACCCTGCTTTTTGAGAACATTGTAGCATGAATGTTTTTCATGTGGTTACAAAGTCTCATTGACTATTTTTAATGACTACACAACATTCTAGGAAATCTCTCAAGGCTCCTACAGACTGGGTTTCCTGTAGCTGCTATAACAAATTACTACAAACTTGGCAGCTTGGAACAGCAGAAATGTATTCCCTTACAGTTCTGGAGGCCAGACATCCAAAATCAATATCAGTGGCCGAAACCAGAGTGTCAGCCATGCTATGTTTCCTCCGGAGGCTCAAAGGGAGAATCAGTTCCTTGCCTCTTCCAGCTTCCAGTGGCTGCCAGCATACCTTGGCTTATGGTCACATCACTCCAGTCTCAGGGCCAGCATCTTTACATCTCTTTCTGTTGTGTTTTCACATAGCTTTCTCCTTTTCTGTGTGTCAAATCTTCTTTTGCCTCTCACTTATGGGACACTTGTGATTACATTTAGGGCCCATCTGGATAATCCAGGATAATCTTCCCTTCTCAAAATCCTTAAATTACTCATATCTGCAAACACCCCCTTTCCAAATCTGTAACATTTACAGATTCCAGGGTTTAGGACCTCATTTCTCTGGAGGCATTATCCAGCCTACTAAATGGACAAATGAGAAAAAATCAACAAAGGAGAAAGTAAACTTGTTGGCGTGAAGGTAACTAAGGAAGGGAAACAACGTTCAGAGAAGGCAGGGATCAGGTGAGCTAAACTCCAGAGATCAGTAAGGTCTTTATAGCATAGATGGAGGAAAAAGAGGGGACCCTGATGGATGAGAAACAGTAATACTAACCCCCATTCTCCTAGCCTTTTGCAGCCTGCAGTGTGCTTTCATAACCATTCTTTTATCTTTTAGATATTCCAGAGTGTTTCTGAACCCAGACCTTGATGTCAAGTGTATGGGCCTTTATGTCACAGAAATGCCACTTCCTACTGGGTGACTGGGAGGCAGAATTTCAACATGTCCCCTAAGACTCTTGCCTCCCGTGTACATGTCCTGTATAATCCCCTCCCCTTGAATGTGGGCAGAACTTGTGATATGATGGGATTTCACTGCCGTGATGAGTGCACATTATATGGCAAAAGTGAAGGGACTTTCATAAGGTTAACAGCTGATTTCTCAGCAGAAACTCTACAAGCCAGAAGGGAGTGGCATGATATATTTAAAGTCATGAAAGGGAAGAACCTACAACCAAGATTACTCTGCCCAGCAAGGATCTCATTCAGATTTGATGGAGAAATCAAAAGCTTTACAGAAAAGCAAAAGCTAAGAGAATTCAGTACCACCAAACCAGCTCTACAACAAATGCTAAAGGAACTTCTCTAAGTGGGAAACACAAGAGAAGAAAGGACCTACAAAAACAAATCCAAAACAATTAAGAAAATGGTAATAGGAACATACATAGTGATAATTACCTTAAATGTGAATGGATTAAATGCTCCAACCAAAAGACCAGGCTCACTGAATGGATACAAAAACAAGACCCATATACATGCTGTCTACAAGAGACCCACTTCAGACCTAGGGATATATACAGACTGAAAATGAGGGGATGGAAAAAGCTATTCCATGCAAATGGAAATCAAAAGAAAGCTGGAGTAGCAATACTCATATCAGATAAAATAGACTTTAAAATAAAGAATGTTACAAGAGACAAGGAAGGACACTACATAATGATCAAGGGATCAATCCAAGAAGAAGATATAACAATTATAAATATATATGCACCCAACATAGGAGCACCTCTATAGATAAGGCAACTGCTAACAGCTATAAAAGAGGAAATCGACAGTGACACAATAATAGTGGGGGACTTTAACACATTACTTATACCAATGGACAGATAATAGAGACAGAAAATTAATAAGGAAACGAAAGCTTTAAATAATACAATAGACCAGATAGATTTAATCGATATTTAACTGATATTTAATTTAATTTAATTGATATTCATAGGACATTCCTTCCAAAAATAGCAGATTACACTTTCTTCTCAAATGCGCACAGAACATTCTCCAGAATTGATCACATCTTGGGTCACAAATCAAGCCTCAGTAAATTAAAAAAATTGAAATCGTATCAAACATCTTTCTGACCACAACGCTATGAGATTAGAAATCAATTACAGGGAAAAAACATAAAAAGCACAGACACACGGAAGCTAAACAATACGTTACTAAATAACCAAGAGATCACTGAAGAAATCAAAGAGGAAATCAAAAAGTACCTAGACACAAATGACAATGAAAACACGACAATCCAAAACCTATGGGATGCAGCAAAAGCAGTTCTAAGAGGGAAGTTTATAGCAATACAATCCTACCTCAAGAAACAAGAAAATTCTCAAATAAACAATCTAGCCTTACAACTAAAGGAACTAGAGAAATAAGAACAAACAAAACCCAAAATTAGCAGAAGGAAAGAAATCATAAAGAAATCAATGAAATAGAAACAAAGAAAACAATAACAAAGATCAATAAAACTAAAAGCTGGTTCTCTGAGAAGATAAAGAAAATTGACAAACCTTTAGCCAGACTCATCAAGTAAAAGAGGGAGAAGACTCAAATAAATAAAATTAGAAATGAAAACAGAGAAGTTACCACAGACACTGCAGAAATACAAAGCATCATAAGAGACTACTATAAGCAACTCTATGGCAATAAAATGGACAACCTGGAAGAAATGGACAAATTCTTAGAAAGGTATAACCTTCTAAGACTGAACCAGGAGGAAATAGAAAATATGAACAGACCAATCACAAATAATGAAATTGAAACTGTGATTAAAAATCTTCCAACAAACAGAAGTCCAGGACCAGATGGCTTCACAGGTGAATTCTATCAAACACTTAGAGAAAAACTAACACCCATCCTTCTTAAATTCTTCCAAAAAATTGCAGAGGAAAGAACACTACCAAACTCATTCTACGAGGTCACCATCACCCTGATACCAAAACCAGACAAAGATACTACAAAAAGAGAAAATTACAGACCAATATCACTCATGAATATAGATGCAAAAATCCTCAACAAAATACTAGCAAACAGAATCCAACAACACATTAAAAGGATCATACACCATGATCAAGTGGGATTTATCCCAGGGATGCAAGGATTCTTCAATATATGCAAATCAATCAGTGTGATACACCATATTAACAAATTGAAGACCCCCCCCCCACCATGATCATCTCAATAGAGGCAGAAAAAGCTTTTGACAAAATTCAACACCCACTTTCTGGAGAGTTTTTTATCATAAACGGGTGTTGAATTTTGTCAAAATTTTATATAGAGAGGAAACCTACCTCAACATAATAAAGGCCATATATGACAAATCCACAGCAAACATCATTCTCAATGGTGAAAAACTGAAAGCATTTCCTCTAAGATCCGGAAAAAGACAAGGATGTCCACTCTCGCCACTATTATTCAACATAGTTTTGGAGGTCCTAGCTACAGCAATCAGAGAAGGAAAAGAAATAAAATGAATACAAACTGGAAAAGAAGAAGTAAAACTCTCACTGTTTCCAGATGACATGATACTATGCATAGAGAATCCTAAAGATGCCACCAGAAAACTACTAGAGCTAATTAATGAATCTGGTAAAGTTGCAGGATACAAAATTAATGCACAGAAAATCTCTTGCATTCCTATACACTAACAATGAAAGATCAGAAAGAGAAATTAAGGAAACAGTCCCATTCTCCATTGCAACAAAGAGAATAAAATACCTAGGAATAAACCTACCTAAGTAGGTTAAAGATCTGTACTCAGAAAACTATAAGACACTGAAGAAAGAAATCAAAGATGACACAAACAGATGGAGAGATATACCATGTTCTTGGATTGGAAGAATCAATATTATGAAAATGACTGTACTACCCAAAGCAATCTACAGATTCAATGAAATCCCTATCAAATTACCAATGACATTTTTCACAGAACTAAAACAAAAAGTCTTAAAATTTCTATGAAGACACAAAAGACCCCGAATAGCCAAAGCAATCTTGAGGGAAAAAACGGAGCTGGAGGAATCAGACTCCCTGACTTCAGACTATACTACAAAGCTACAGTAATCAAGAGAACATGGTACTGGCACAAAAACAGAAATATAGATCAATGCAACAGGATAGAAAGCCCAGAGATAAACCCACGCACCTGTGGTCAACTAATCTATGATAAAGGAAGCATGGAAGTACAATGGAGAAAAGACAGTCTCTTCAATAAATGGTGCTCAGAAAACTGGATAGCTACATGTAAAAGAATGAAATTAGAACACTCCCTAACACCATACACAAAAATAAACTCAGAATGGATTAAAGACCTAAATGTAAGACCGGCCACTATAAAACTCTTAGAGGAAAACATAGGAAGAACACTCTTTGACATAAATCACAGCAAGATCTTTTTTGAGCCACCTCCCAGAGTAATGGAAATAAAAACAAAAGTAAACAAATGGGACCTAATGAAACTTAAAAGATTTTTCACAGAAAAGGAAATTATAAACAAGACGAAAAGACAACCCTCAGAATGGCAGAAAATATTTGCAAACGAATCAATGGACAAAAAATGAATCTCCAAAATACATAAACAGCCCATGCAGCTCAATATTAAAAAAACAAAATACCCAATCAAAAAGTGGGCAGAAGACCTAAATAGACATTTCTCCAAAGAAGACATACAGATGACCAAGAGGCATATGAAAAGCTTCTCAACATCACTATTAATTAGAGAAATGCAAATTAAAACTACAGTGAGGTATCACCTCACACCAGTTAGAATGGGCATCATCAGAAAATCTACAAACAACAACTGCTGGAGAGGGTGTGGAGAAAAGGGAACCTTCTTGCACTGTGGGTGGGAATGTAAATTGATACAGTCACTATGGAGAACAGTATGGAGGTTCTTTAAAAACTAAAAATAGAATTACCATATGACCCAACAATACTACTACTGGGCATATACCCAGAGAAAACCATAATTCAAAAAGACACATGCACCCCAATGTTCATTGCAGCACTATTTACAATAGCCTGGTAGGTCATGGAAGCAACTTAAATGCCCATCGACAGATGATTGGATAAAGAAGATGTGGTACATATATACAATGGAATATTAGCCATAAAAAGGCATGAAACTGGGTCATTTGTAGAGATGTGGATGGACTTGGAGACTGTCATACAGAGTGAAGTAAGTCAGAAAGAGAAAAACAAATATTGTATATTAACGCATATATGTGGAATCTAGAAAAATGGTACAGATGAACCAGTTTGCAAGGCAGAAATAGAGACATAGATGTAGAGCACAAATGTATGGACACCAAGGGGGGAAAGCGGGGGGTGGTGGGGTGGTGGGATGAATTGGGAGATTGGGACTGACATATATACAGTCATATGTATAAAATAGATAACTAATAAGAACATGCTGTATAAAATAAACAAATTAAATTAAATTTAAAAAATAAAAATAAATAACACACACACAAAATTGAAGGGATTTTGAGATACAATTATGGTCCTTTATCAGTTAACTTTGAATTAATTTAAAAAGGAGATTATCTTGAAAGAACATCACCTAATCACACAAGCCCTTTAAAAACACCCATCGTTAAAGGTCCCAGCACAGTGTTAAAAGAACTTCCCAAGCAGCTCGACCTGCAAGTTGACCTGATTCTTGCAGTTTGCTGCAGCTCATGAAATGATGAGGGTGCAATAAAGTGCAGTTTATCCCAAGCATCTTTCTAATGGGCACATTATTCAGTGACTAATACAAAATATGGTTCTACCTAATGTTTGTGGTGAAACTACTCATGGGTTTCCCTAATTCACCACCATAAAAATTGTGATAATTTTAGGCTCATTTTAACATTAATTATGACTTGCAAAAGCATGGTTAAAAGTTTGCAGTGTGAAATATGACCCTTGAGCAAGCAGGAACTTCAGTCAGTCAGCTTTCCCTTGAAGTCTGCATGAATGATAACTGTAAAATAGTCCATTTCTCTGGCAGGTCTAATTTAGGGTGTATATTACACAGAAGGTGCATTTTTAAAAACAACAACTTTCACTCTATATTAAAGGCTTGATAGCTTTTTCTAGTCTTTGAATTCAGTCTTCACATGCAATTTAAAGCCCAGTAATAACTTTAATAAGGTACATATTAGAGATCAGGGTGTTCTTTTTTTTTTCTCTATATCCACACGAGCATTTATAAACCAAGAGATACTGTGTTTCAAACTCTTTCTCTGGCTTCATCATTTGTTGGAAAGAGAGAGTAAGGGTTAGCAATCTTCCTCAAGTAAACTTTCCCTAGGAGCCGGTTCTGTGCCCAGGACCAGGATGGGAGGACGAAGATGCCCTCTGGCAACACAGAGGTGTCTGGCAGGTGGATTGCAGGGCAGATCATGAAAAGAACACCCAGAAAGGAGGACCTTCACTTTCCCAGCGTGAAGATGGCGTTCATGTCTTTTTTTTAAATTAGCAAAGCAGTTTTGCCTCATGGTTAAACCTGGATCAAGACTGGTGTTGCCACATACGAGCCATGTGACTCAGGCAAGTTAATGATCTTTTCTGGGCCTCTGCACCCCATTGCAAACTGAGGGCAACAGTAGTACCGATGTCATCCTGTATCAGTTGTGAGGCTCCAATGCGGTACTAGATGTACAGCATCTAGAACACAGAGGAAATGCCTCTATGCTTTGGTCAACATGGTGACTCTGAGCACCACCAATGCACACTCACTGAAATCAAGGGGAACAGTTCAGAAAAAGAGGAGGGTGGACAGAGAAAATCGCCTGCACTCCCACCACCCTGAGATATTCCTATTTTGGTGACCATACTTCCACTCATCTCTTATTGAAGAGAAGCATGCCCAGAAATATATATTATATTTTAAAAATATATAAACAGGAACCGTTTTTTTTTGTTTACTTCTCTCTCTTTTCCCAGCCTCCTGCCCATCCTGCTCCTGGGATGTTAAAGCAAACATTGATGTGCAACCTTCTATATCTTCCTTGATCCTCCAACAATCAACGTGTTGGGGAGGAAAAAACTGAACTTAGTCTTGAAGGACAACCAGAGTATAGAAGGTAGAAAAGAGGGAAGGGTATCTCAGGTAAGTGTCTCTTACTGCTTAAGACTAGAGTTATAGCTGGGGCTTAAGATGGGTGTTGCGAGCAGGTGAGACCAGATGGGTAGGAGTGAGGGGCCATGTTCAGGAGTTTTGATATTGTCTAGCAGGATATGGGCAAACAACAGACTTTAAACCAATTTTATTGCATGAGTGTTTGGAGGAAATCACTCTGGTAGCAGGTGGTATGTTGATTTAATTTGCCGGAGCAATTGAAGCTGCAAGTCAAGGAGATCAGGTGGGATGGTAGAGGTGAAGACATGGGGACATTTCAGGGGAAAGGCCACAGGACTTCTCGGCCAGATGCTCAGGGCTTTGACCAGCTTGAGCACATGACTGGCTCTCAATCAATATTGAAAGATGGAATCTCACAAGAGAAACTAGCGATGGATGAGGAGGAATCAACTATGTATACTGATGCTGAGTCATTGCCAAAGCGCTATGACATTGCCTGGGGCAATCACCCAAAGAAGCAGATACCATTGTGGCCTTTAGCTCCACCACTTTGGAAAAGTCTCCCCAAATTCTAAAGGATTACCCTGATCTCACATTTATGAAGTAATATCTGTTACATGAGGGACTATCTTTTATAGCCCTGTGCTCTTGGCAATGAACAAACATCTCAAATTCCTAAGAAGAAAGCTGTTGTTCTATTATGAAATTAATTTTCCCCTGACCCAGGTCCAGAAGGCTATTTGAAAGATAAGTGTTGATTGAGGGGCCTATGAAGACTTCCATCCAGCTTTGCAAAGTATGAAATCTGTAAATCTGCAAGTAGAAATAGGGTCTTTCTGGAAAAAATATTACTACTGTACCTTGGTGTTACCAGGTGATTGCTTTTCAACACCTGGGAGGACTTTTAAATGAACAATTCCTATTTATATCTTCCCTTAAATAGCATTGGAACTCCCAGGCATCTTATAAAAGTTTGAAACAGGCCTGTGTTGCCGAGGTCATAACTTGATTAATCATACAGAAAGCGCAAGCCCAGCCATGTTACAATTATAGAGGGATCATGTCTCAAATGAGCCAGGCACCTGAAATGAGTGAATGTCTAAATCCTAGGGGGGATTCTGAGAACAAAAATGCAAGGAATGAATCCAGAGGACAATATTGAAATAGATGGCAGGAGGTGAGTTTAAGAAAGAATTGAAAAATGAGAGATGAGAATAGAATGATAGAGGCAGGACCCTGAGGGCGCGTTTCCATAGCAGCAGGCAACTCGGAGGAGGGGTAGGAGAGAACAGAGCAGAAACACACAGCCACAGACTCTGGAGAGAGGGAAACGTGAAGGAGGCCTTGGAAGCATTGAATGAACCCTTTCTCCTCCCTGTCTTACAAAGGAGACGCAACCATCAATCCTGATCAACCCAAAGCTCACTTCTGGGGTCTCCTTTCTGTTCACCAGGCCGTGCTTCCTGAAGCCCCAGCCCGATTCTTTCCATGCCTACACAGGGCAAGAGCTGAAGTATTAGATGTACATGGATTCTGTCTCCATTTGCCACAAACACTGAACTGAGACTAGAGGTTCTGTGAAATATTGAGGCACAAATACTGACTCAAGGGAAGAAGTACAGATGCAGGAGAAACAGAGGCAGGAGTTTTCTGCTTTGTTTTGTTATGTTTTACCAACTGATATAGGAAGGTGTGTGAGCGTGTAGAACCTCCCATGATGGGCAAAATGACAGTTACACCCCAAAAGAGTTCCCATCCTTGTCGTCAAAACCCCTGAATATGATACCTCATATGGCAAAAGGGACTTTGCAGATAAGATTGAAGTCAAGGACCTTGAGATGAGGAGATTATTTTGGATTATCCAGTTGGGCCTAATCTAACCCTGTGAGTCCTTTTTATCCCCCAAATATTTGTTTTTCATTGTCTTGATAGTTTTCTCATTAACCTTAAAGCAGAGAATCTTCCATGCTCCAGAGAACTAGAGAGGCAGTTTGAGAAAGAGTTGGCCCAACATTGCTGGCTTTGAATATGGAGGAAGAGGATGCAAGCCAAGGAATGCAGGAGGCCTCCAGAAAGTGGAAAAGGCAAGGAAGCAGATTCTCCCCAGAGCCTCCAGAAGGAACAGAGGCCTGCCAACACCTTTTATCCCAGTGAGATTCTTGTAAGACTCTGACCACCAGAACTGTAAGAAAATAAATTTTTGTTGTTTAAGCCACCAAGTCTGTGATAATTGCTTACAGCAGCCATAGAAAACTAATACACTCACAAGGCTGGTGAAGAGAGAAGCCTGCCACAATGAGACCATCACCAAGAACAGAATGAATCAGAGTTCTGCCGAGATTTCAACTTATGATTTGTCTTAGTTCAGTTTGCTATAACAAAATACCATAGACTGGATGACTTAAACAACAGATAGTTATTTCTCATAGTCATAACAGACATTTATTTCTCATAATCCAGACTGTCTGGAGGCTGGGAAGTCCACGTTCAAGGTGCCAGCTGATTCAGTTCCTGTTGAGAGCCCCCTTCCTGGTTTGCAGGTGGCCACCTTTTCCTGTGTCTTCACATGATGGAGAGAGAGAGAGTTCTGACCTCTTCTTCTCATAAGGACACAAATTTCATCATGGGGCCCCACCCTCATGACCTCATCTAAACCTAATTACCTCCCAAAGACCCGTCTCCAAATACCATCACATTGGGAGTTAGGACTTCAATATAGGAATTTGGAAGGAGGACACAAACATTCAGTCCAGCAAGATTTTTGAAGCACTGATGGGCAAAAATGAGAAGTAAAACAGAGTAGTTATTTAAATCTATAAGCAGGTTAATTTTCCTTGGAGGTAGACATTAAATGTTGACTACAACTGCTATATTAAAATCTCTCTGAGACATGTTTCTCTTCACAGAATGGGTGTACCTTTAACTTACTGCTTGTTCTTGGAGACGTGTGTATCCTGGGCAAGCTCACAGGCTATCATGGCTGCAGTCATGCATGACTACATGGAGGGTATGTGAGCTGGTCATCATGATGATAGGAGGATCAAGAAAAGAAACTGAACCCAACCTGATGAAGTTCCATCTGGGTTGTCCTCTGGGTAGTTATGTTCATTAAAGTAAATAATATCTGCTAGCTAACACAACCCTGAATTCCAGTAGCCTAAGTCAACATAGGTCAATTTCTTACTTATATAGCAATCATGCAATTTACCAGCTGTTAGTTTGGCAGTTGACATTCTACATGATGATTCAGGGAACCAGACTCCTTCCATCTTGTGACTCTGCCCTTTTCTAGGGCCCCTGGAGTACCTCGCATCCGGCCAGTCAATGGGGGAAAAATGATGAAGACACGCCTACTCCTTAAGCACTGTGGCCCCAAAGGGATTTGTTACTTCCACTCACATTCCACAGGTGACGATCAGCCCTGTTGTCTTACCTAGGTGGAAGGGAAATGGTACATGTCTCTGCACTAAAGAAGGAGAAAGAGAAATCTCTGGGGAACAGCCAGCAGCCTCTGCCATAGTGTCCAACACACTGTGTTTTTAAGAGTCAGTAGTCTAGACTGGGAAATGTACTGACAATGGACATTATGTTCTGATAAAACTGTCCAACTTGGAGCAGCAGGAAAAGAAGTGTGTGTTTTTTTCCATCAGGTAATGAATATTCACACTCTCAGTCACCCTGAAAGAGGCTGCTCCTGGGAGAGGAAGGGAGGGCGGGAGAAGTGGCCTCAGACCAAAGAGATGGAGAAACATCTTTCTCCTTCTGGGCTGTCCTGGTTGGGTCTGGATGAAGATGCAGATGTGATTTCCATCTCAATGGCTTAAGAGAGAAGCTGTTGCCAAGTAACAGGGCAGGAATTAAGCAAGCTAGTGTCCTTCAAGTAGCCAGGGGATTTGGTATAGGCTTGTGAGTTTTGAGGACGCCCCTGTGCAGGAGTGGTTATAGCTGTGCTCGTTATCGTTTTCTCCAAACTATCAGTGAAGTCATATTAAAAGTTGTGAAACGGTAGCAGTTCTATTGCAGAAATTAAAGGGAGGGCCTGTGTTAGGGGCTGAATTGCAAAATTCAGCCAAAATTGTTACAATGAGGTCCTAACAACTACCCCCAGCATCTCAGAATATGACCTTATTTGAAAATAGCGTTTTTAAAGAGGTAAGTTAAAATGAGGTCATTAGGGTGAGCCCTAATCCACTATGACTGGTGTCCTTATAAGAAGAGGAGATTGGGAGACAGACATGCACAGAGGAAGACCGTGGAAGGTGATGTGGAGTGAAGACACAAGAAGACAAGACATCCGCAAGCCAAGGAGAGAGGCCTCAGGAGAAAACAACCCTGCGATACCTTGATCTCAGACTTCTAAGCTCTGGGATTGTAAAAGAATAAATTTCTGTTGCCTAAGCTACCCAGTCTTTGGTACTTTATAATCAGAAGCCCTCAGAAATTAATACAGCCTGGTTCATACTTGGGGTAGAATGGAGAGGGGAGGGCAGGGCACTCTCCCCAGGGCCATCATGCTGGTGTTAGGGGCTGTCATTGGCATAGGCAGGTGACACCCAGTCAGCAGTGACAATGTCGAATAGCAGGAGTGGCAAGGTGCTGGATCAGGAGGCCAGGCAGGTAAACACGGGTGGTCTTATTCTGAGAACACATCTAACTTGTGGAACTTAACTGGGGACCGAGTTCTTCCATGGCCTAGTGAAGTTGCGGTCTTCATAGTATGTCATATTAGTGGACGTACATATGCCCACTTTGGGAAATTCCAAGGTGGTGAAGCCAAGCGTCACGTGGATAGCAAGAGAATGAATGTGCTTGGGCTTCAAGGAAACTGACAGTGTCCTTCGAAATCCAAACTCCTCCTCTTCCTATCTGTGTGCCCTTTACTTAGCCTCCATAAACCTGGCTTTCTCATCTGTAATACGTTAATAATAACAATTTTTGCTTGGATATAATATAGTATAATTAATATAATTAATATAATCCTGTCATTAAACTTAAATGCAATGATATAAGACTCTTAGTACTGGGCTTGACATATATTATATGCTCAGTAAATGACTGCTGCTGTGTTTATTATAGAAAAACACTTGCTAATGAGAGGAACATGGTCCTTGAACCCTGTTGAGCAGAACACAGTTATACGAAGGATGTTGGCCCTTTGTGTATTGGGGAGAAATTGGGCCAGCTCTTTGACCAAATTTGGTGCCAATTGGACCACCTGTGGGATGAAAATGACTTCAGAAAGGGAGCAGGATGGCTGAGCCATACAGAGGTCCCTGGATCTCTTCTGTCTCAAATATTAATTCTGTTACAGGTCCAAATTCAGGCACCCTCATCCGCCCAGAGTCATGGGCCAGCGCTGCCCTGAATTCTGTTTCTCATGGCTTTCATCATTTCTGAAGGAGGCCCTATGTGTCTGAACATAAGTGTGTTAGCCATTACCAGAAAGAGGATTCTCGGAGCCAGGTCACAGAAGGAGAGCTGCCCAGTGTGGTTAGCTGTCTATACTGCGTTTGCTGTGTCGGGATACACAGTGATCTGCAGGAAATTAAGGTGTATGTGGGGGGAGGGGGGAAATGTCGAGTCTCTGAGCGCAGAACAGTTATTCAGCCCGTATTCAATTTCTTGGTTGAGCTCCCTGTCATCTCCTCCCTCTATCTGGACCCTCAAGCCTTTCAGTGTTGTTGCCTTTTACTCTTTAGACTGATGGTATTGGGCAAACTTTCAAAACATTTGGACCAGAATCGCTGCCACGTACACTGAGCTGGTCTGGGCCTGATTACACACAGGCAGCTGCACCTCCCAGATGCCACCGGGATCACAACACTCTCTTATGAAATCGGACTTTTAAAGAGCTGGAGTCAAGTGGCAAAGTCAGTGGCTGTCAACAGCCTCAGTCCTGAGTGAGCATGGTTTACTGGGTGAGGCAGCTCTGGTTAGTCTCCAATGGCCCCATCTGGCATTGGGGGAGGAGGAGGAGGGAGGGGAAGAGCCAGGAGGCCAGGAAAGTGGAGGCCAGCACCTGGGGCTGGGGCGCTAATCATGCATCTCGTTGTCCTGGTTCTGATCCTGGGCCCTGTCCACTGTCTCAGCTTCCATTTTGCTCCCAGAGTCCCTGACTTGGTCATCTGCTCGGACTCCTTAGGACTGGGACCCCACCTCATTCTTTTTCAAGCTATGCTCCTGAATTTTCACCCAGATTGGTGAGAGGGTGAGGTTGATCAAATTAGTCCAGAAGTATCAAATTGGCTACCGAGTTGAGGGCCACAGGTGGCCACACCATAGACACATCACAAATGTCCTATCTTATCAACTCTGAGAGTAGGTATCGTTTTTATCCTCTTTCTATAGATAGGTAAACTGAGGCTTAGAGAATCTAAATGAATTACCTAAAGTCACACAGCCCATAAATGATGGAGATTCAAGCTCAGGACTGTTTGGATCCAGAGCTTTTTTTGTTTTTTATATCACAGTGGTTGGTCCTCCATTCAGAAAGGGAAAAGCATAGCATCCTTGGAGAAAGCATTTCAGAAACTGCCTCATACTTTTTCAAAGCCTCCAAAACCAGGATAATGCTGAGCGCACTGCAGGAGCCCAATGAACACGTGCTGTCAAAATAATGCGCGTGTTAATTGTTCTTCCCTTATGAGTGAATCCTAAGCCGTTGCCCTACACATACATGTTACGTATGAATCCTGAGAGAGAGAAGGTGATAAATCTTTTTATAAGGAAACCTTTTAGCAAAGGTTTCCTAAGTAGGCCTGGAAGTTTCCCAGTTCTCAAAATAAGAAATACCATAGATGTTTTGCTGACAAGTCTTACTTTGCTTTTGTTTTGTTTTGATTTCATTCTTTTCTTTTTTCTGTCTAGTACTATATGAAGATCTTCAAAAAATGCCATAAAAAGCCAGTGAGATCTTGCCTCTTTATCCTAACTCTGTTGCTTTCAGTAGAATTTTATATCAGACACACTGCTGAATTCTTGGGCAGGTGCCAAATTCCAGAATCTGCTTACTATCTCTAAATTTTAAACAGTGAGATTCAACTTACTGGGAACTTTGTTATCTCAAACACACTTAGAAAGAAAATGTTGAGTTTATCTTATTTATTCACATAATTCAACTTCTTTATATCCCAAATCAGCCTGTCAAGGATTTGAGGGCTTATGGCAAAAATACGTATCATGAACTGGTAACCTAAAAGTCAGATTTAAAAATCAGAACCAGGGAAAGTAGAACTTAAAACAGGAAGTCAAACCCAGGAGGAAAATGGAAGGCGAATATCTGGCCCCAGAGAGACTGCATTGGAGATTGCAAAATGGCAGCCCCTGAGACAAACCCAACTGAAGTTACATTTTAGCCTGTTTCAGTCGGAGGAGACACTAACACAGAACAAAAGGGATTTAAGAGCTGTAACTACCAAATGCAATGTGTGGACTTTGTGTAGTCCAACTGTAAAACCAGCTTTGGTTTTGGATTTGGAAATTTTGAATATGCATTAAGTATTAGAGGATATTAAGGAATTATTGTTCTTTTGGTTAGGTGTGATAATGGTATACATACCAGTAAAACCACAAGATATCTGAGATTTACTTTAAAATACACAGCAAAAATAAAAAACTAAATGGGGTAGGTAAACAAGATTAGCAAAATGTTGATAATTTTTGAATCTGAATGATGGGTGTATGAGGGTTTATTATACCTCTCTGTTTTTGTCCATGTTTGAAAATTTCCATCATGAATATTTAAAAAATTTAGACTATGGGGCTTCCCTGGTGGTGCAGTGGTTGAGAGTCTGCCTGCCGATGCAGGGGACACGGGTTCGTGCCCCGGTCAGGGAAGATCCCACATGCCGCGGAGCGACTGGGTCCGCAAGCCATGGCCACTGAGCCTGCGCGTCTGGAGCCTGTGCCCCGCAACGGGAGAGGCCACAACAGTGAGAGGCCCGCGTATCGGAAAAAAAAAAAAAAAAAATTTAGACTATGACTGTCTGGAGGTGGATTATGTGCTTTTTAGTTCGATACAGTCTCCACCCACCACCCTTCTTACCCCTCAACCCTGTTGCCACAGGCTCAGACTGTTCATTTAATTCCCTGCCTGGCTTGCCTTATTACACTAATTACGATTCCCAAAGTCAGATAGAAAAGGGACACGTGGTCAGCTGTTGAAGAGGAATAAACATCCCAGTTCCTCATCTGGGAAGGACTTAACTAGAACTAAACAGTAAAAGAAAATTCTTCCAAGGAGCATCGCTGGGAACCAGAGTAATGCACACAGTATTTCTCGACCAGCTGCAGGAGGGACCAGACGCCAACCCCATCTGTGGGCACCAGTGACCCTGCAGTACGGGGACTGGCCCCATCTACAAGCCACACTAGGAGTAGCACTCCTCTACTACAGCACCCTCAGCAAGGGTCAGCAGGAGCTGACCAAAATACATTTCAGGAAAGCCTTTCTGCATGGCTCCAAAGCCATAGGATCTGGGCATGCGGCTTTTTGATGGGCTGGCTGGATCTAAAGACAAAATGGGGTATAAGGGAGACTCGAGAAGATTGAACAGAAGGCACAGTCTTCAAACAACCCTTGGTAAGCCTCACTCATTGTTGTGGGGTGAATAGTAGCCCTCCAAAACATATGTTCTTATCCTGACCTTGGTACTTGTGAATGTGGTGCTAGTTGGAAACAGGGTTTTTGCAGATGTAATCACATGAGGATACGGTCAGGAGTAGGGTGGGCCCTACCAGTGGCTGGTGTCCTTATAAGAAGAGGTCAGTTTGGACGCAGAGACACACAAGGAGAACACCACGTGATGCTGGAAGTAGAGATGAGAGTAAGACATCTTACAAGCCAATGACGGCCAACAGCCCCCAGTAACTAGGAGGGCTGCATGGAACAGACTCTCCCTCAGCACCTCCAGAAGGAACCAGCGCTGCTGACACCTTGATTTCAGAGTTCTAGCCTCCAGACCTGTGCGAGAATAATGTAATTTTTTACGGCAGCCCAGGAAAGAAATAGACTTACCTCACTAAGGCTTTTGGTAAGGTTGGATCCTAGACAATTCTTTTCTGAGGTGAGTTCCTAGGGGAGAGATGCTCTGTGCATTTGCTGGCAGGCAGCCCCGTGCTGGGAGAGAGGGGGCCAAGGGAGGCTGAGCCCCTTTGGGGGATGAAGTTGCCCTCCGCTGTCCTAGTGAATGATCTCTCATCAGGTAGCTCAATACCAGGATTGTTTTTGGAGGACCCTGTTAAGGGTCCACTTTAGAATGAGAAAGTTAAGGTCAGTAGAAGCTTCTTTGGTCAAAGACTCATAAACCTTAGCTGGAAATGGTACTTAAAATTCAGATTCCTGAGGCTTACTTTAGAGACTGATTCAGTGGCCTTCAGTGAGGCCAAGGAATCTGTGACATTCCAAAGGCTCCAGGCGATGCTGATGCAGGTGGCTGGAGGCCTGGTGCTTTGGACCCAGGTGAATTAGAAATTGAGCTAGAAATATTAGTTCCTGGATAGACAATCTGTCATCACTTTCTAAAGAGACAACTCCCTATTTTGCATCATTTTCTCACGGACAGACTGAGAGTAATAAAATGTATAAAATGCAAATGACACTAATTTCATTCTCTGAAGAAACTGTGGGGTTTGTGCAGTTTTATTTTTTCAAGTACAAATTTCTTAAGATCTGTAAAAATGTCTACGAGCCTGAGAGAAGGATAGAGGCAGGCATGGAAGGACTGCGGGGGTTTTTCTTTGTTTTAATCTGTCACTTAGCAACAGCATATGTATGGCTGACAGTCGGAGTAATCTTTGAGCTGGCAACATTGAATTGTTAGGAAGTTTAAATTTGTGTTTTATCATTGTTAGCGGTGTTTTAGCAAATCGTGGAAGGTACAATATGTGCGTTCTGCTGTTTTGGAAGGGAGACATTTTAAGTCAGAAATATTTGACTGTAAACATATTTCTCACTGAACCCTATTTTCCTTCTACATAGAAGAAAACGCAAAGCTTACCTAAACACAGTCAGAAACCTAGTTAATCACCACTATAGGATTAGAGGGGGAAATGGTCTTCAAAAATAGTTTATGAAAGTTTTAATTACACACACAATCATGAAATGCTCAGTAATTGCTGCGTATTGATTCCGTTTTTTTCTTCTGGAAATGCTCAAACTATTTCAATATACACAGAATCAATAAACATAATTAAAATATGAGCTCATCAAAACAGTAATTAAATGTACTTAACAGCTTTTGTGGCTTTTCCCCATATGGTTACTGTGGGAGTGTGAATCTGGCGCGCTAGATAAATGTAACAAAATAAAGTGGAAGCCTCGGGAAGATTACTGTTGTAGCATAATACAATAAAACCCGGCTCTGCAGCAGTGGCACTAAATCAAAAAGTTGACAAAAGGAGTGGTGTACGCAATTATTATACATTTTGGGGCTGTTTTCTATTTATATGAGATTAACACTACCATGGTCTACATTCAGAGGGAATAGTGAAATCCTCCAGCGTGAAAGGAACTGGGGGAGAACACCCTGAATTCTCAATATGACAATTCCCCTTTTAGGATATTACTAGAAAAGAGTTTGATCCTCACCCCTCACCAGATCCTCACCTGGTTTAGGTTGGTCTGCCTCGCAGGGGCCCAGTCACATGACTCCCAAGCCCTGGACCCCATGGTTCTCAGACTTAGGACTTGTGAAGATGCTTTTTATTCTTTCTGCCATTTCAGCAGGCCTGGGCAAGAGAAGGGAAAGGTTGTTGAAGTCGAAGTCTTGCCTTTCATGAGTGCACAGCCCAGGTGCCTGGAAATGGTGTTGAATCACCAGGTAAGGACAGGAGATCTATCTTAGGGTGGTTTCCTCCAGAAGCAGATCCTGAGACAAGGACGTGAGTGCACGGAGTTTATGAGAGGCCATCCTAGGAAGCATGGCCAGGGGAAGGGAAGTGGCACAGGGAGAGAAGACGCTAGTGAAGGCGCACGACCAATAAGCAGGCTGCCTCGGGGCAGCTAGCTCTCCATCTCACTGGCAACAGGGACAGACAGTTTAGACTATCTCCGAGTTGCCCCACCTGAGGAGAGAGGAAGTCTGGTATTTATCCTCTAACCCCGCATCTGGATTTGCCTGAAGGCTACTCTCTGAAACATTAACCTCCTGGCCCTCCGGCCTGGAGAAAACACCTAAGGGGCAGAGTCTTCGTACTTGCAGTCAAATGCCACTGGCACGGACCAGAATGGTTACGGCTGAGGTCACAGGTGGGGAACACAGGCCTTCTACCATCCTGTCTGCGATAGGCTGAACCCTCCAAAAATTGTCCATGTCCTAATCCCTGGAATCTGTGACGGTTACCTCATAGGGCAAAAACATTGCAGATGTGATTAAATTAAGGCTCTTGAAATGAGGATATTATCCTGGATTATCTGAGTGAGACCTAAATGCAACTCGGAGGCAGAGGGAGACTTCAGAGAGAAGAAGAAAAGGCAATGTGGCCTTAGAGGCAGAGCTTGGAGGGATGTGGTCACAAGCAAAGGAGTGCTGGCAGCCAGAAGCTGGAAGAGGCAAAGGCTGGACTCTTTCTTTCCCTGAGCTTCTGAAGGGAGTGTTGAGACAGGCTGGGACCTGGGACCTGGGACCTTTTTCTGCAGAGCTTGCACCTGGGCAAACATCTCCAGCAACAAAATACAAAAAAAAAAAAAACTATAAAGGGGCTAAAAATAACTGCACTCGTGTGCAGTTGGGCTACAAAAATTACAAAAAGGCCCCAAACTAACTGCCACTTCTGAGGTATCGGGAGCAAAAGCAGGGTGCTGTGCATGATCCCTGAGCACGGCACCACCAAGGGGGTGGACACACCACCTAAGCCGCCCCTCTGGCCCGACTCACTGATGGGTGCCTACCCTCACCCCATTTAAAGGACCAACTCACCACCCCCGCCCCCCAGGAGCTGGCAAGGGCACCTGTCACTTGTTCTTTCTCCCTTGTGCTGCAGCAAGAGCCCCAGTAAAGGCTTGCCAGAATTTCTCATCTGACCTCTCATCAATTTCTATTGATGAAACAGTCCAAGGACCCAGGTGGGTAGCAATGTAACCTTGCTGACATCTTGATTTTGGCCCACTGATACCAATTTTGGACTTCTGGCCTCCAGAACCGGGAAAGAATAAATTTCTGCTGTTTTAAACCACCAAATTTATGGTTGTTTGTTACAGCAGCCCCGGGAAACACATAGAGGGTCCTAGGAAGAAAATATTCTTTCAAAGAGGAATATCCTTTGGTAGATAGAGAAGAAACAGAGCCAGTGAGTGTGTGGTGGGTAATCTCATCTGAAATTGAAATCCATTTCAACACCACCCTGACTTCCTGTTTTCTTCCTCTCCCATTTCCCTACGTTCTGTAAAATCTCTTGCAGAATTTTTTTCTCAATAGCTTCATCTGCACTTGACAGTTGGACCCAGCTCTGTCCTTAGCTGAAATGTCTGAAACACAGCCATTCCTGTTCTGCGTTTTCCCGTATCTTGTCCATGGAAGGGTAGATTCAAGAGCGGTCTTTTGGTCTTTCTCTGGATTTTCTGGAGGTTTCCTAACGGCACACTTGGAAGGGTCCTCCACATGCTCCCTTCCATCCCTGGGCTCACCTACTGTAGAATCCCACCTGGGGTCCAATTAGTATGATCACTCGACTTTGAACCCATCGGAGACATTTCTTTCTACTGTACAGAGAAAATATACTGTGTTGCCTCCAAAGAAGTCATAATTAGACTTGGCTTTCAAAGTTGAAGAACTACCTCACCTCTGAAAATTCAAGAAGATGAAGGAAGGAAAAGGCATGAAGAAAATGAACTCTAAAACTTCTTGATTACTTTGGACTTGGGACACAGATGGGACTTCCTCTTGTGCCAAAAAATCCCTTGAACGGCACCAGCTGTGGGGCAAAGAAAATCCGAAAGAATCACCGTTGCCGTTCACGGGAGGAGCTGTATTAAGGAAGGAAGAAAGTTTTGCAGAACAGTTGATTTCTCAGTGAATCATGTGGCCAGATGAAAAGCCAACGACTACATCTGCAGGCATATTGTACTAGAATTAATATTCATGTGGAAACTATCAAGAAAGCTGTTTCCTCTGTATTCTTAGCAGTATGGTAGGTCTGGAGGAAAATCATTTCTTTTGTGTTAAGGAGTTTGTGCTGCATCACTTTCAAGCTTTATGAGGATTAATGTTAAAAGGGCACAGGGAGTGAAAAAATCAGGCCTTATGCAAGGGTAATATTCCAAATATTATACAATCGGCAAGGCCGGAACTGACCAATCAGAGCAGATGCTGTGCCAGGTGTTAACATTTTGCTTGGGAGGTCCAGGGATTTCTGGGGGGTGCTAGGGTGACTGGAGGTGCTGGGGGCTATTTGGGGACTCGGGGAGGGGGGGTGGCTGTTTACAGCGTGGCCGTACCAGTGTGTGCCAGCTAAATGTGATCTCTCACTATATGACACATAAAAATGCCAAGCTCTCTTTTTACCTCTTCTTAACAATGGAAGTAAAAACATATACTAGAGATTCATTAATCTAATGCATGATCTTTGAGCTGTACTGGGCGCTAGGCATCGCACTAAGTGGTAGACACACAAAGATGTTGCCAATGAAGAGCTAGTAGGAAAGTGTAATCATCTGTTTTCGAAGTCCAAGTGCTGGTCCTATTCAGGACTTGGGTAGTTTCAAGTGATGAAAAACCTAATGCCAACTGCCTTGTGTAGAACAGAAAAAGAGAAGGGGATTTATTGGCTCAAAGGACAGAAATGTTGAGGGATAAGTACTGCTGGGTGCAGGGGATTGTGTGTGTGCGTGCGCGCGCGCGTGTGTGTGTAGGTGTGTTTTCCTGCTTCATCTCTTTTGGCTGACATCCTATTTGGGTTCCCTTGAAAGGCGAGTCTGAGACAAGGACCGAGGTTCAACTCATTTATCTGGAAGGGGACCCCAGAAGTGGAAGTGAGGAAGAGGGAAAGAGATGGAGAAAGGAGGAGAGCCCGCAGGTACTGCAGTAAAGAGCTGAATATGTCCTGCTGGGGGCAACCAGGCCTCAGTCCTGCTGGGGTCCCTCTGAAGAACCATATAGAATTCAGAATTTCTACAGAATTTTCCACAGTGGAAGACAGGGTCGGCTGGGACACATCCACAGATCCCTGTCTCCCACTAGTTGAGGGTTGCTCCCAGGGGCATTAGGACACACCCCTACTTCTGGATTGTGCCTGGGTGGCCTTCTAGGGCACACCTGACATGGGACCCTGTCAGGTTATGAGGGTCCACTACAGCTGCACTAGAAACAGGTGGGCCAAGGAGATGTGGCATGGTACAGCATAAACGTCCACTCAGCTGAGCTTTCCTCGGTGGTGGCTCCCATCTTAGGGTCCACGTGGCAGTGCGAGGCTCCTGTCACATTCCCACATTGGTGGGAACTGGAGATCTTGGGATCAGTGGAAAGGGCAGGTGAGCTAGGCCCCCTCTCACTGGCATTCACAGAGCTCATTAGAGTAGAATCTAAATTCTGAGCTCGTATGTGATAATTTCAGAATGTCACCCAGATTTTAAATTTAGAGTCACCCCCCCAAACTAAGTTCTGGATTTGTTTTACTCTATCTTAAATGTGGGCAAAATTCCATAGACCTTTACTGATTGTCCACTGTGCACCTTGAGAGCGCCAACGAATTCCCTTATACTTGAGTAGAGCCAAGTTTTGGGATCAAGAAAGAGCGATTGGGGTATCTTTCTGTAATTAGGTAACTGTAAACCAACTTGACTCGAAAACTCCAAAGTCAACGTCCTAGTAGCCCCTTCGAAAATTCCTTGCTGTGCTTCATTCATGTTTCCATAATATTGTATTGCGAGGTTTAAATGTCACATCAGGCTGGAATATTTGTTATATATTGGAAAAGAATGAAGTGAAAATTGCTGGGTTTTGCCTCTCATAGAAGCTTCATTTGTTATTGGGGTTACCTGCTTGTCTCCAAGCTATAATGTGACTCTTCCAGACTGGTCCAATTTTAATGTCAAACTTACCGGTGGTGACCGTCCCTTTGCGGCCTCAGCCACCTCCACTGGGCTTGATCCTGAACCCTCAGCACTGCCATTCTAGTAATCTTTAGGTCCCTGGCCCAGGAATCCCTGAGGCTGTTTTTCCCTAGAGTTTCTAGGGAAGTCAACCAATATACATCGCGTCTAGAGTGAAGTCAACCAATATACATCGCATCAATCATGCTGGTCAGTATTTTTTTTTCTTCATAAGTTTTGGGTTTTGTTTTGGGAGCGAAGAGTGTTGTTGGTCAGAATTCAAGGAGTGTTGCTTTTGGCTGGAGTGATCTTGGCAATTGTCTTAACTCCTTTCTGCATTAGGTCTCTGTGGACAAAACCCACTGATATATCCTTCAGGTCTTTAAGGTCACAAGCGTTGCCTCCTGACTCTTACCTTTGTGGGCCTGATTGTGTTTGAAAGATAGATTTTCCAGATGGACTGCAGGTCACAGAGCCTTCCTGGTGGCATAAGGGACTCTTAAGCTGATTTTACCTGCTGCCAAGAGCCAATAACAGAGCGCAGGGTTTCTTTCTCTCCTGTGGGAGAAGGTGCTAAGGCCACAAGTGCTGTGACTGACTCTGCATTAGGGCATTCCTGAGACCATATGTGGAATGACACTCCTCTTTCATTGCAAAGCTATTCAAGGTGGAGGGTACTTTCTTTAAAAACCCTTGAATTAATCTCTTGGTACCAATACCTTTTCAAATTTGTTTCTGGACTTTTATTAACTTTTACTTCAAACATAATGGTCTAAGGGCTATGAAAACCCAGAGAGAAACTTGAGTGAACACCTACTATATCTTGAAGTGGTTATAATTTATATCCTGTGAGGAATGGCTTGCTGAAAGTGCATATTCATTTCCATTCTAGGTTGGCTTTGGAGCTGATCTAATTCTTTATCACCATTTAACTTATGAAACACCTTTTGGTGCAGGCTGAGGTGACCTTTTGCATTCTTACTGACAGTTGATAGATATGCATAAATTAGGATATAGAAGTTTCCTTTTTGAAAATCAGTGGCTTTTAACCCATCTGAGAGTTAAGAAAGCAATTAAAATATATAATCTTTATTTTAAAAAATTTCTCAAATCCTAGTATAATATTTATTGATGTTTAAGGTAGTACTTTAATAGAATATAATATTGGTTAATGCTTTCTCCTACTGTTATCCACTGCTATCTACTAGTAAATAGAGCAGTCAACAAGTGTCTTATCCTCATGCACTGATCGGCCTGAGGATGATGTCACAAGGAGAGGTTACTGATGACCGTTTTATAAGTCATTTATTTATTTAAGTGGTTAATACCACATGCTCTGAAATTATACCACTTAGTTTTGTATCCTGACTACTCTACTTACTGTATATATAACTTGGAGCAAGTTACTTCTACTCTCTAAGCTTAATTTTCCTAATCTGTGAACAGGGATAATAGTAGTACCTGCCCTATAGTTGTGAGGACTAAATAATAGCATATACTGAGAGCAGAGAACAGTGTCTGTCACATAGCCAATGCTAGATAAGTTTTAACTCTCCTTATTATTTAAAAATTATTTTAGTGCTATTATTATTACTGTGTGCCACATGTTGTTTAAGGCTCTAGGGATACAATGATAAGCAAGACACAAACTTATTAATTAAACAAATATATTTTAAGCCCCTAATTGAAGTCCTAGACTCTGGGGACACAGTATTGAGTCAAAGAGAGCCTCTATTCCTCCCTGCAGCCTAGCAGAGCAGACAAAGTATAAACAAATCAGCAAAAACGTGAGTGATAAAAGTAAGAAGGGTAAAGTAGGGTAACAGGATGGAGAGTGAAGAGTGTAGGAACCATAGGCTTCTCTGATGTGGTTAACATTTGAGCAGAAGTGGGGAGCCACTATATAAGTATCTGGGGGAAGGGCTTTCTAGGTGGGGGAACCAGACAAGCAAAGTACAAAACTCTAAATACCAAACAGACCGTGGTGCTGGGAGCACAGTGGTAAAGGGGAGATATCAGGAGAGAAGGGCAAAGAGGGCACTGGGGCTGAACTGAGCAGAACTTGTATGTGATGATAAAGACTCAGGTACTAACTCTGAGTGAGGTGGGAGCCCAGAGGCAGCGGAGCGGAGCTGTAGAGCAGAGAAGTGACATGAGCTAACTCACATCTTTAAAGGGTCCCTCTGGATACTATGAGGGGAACGGGGCAAGAGTGGAAGCAGGGAGAGTGATGAGGGTGTGAGTGCAATAATCCAGGTGAGAGGTGGTGATGGCTTGGGCTCAGATGAAGGCTGGATTGGTGGCAGAAGTCTCTTCCCACAGTATACACTTAAAGCGGATCTGATTGATAGACTTCTGATGTTGGAAGTGGAGCTCACAGTCTAGTGGAATGTGCCAGAGATGAAACATGTGCTAAGTAAATAAATAATTCACACAGTGACAAGTGCCATGTAGAAAATGAGAGAGAATGCTGGGATAGAGGGTGGTCAAGAGAGACCCCTCCGAGAAGAAATCATCTAAGCAGAGATTTCAGTGGCAGCTGAGTGTTTTAATCACCTTTTTTCCTACACCAGTGGTGAGGAAGAAATTCCCATCCTAGAGTATAAGGATAGTCCAACACATGACACTGAACACTGGACACATGAGATGGAAGTTTATTAGTTACATATACTTACAGCCTGGGAGAGGAGGACATCATGCAGGCCACACAGGACTTGTACTGGGGAACAGAGTAAACAGCCAAGGGCTGTGGAAGGCAGGCCCTGTAGTACTAAGAGGGTGAGGTGATCCTGGGATTCTGCAGGAGGATGTAACTGGCTTATCTGAATAATTCTGAGGATTGGCAGGGGACTGAAACCTGCTCCCTGGGGAGAAGCAGGAACCTTGTCCCCTGGGTAAGGAGAGTTGTCTGGATCGAACTTATCTGCAGAAGCAGAGCTGGGAGGGAAAACCTGTGGTTATGCCACCTGAGGCTCTCTGGTTTCACCGTATGTCAAGGCAGTTCATAATATAGGGTCTTACCTTTAGGTTTTGTGCCACACCAGGCCAGGAGAGAATGATATTGACCTGAGCAAGAGGGAAAGCTCTGGCTATGGGGAGAGGCAGGAATTCGTTTGACATTTTAGAGGTGGAGCTGATAGACTTTGCTGATGAACTAATGTGACTGGGGGTGAGGAAAAGAGAGAAATCAAGGATGTCATCTAAATTTTTAACGTGACCAACTGGTGAATTGTGACGTCACTTACCCACTGGGCAAGATGTGGGATAATGAGTAGATTCTAACTGGGAGTAATCAAGAGGTCATTTGGTATATGTTCCATTTGAGATGGCTGTTATACACTCGAGTGGAGATACCCATTAGGATGATGGGCGTATCCATCTAGAGCTCAGCGGAAAGGAAGGGGCAGGGAAAATCAATGTATGAGTAATCAGTATAGAGACAGTATTGAAGCCAGTGGCTAGATGAGATCAATTTAGGATGTGGAAAAGAACCTTGTGGTCTTCCAACATCTAGAGGTTGAACAGAAGAGAGCCCAGGAGAGGAGACTAAGGAGTTTAGTGAGGTGGGAGGAGAGCCTGGAAAATATGATGTCTTGGAGTCCTGGAGAAGAAAGTCTTTGAAAAAGGAAGGAGTGGACAAACATGTTGACTGCCTGCTCCTGAGAGGTCAAGAAATATGAGAACAGAAAAGTGTTGGATTTGGAAAACTGGTGGCCATTGGTGATCTTATATGCTGGAAATGACAGAAGACAAAGCACGGGAATGGAGATCAAATTTCGGTCACTCCTTAGAGGAGCTTAGCTGTAAAAAGGAGGAATAATATGGAGAAATGATACTGAGAAAGAAATCTATGAAAATTGACATGAGCTGGTAAGAGGGTAAAGAGATGTAACTTGTGATGCAGAAGAGATCAGACCTTCCAATCTAGGAAAACCGTGGATAGTTGATGCAGTGCTTAATGAAGGGATCAGGTACTCCCATGCACATCTTCAGGCTGAGAATGTAAGTTGGAACTCCAGACAGTGCTTGTGAAATTAAGGATATCTGGGATATGGATGGTCCTAAAGAGAATAGGATTCCTGTAGGATGAGCCCCAAATAGAAAGATGGAGATGAATTATTCTAAATATATAGGACAGAGGTATATGGCATAGCACTCACATTATTTCTATATCACTGATGATTTTAAGACTCAGGAAAATAAGATGTTATCAGCTACTATAAGAACAAAGCTATTCTACACTGACAATGTAAGTGACAATTTTAAAATTTCCTTCTTTGTGTGATTTCATGTCTTTATTTAATCATTAACCCTATATGGATCTTCCTCGACTTACAATGGGGTTACTTCCCAATAAACCCATCTTAAATTGAAAATATTGTAAGTCGAAAGTGCATTTAATACACCTAACCTACCAAACATCACACATTAGCCCAGCCTACCTTAAATGTGCTCACAACATTTACATTAGCCTACAGTTGGGCAAAATCATCTAACGTATTTTCTAATAAAGTATTGAACATTTCATGTAATTTATGGAATACTATACTGAAAGGGAAAAGCAGAAATGGTTGTACGGTTACAGAATGGTAATAAGTGTATCAGTTGTTTACCCTCGTGATGGCCCGGCTGACTGGGAACTGTGTCTCGCTGCCCAGCAACACAACAGAGTATCACTCTGCACATCGCTAGAAAACATTCAACGTTTGAAGTATGGTTTCTACTGACTGTGTATAGCTTTAGCACCATGATAAAGTCAAAAAATCGTGTTGAACTATTGTTAAGTCGGGGACCATCTGTACCATTGAAGAAGGTCACTGTGGTAGAGTGTTAACAGCAGTACATTTAGAGTCAGAACACAGATCTAGGTGTGAATCCTGGATCTGTCAATGAGTAACCATAGTCTTGGGCACTTTTTTTTTTTTTTTTTTTTTTTTTTTTGTGGTACATGGGCCTCTCACTGTTGTGGCCTCTCCCGTTGCGGAGCACGGGCTCCGGACGCGCAGGCTCAGCGGCCATGGCTCACGGGCCCAGCCGCTCCGCGGCATGTGGGATCTTCCCGGACCGGGGCACGAACCCATGTCCCCTGCATCGGCAGGCGGACTCTCAACCACTGTGCCACCAGGGAAGCCCTTGGGCACTTTTAAGTGCCTCCGTTTCCTCATCTGTACCATGGAATACCATTACCAGCTTACAGAGTGGGCCAACTAGAAAAGGCCCAAATGACCTATCTGTTCTTCATCAGTGCCTTATGTTGAAGGGACCATAAGAGGATATCCTAGCTATTCAGTGTAAGAAGTGGAGAGAATAGCAGATCAAGAAAAAATCTGATGCTAGCCTCCTCCTGCTACACTTAAGGTAGCAAGACTTGTATTAGAGTCTGCCACTTTTATGTTTATCTATAGGAACTCTCATAACCTTCCTCAACTTCATCAGTTTGTCAGACAAGGTATGGGTCCTGCTTTCCTCAGTAAAACCTCCCAAATAATGCCCGCTGCACATTGAGTTCTTGCAGCTTAGACTACTCTCTATTAAGCCCCCATACTTCCCACCAGTTGTGATGACCAAAAGTCAGCCATGTGTGTTCCCAAACCTATTTATGCTAGTTGTGCTGGCAACTGTAATATGCAAATATGTGCTTATTATTTACACAACTATTGTGTAAAGTGATGAAAGATTTGATGATGACAAGTTGCTATAATAAACTGCTATCAAATAAGGTGTAGGTAAAACACACAGAAAAGACTGGGGGAAGAGCAAAAATGTAGAAAATTGCATTCTGAGTGTCTTAAAGGTCTCATTCTGCCTTAAGGAAACCAAAAGTGGAACTTCTGGATGATGCATTATGGTTGGTTTTGAAAGAAAGACGGCTTGGAACTCTGATCAGCAGACCCCAACACAAAGAAAGGGCCTTGGCATAACATCAAAAGAGTGGCAACTGAATGAGCATCCATATGTTTTAGGTTAAAATTAAATCTTTAAGGTATGTATGTATCACATTTTATGATTCACTGCTTTAATTAACTTTTCCAGTTGACTTGCCAACTGCCAGTTCCAACTTCATTGGATAACAGTAAAACTGTAACGTTTATTTTTCAGTTATTATGAACGTGTACTCATTGTTTAAACCACTGTAAAAATTGAAAATGTATAAAGAAAAAATTAAAATTTACTAATCCCAAATCAATCAGTAGCAATAATTTAATGTAGTTCTTTCTGGTCATTTTTTTCATAAATATATTTTTTGAAATAAAATTATTACTATTATATTTATTTTTTGTCTTCTGCTTTTTTCATGACATATTTTATCATAAACATTCCCTATGTTAATATTCATCTATAACACTATTTATTTGTGTCTTTTAAAAACTTTGGAATATTAATAGCATTTGTAATAAAAATGATATTCATCTGTGTTAATTTCAAACAATACAAAAAGTATACAAAACAAAAGCAAGAAATCACCGTGAAGCCACTGACCTAGAAATAGCCAGTGTTGAATTTTTATAAACCTTATCCTAGACTTCATTTTTCATAAAGATGTAGATAAAAGGGTATATGGATATGATGCATTATTGCATTATATATATATATATATATATATATATATATATATATATATATTTATTTATTTATTTATTTATTTTTTTTGCAGTATGCGGGCCCCTCACTGTTGTGGCCTCTCCCGTTGCGGAGCACAAGCTCCGGACGTGCAGGCTCAGCGGCCATGGCTCATGGGCCCAGTCGCTCCGCAGCATGTGGGATGTTCCCAGACCAGGACACGAACCCGTGTCCCCTGCATCGGCAGGCAGACTCTCAACCACTGTGCCACCAGGGAAGCCCGATGTATAATATTTTTAAAGAATCATTTTATGTTGCAATTATTTTAAATTTACTGAAAAGTTGCAAAGGTAGCACACCCTCACCCAAACTCTCCTACTATTAACATTTTATATTACCATGGTAGGTTTGTCACATCTAAGAAATAGACATCAGTACATTACTATTATCTAAACTCCAAATTTTATTTGGATTTTACCAGGTTTTCCACTACTGTCCTTTTTTACATTCCACAGTCCAATGCAGGGTACCATGCTGGATTTAGCACACTATAGATAAGTGTTATTTATTTTTAACAGAAAAAAAGAAGCGGAATAAACATAAAGAAATCTTAAACCACAAATTAATGTTTCTCTACCATAAAGATTTGTCTCCTAAATGATCACTCTAAATTTTTTTTTTGGCTGCATTGGGTCTTCATTGCTGTGCACAGGCTTTTCTCTAGTTGCGGTGGGCAGAGGCTACTCTTCGTAGCGGTGCACGGGCTTCTCATTGCCGTGGCTTCTCTTGTTGCAGAGCATGGGCTCTAGGCATGCAGGCTTCAGTAGTTGTGGCACGTGGGCTCAGTGGTTGTGGCACACAGGCTTAGTTGCTCTGCAGCATGTGAGATCTTCCTGGACCAGGGCTTGAATCTGTGTCTCCTGCATTGGCAGGCGGATTCTTAACCACTGTGCCACCAGGGAAGCCCCTACTCTAAATTTTAAAATAAATATTATGAAAAAAATTAAGAGGTTGGAGTCATTAAGTTTTTAATTACACATTTTATTCATCTGCTAAAAAGATAAAATTATTTCTTTTATATTTCTTACCATCTCTCTCCCCAAAACCCACCCCCCAATTTCATTGGTTATATAGCTTTGCAGACTTATTCCAGATTAATAATGTATACATTCTGTTCTGCAATTAAATTCTCACTTTAGATCTTAGACCATATTTAGTTGGGTTCATGATTTGTCACCAGCCTTTTAAACCATAACTTTTCTATGCTTAAATTCTGTATTTGATTCATCTCTTGGTTGGCTGATTCCCTCTGTTAGAAATTGTTTTAAAAATGGGTTATGGATGCTATATTTCACCATATTTTTTCATGTTTGAGAATATCTGCCTGTGACTTTTATATTCAAACAATAAATTGTCTTGGCTTCTTGTTTTAGAAAATCATTTTGTTTTCCTTAGAATCTTGTAAAAATTCCCCATCACCTTCTGACATTGAAAATCTATAGCATGTCCAAAACCAACCTCATAATTTCCCTTTGCTGGTGGTTTATGTTTACTGCCTTATAGCCTGAAGAATTCTTTATTCCTTAGGGAATATAATCTATAATATTATAATAACTGTGTATGGTGACAAATGGTAACTAGACTTATCATGATGATCATTTTGTAATTTATAAAATATCAAATCACTATGTTGTACACCTGAAACTAATATAATCTTGCAAGTCAACTATACCTCAATAAAAAATATATTTTAAAAAATCTTTCCTCTTGAGTTTACTATTTGAACCAAGACACATCTCCACATGGACTCCTCTGTCAGTTTTCTTCTGAAACATAGTGTGTAGATCTGGTTCTTCCTTTCAAAGATTTTTGGTTTTCACTATTACACCTCAAAAGAACTTTTCCTGTTCTTCTGGAGTATCACTTCAGGGAAACCAATTATCCTTATGTTGGATTATCCTCATCTTCCATCTTCTTTTAAATTGCTTTACTCTCCGCTTTTACTTCTGTGTTCACTATGGTGATCTCAAGAGTTTCTCCATTCCAGCAATTTAATTTTTATTTATGTCTATTCTTTTCCTTGCTAATTTTAATTTATTGTAATGTTATTGTTTTAGTTCTCAATGTTTTAATTACTGCACCAATCTTTTTCTTCTCACTCTGTTATTTTATTATTCTCATTTTGCTGTTTTGTTTTATTGACTTTGTAAGTTTTTCTATAGCATGAAACAATCTCTTGGAATGATTTTTTCTGTTTTTTTAATTGTTTTCATCCAGACTGGATTTCTCATCTATGTTTTGTTTTTTCATTCCCTCTCTCTTTTTCTCCCCTTCCTCCCTCCCTTCCTTCCTTCCTTCCTTCCTTCCTTCCTCCCTCTCTCTCTCCCTCCCCCTCTCTCCCTTTCTCCCTCCCTCTCTTTCTTTCTTTCTTCTTTCTTTCTTTCTTTCTTTCTTTCTTTCTTTCTTTCTTTCTCTCTCTCTCTCTCTCTCTCTCTCTCTCTCTCTCTCTCTCCCTTTCTTTCTTTCTCTTTCAGTGTAAAAGGATTCCCACCATTGAGCAAATTAATACATCCATCACTTCACATACTTATCCCTTTTTTGGTGATAACATTTAATTTCTACTCTCTTAGTACATTTCAATCATATAATACAGTGTTATCAACTATAGTCACCATGTTTTACATTAGATCCTCAGACTTTATTCATCTTATAGCAGAAAATTTGTACCCTCTCCTTCCTAAAGGACATTCTTTATGCCACAGTATGGTGTGGTAATTTCTCCTTTATAATGTTCCTAGCTTTTCTGGGGCCTCTCTGTGTTCTCTGAGTTTGAGGGTATTCTTATCTGTTTCATTTTTTTCCTCACCTTAACAGTGTGGAGTGGAACAAGGAGATGCAGGAAGCTCATTAGAGGGAACTTAGCTCTGCTCTTTCTTCCGAGGTCCTGCTAAGGATCTTATACACTAGCTTGTTTCCCAAATTGACACTGTGGAAATGGTAGGCCTTGGCACCCTGTCCTGCCTCTGCTTACATCTATGTGATATGTAGGGGATGCAATAAGAAATGACTTTTCAGGCTTCCCTGGTGGTGCAGTGGTTGAGGGTCCACCTGCCGATGCAGGGGACGCGGGTTCGTGTCCCAGTCTGGGAAGATCCCACGTATCGTGGAGCGGCTGGGCCCGTAAGCCATGGCTGCTGGGCCTGCACGTCCGGAACCTGTGCTCCGCAATGGGAGAGGCCACGACAGTGAGAGGCCCACGTACCGCAAAAAAAAAAAAAAAAAAAAAAAGAAATGACTTTTCCTAGGGTCTTCTCCAGGTCACCTACTCACTTCTCTGTCTTCTCTCCAAATTGAAAGGTATTAATGAGACATCTCAGCATTTCACTAACTCGCTTTCTTTCTTCAGAACCGTGTGGGGGTGTGGTCAGTACTGGCACAGCAAAATCATTTATTTCCTTCTTTAGCCACCACTTTAGTAGTTTATGACATGAATTTTTTTCTTGTTTAATTGCTGCTGCTGAATTTTTATCCTTTTATAAAAACTAATTGTGTACATTTCACTAGGTACTGGGTTGCATATGCATTAGTAAGTTAGTTTTAATTTTCTACTATTATCCTGCAGCCTATAAATGATTTGTAGTGGATCATCCATATTTATTGAACCATCTTCCACTTTTTGGCCATGTAAGATTTTCTTGAATTTTTTATTATAATAAATAATACTATTATAAACATCCTTGATAATAAATTTTTCTTCACATATTAAATTACTTCCTTATGGGGGGTTTCCAAAAGGGGAATTACTTGGTCAAACAGCTTAGACTTTTTTTTTAAGATTCTTGATACAAGTTGCCAATTTGCTTTCCATATTTGTTGTATTTTAAAATATACTTCCAGCAGCTAATGTCCGAACTCTCAAAAATGAATTTGTTGCAATGGGTTTCAGAAGAAGTGGAAAAAAATCAGTTCAAGAAACAAAGATAACTGTTCATCTGAAAATGTAAGCTACCAAGGATGAGAATGTTTTTGGAGCCAAAATGGTGTGAAAGCTGTGATCAGAGAGGACGGCAGAGAGCAGTTCTAAAACCTGGTGAGAAGGAGATGAATCCCCAGTCATGCACGACCAGAGTCACCAAGAAGGAAATTGGCAGGGGAGTGTCAAAAATCACTCCAAGTTTACAACAGATTAATTTCACCTATAAAAAGTATTTCGAGATAGCACTCTTTTTTTTTAATTCCCACAAACTATCTGCTATGCTTTCAGCGTCTGCTGCAACAACAGAATAGTTTATTTTTACTCAACTTTTCTGCCCATAAAGAAAAGTCAACAAAGTATTATCATGTTTCTTAAATACAACTGAACTCATCTTATTAGGGAAAAGTGAAGAAGGATGTGTCATCTTATTAGGAATGACATGATGTATATACAGCCATATGTTTTCAAAGGATTTTCTGTCAGTGTTAATCAAAACTCCTCCAAATTTATGAACCTCCAGAGCAACATGTCAACCATATGGGAAATATCTCCCCTTCAATATTGTGAATTTGAATTAATAATAAACATAACTTAGTGAACCTAAATGAGAAAAACATACCAATGTTGAATCTCAGAAAAGTAGAAACTTATAAAAAAATTCCCCTGGGTGTTAATTTTTTTAGCATTCTATCTAATATCTCTACCACACTGCTCTGTTTTTGTTTTCACTCTGCCTGCTCATTTACTGGATAGAGAAGAGAGAAGAGGTTGCAATCTATTTTGTGATTGTTACTAAAGTATGAAATAATCAGTATCTTGTATTTCTCCCATTTGCTTTGTATTTTGTGGGAAAACAGTCAGAAATCTTGGGCTGAAAAGAAACTAGGAAGAATATCCTTCTTACTACTTAGTATCTAAAATCTGTCCATTGACATCTTTCCTAATCTTTATCCAGGGCCTTCCCACATCAACTTACTAATATCTTCTTTGCCTAGTAGTCACCATCAGCTTTTTGTTATTTTAGGAGATAATATCATTTTAGGATCTGTGTTATTTAACTTAGACTGATTTCTAACATCGATTGGATGTGGGGATCTGTTAGGGTATCATCAGGCGAGCAAGTTCTTCTTAGTTGGAGGAAACAATTTTGATTATTGCGCATGGATCTTAAATATAAACTTTCAGAAAACTGGGGGGAGGTGGTGGTCATAATTGGGAACAGGCTGAAAATGAGCCAGAAATGTACAGATGTTGACCATAAACCCACTACAATGGGCTAGGAACTAGACCAGGGGCAGGGAAAGAGGGGCTAATCTATCTTTACAGTACTTTCTCCATGGTTCAGAGAATGATTTGGATGAGGATGAAGATGATGATAGTGATGATGATGTTGATGATACTGTCCAGCTTGAGCCATCATAATATTAAGAAACTATGCAAAAAATATAATGATTTAAAAAAATGATGTGGCTAAAATGACCCTTGGTGAGCCAGCCCCTCTAAAATCCTTTCCCACTGAGTTTGGTTGGACCTATAATTTGCTTCTAGTCCATAGAATATGGCAAAGGTGAAGGGAATTACCAGATGTAATGAAAGTTCCAAAATGGCTGATTTTAACTTAATGAGAAGCAAGATTGTCCTGTGTGGGCCTGACTTAATCAGGTGAAAGGCTTAGAAGAGATTCTCCTCCTGGCCATGAAGAGGTCAGCTTCCATACTGTAGGCGGTCCTGCGAGGGGGCCATATGGCAAGACACTGCAGTGATTTCTAGAAGCTGAGAGCTAGCAAGAAATGAGGACATCAGTCTTACAGTATCATGGAACCTAATTCTGCCAACAACTCATGAGCTTCGAGGAAATCTCTGAGGCCCACAAAGGAAAACAACTTAGCCAACATTCTGATCACATTATTTTGAGATCCTGAGCACAGGACCCAGATGGCTGAGCCATAGAAACTGTGAAATAATAAATGCATGTTGTTTTAAGTCACAATGGTTGTAGCAATTTGTTACATAGCGATAGATACCTATACAAAGGACAAAATAATATAAAGGTGAGAGGTTTTGTCTGGGAATTTGGTCATGGATTTGGGACTAGCTGTTAGAGAGAAAGCTGGGGCATAATTCTTTCTTCAACTTTACTTATATATATAAAACATTTATAGGAACAGAATTAGTTATTTTCTAAGACTACAGATAATAAAACAAAAAAGTATTTTCACTAATTTTTTTTAGACTCTCATCTCTGGAGAGTCTGGTCTAATTGATTTCAGGTCCTATCTGGGCATCAGTAGCTTTCTTTTTCTTTATTAAAATAAATTTATTTATTTATGGCTGTGTTGGGTTTTTGCTGCTGCACATGGGCTTTCTCTAGTTGCGGCGAGTGGGGATTACTCTTCTTTGCGGTGTGCCGGCTTCTCATTGCAGTGGCTTCTCTTGTTGCGGAGCACGGGCTCTAGGTTCACGGGCTTCAGTAGTTGGGGCACTCGGGCTCAGTAGTTGTGGTTCGCGAGCTCTAGAGTGCAGAGTCAGTAGTTGTGGCGCACGGGCTTAGTCGCTCCGTGGCATGTGGGATCTTCCCATACCAGGGATAGAACCCATATCCCCTGCCTTGGCAGGCAGATTCTTTTTTTTTTCTTAACATTTTTATTGGAGTATAATTGCTTTACCTTGTTGTGTTAGTTGTGAATTAGCTATGTGTATACATATATCCCCATATCCCCTCCCTCTTGCTTCTCCCTTCCAATCCCACCCCTCTAGGTGATCACAAAGCACCAAGCTGATCTCCCTGTGCTATGCAGCTGCTTCCCACTAGCTATCTATTTTCCATTTGGTAGTGTATATATGTCAATGCCACTCTCTCACTTCATCCCAGCTTACCCTTCCCCCTCCCCATGTCCTCAAGTCCATTCTCTATGTCTGCATCTTTATTCCTGTCCTGCCCCTAGGTTCATCAGAACTTTTTTTTTTTTTAGATTCCATATATATGTGTTAGCATGCAGTATTTGTTTTTCTCTTTCTGACTTACTCCACTCTGTATGACAGACTCTAGGTCCATCCACCTCACTACAAATAACTCAATTCCGTTTCTTTTTATGGTTGAGTAATATTCCATTGTATATATGTACTACATCTTCTTTATCCATTCATCTGTCGATGGACACTTAGATTGCTTCCATGTCCTGGCTATTGTAAATAGAGCTGAAATGAACATTGTGGTACATGATTCTTTTTGAATTATGGTTTTCTCAAGGTATATGCCCAGTAGTGGGATTGCTGAGTCATATGGTAGTTCTATTTTTAGTTTTTTGAGGAACCTCCATACTGTTCTCCATAGTGGCTGTATCAATTTACATTCCCACCAACAGTGCAAGAGGGTTCCCTTTTCTCCACACCCTCTCCAGCATTTATTGTTTGTAGATTTTTGATGATAACCATTCTGACTGGTGTGAGGTGATACCTCATTGTAGTTCTGATTTGCATTTCTCTAATGATTACTGATGTTGAACATCCTTTCATGTGTTTGTTGGCAGTCTGTATATCTTCTTTGGAGAAATGTCTATTTAGGTCTTCTGCCCATTTTTGGATTGGGTTGTTTGTTTTTTTGATATTGAGCTTCATGACCTGCTTGTATATTTTGGAGATTAATCCTTTGTCCGTTGCTTCGTTTGCAAATATTTTCTCCCATTCTGAGGGTTGTCTTTTTGTCTTGTTTATGGTTTCCCTTGCTGTGTAAAAGCTTTGAAGTTTCATTAGGTCCCATTTGTTTATCTTTGTTTTTATTTCCATTTCTCTAGGAGGTGGGTCAAAAAGGATCTTGCTGTGATTTATGTCATAGAGTGTTCTGCCTATGTTTCCTCTAAGAGTTTGATAATATCAGGCTTTACATTTAGGTCTTTAATCCATTTTGAGTTTGTTTGTTTGTTTGTTTGTTTTGTGTGTGTGTGGTATGCAGGCCTCTCACTGTTGTGGCCTCTTCCATTGTGGAGCACAGGCTCCGGACGCACAGGCTCAGCGGCCATGGCTCATGGGCCCAGTCGCTCCGTGGCATGTGGGATCTTCCTGGACCGGGGCACGAACCCGTGTCCCCTGCATCGGCAGGCAGACTCTCAACCACTGCGCCACCAGGGAAGCCCGAGTTTTTTTGTATGGTGTTAGGGAGTGTTCTAATTTCATTCTTTTACATGTAGCTGTCCAGTTTTCCTAGCACCACTTATTGAAGAGGCTGTCTTTTCTCCATTGTATATCCTTGCCTCCTTTATCATAGATTAGTTGACCTCAGGTGCGTGGGTTTACCTCTGGGCTTTCTATCCTGTTCCATTGATCTATATTTCTGTTTCTGTGGCAGGCAGATTCTTAACCACTGCACCACCAGGGAAGTCCCATCAGTATTTTTCAAAGTTGCCCAGGAGATTCTAACGTGCTGTGCTGGGTTGACAGCCACTGGGCTTCTTCGTGAGAAGAAATATGCTCCTCCTCAGTTGATTGCAGATAGTATTAAAGTCTACTCTCTGCAGGTAAAGTGTCTTAAGTCAAAGTGGACTTCAGAAATGCTAATGCAGAGCCATCCCTGGTGGTCCAGTGGTTAAGGCTTTTTGCTTCCACAGCAGGGGGCACAGGTTCGATCCCTGGTGCGGGAACTAAGATCCTGCATGTGAACTAAGATCCCTCTGGGTGCAGCCCAGGGGGAAAAAAAAGCTAAGCTAATGCAATAGCTAAGTGAATGGGGAGAGAATGCCAGGCCTGCCAGGACAGATCTGGAGTGATGTGTGAAAGGAAGCAGCCTAGAGAAATTCTGATGGGAGGTCTGGAGGCTGTTGAATGAACTTGAAGGAGTGGTGTTGCCAGACGCTTCTTGGTAAAGTCTTGATTCCAGATCAAGCTACTCTCCTGAGTTCCATTTGAGTAGTTGAGGCATTCTTGTCCTCCCTTTGGCCTCCATATTCAGCCCAGCATGTTTTATTTTTGTTGTTAATCATTTCTTCTCCACATTCTGTCCTCTAGAAAAACTTACTTAGCCAAAAACCTTTCTGGCTAAGATAGATGATTTCTAAAGAGAAAAAAATTCCTGAACCATAGGAGATGGCAGTTCAGTAAACAGAAATACATTGGGGAATCTTCTATGATCTTGTAGAAGATTACAAAGAAGATCTTAGACTAACTGGGTAATACATACTACTTTGGAATAAGTAATTGGCACACTGGATTAGAGGATTTGCCCATAAAGAACAAGTAACTCTCCATCCTAAAGAACTGGGCAAGTCAGGATCAGCCAGGTTTTGCTGCAGTAACAAACAGCTCTAACATCTCAGTGACTTTAAAAAAACACAGGTTTATTTCTAGCTAATGTTCCATAGCTCTCTTAGTATGACCAGCATGGTTGGGGGCTTTCCTTCATGTCATTCTCAGTCAGAGAGTGGTTGATGGAACCTCAACCATCTGGGGCTTTGCCAGTCAGTGTCAGATGAAAAGGGGAGTAGCAAACCACATACTGGCTCTTAAAGGCTTCTGCGAGGAAATTACACATGTCACTTCCACTCACATTTGACGGCAAAGCAAGTCATGAGGCTCTAAAGGTGAGGGAAGTGCAATTCTACCCTGAACCTAGGAGGAAGAGAATTAGATATTTGGGAGAAACAGCACTAATAACTACCACAAGGATTTAGTCCAGAGTTTCCCTGAGGCCACAGACTTCTGGAAGGACACAGCAATACTGCCAGGGGTCTATAATTCCATATTGGCTAAAAGCACTGTCTAAAGACCCCCCAAATTACTATATATTGGACAAATGTAGTTCTATTTAGAATAGCTATAGAAGTTTTTTACTGAATTTCAAATTATTCTTGAATTCATAGTAGCTTCTACCCTTGAAATATTTGTTTTCAAAGAACTTGCATTAAAATTACAACTAATATTAAATTGAAGAAGGTTTCTGAAGTTAAAAGAAATGTCCTTGTGTTTGAGAAGGTTGGGAGCCACTGAATTAACTATTGACCTAACTCAGTGCTGTGAGTCAGCCAGACGACTTTCTTAGGTAATTTCCTTCTCAGTTCAGGTTGCATGATGCTGCTGAAACAAATGTTTCATGAATATTGAAGGGGTTGATTGAGATATACACTCCACCTCCAATCCATCTATTACCATTGCTACCATATAAATTATACATGATAGTTTCATTCATCAAATTCTCCACCCCTCCAGGGTATACCTGAATATAGAGTTGCCTTTGAAACTGCAATGTAGCAGAGGCACTAAAACTCTTTATTGTGAAGAAATAAGTAACTTTTCTTTGTACTTTTTGACTGAAATCAGTTGTAGCTAAGTAGCTAATATTCCTAACTTTTTGTGGCCAACTTGGTAAAAATTCAGTTGAATTTAGAAGTTACTACTTTCTGAATGTCCACCTGTAATTTATGGTTTCTGCTTGGGAAGAGTGGGAAGTGAGGACTTTTGTTCTTAAATCTTTTGAGAAATATTCTATCATGTTATTTTCTCTCTGCTTTTGAATTCACTCTGAAGCCAGTTCCTTTCAGTGTTGCTGGTTGAAAATATGTGGAATGAAACCAGCATATTCTGAAGGGACACTCCCTCTGCACCTGTTCTTTTCTTCTGATAAAGACTGGCCACAAAGGAATCAAGTATAAGGAGAAGAATTCTCAGTGCTCTCCCCTACTTACCCTTTCCTCCATCTCTGGAATTTTCTTACACTATAACTATTGGTTATGCCATACGATATCCTGCAGAACTCTTTCACCCACAAGAATTTTCCCTAGACTTGGAACCCAGCATCCACCTGCAAACTGCCTGATGATTAAAAAACAGCATTCCTCTTTTGGATGGTTATGTACAGTTTTGAAAAACTCTGCCCGGGATCTAGAAAGAGAGAGCAGTCCCATGAAATTGGCATCTTTTAATAATTTCTGCATCAGACGAAAATGAAGAATTTTCTAAGTACAAGTGGACACGCCACAAAGAGGAAAAATAAACTGGAAAACATCTTAAGCCCTCCAGTGCAGGTGTTTTGGCAAAAATTTTCATACAACTTTCACATGATTCCTGGTGCTGAAAGAAAAAATGTTTACACTGACAGCTCTTGAGAAGAGAGATATTAAAGAATGTCCTCTTAACTGTTTTTTTTTAATTTAGTTTTTATTTTATTGTAAAAGTAACCTAAATGTTGTAAAAAGACTTTACAAATACAGGGCTTCCTTGGTGGCACAGTGGTTGAGAGTCCGCCTGCTGATGCAGCGGACACGGGTTCGTGCCCCGGTCCGGGAAGATCCCACATGCCGCGGAGCGGCTGGACCCGTGAGCCATAGCCGCTGGGCCTGCGCGTCTGGAGCCTGTGCTCCGCAACGGGAGAGGCCACAACAGTGAGAGGCCCGTGTACCGCAAAAAAAAAAAAAAAAAAAAAAAAGATTTTACAAATACAGAAAGTAATAAAAGGAAAATGCTTCTCCAGTAATCACATTGCTCAAAGATGATAAATATTAACATTTTGCTGTGTATTTTCCAACACTTTTTCTATGCATAAAAAGCATGCATTTTAACTCAAATTTTATTATTCTGAATTCTGTGTTTAAGGTGCAAGATTTATAGCTGTTGATTCAACTTTAGTTTATTATTCTAATACTCTTATTTATTGATTTTTAATGAACTTAATCAGACAAGGACCAAGAATGGGATGTTAAAAAAAATACCCAGTTCAAAAACCAGTCTATCAATTTCTTATAGTATTTTTAATAAGTTGTGTTCTCTAATTTTAATTTTTAACATTTAAATGTACACAAACTGATATATCTTTATTGTGCATTGTGGATTTTAAAAAATCTTGAAGATAGATATTTTGCAAAATATGAAGGCTTTAAAAATTATTTTTCTTGTCTTTCTAGTACAAGAAGCTTATTTGGAGGAAAAAAATAGAATTCAGAAGATACATTAAAGATTGTGACTTTGGCCAACATAGAATGACCTCTTTGACTCAGTGAATTTTTTTTGGTTTGAATTGGACTTTGAGGCTAAAATGTCTATCCTTGCTTTGTTTTATTTTATGTTTACTTGCTACATTTTGTTTCTATTCTTATATTTAATCAAATTGTAGGAGGGCAGGAAGAAGAAATGATGGTATATGTGTCATAAAAGAAGAGAGTTGGATTTTTTTAACCCAATCAGGGGCTTTATGTTTCATAAAGGTGTTAAACACATTCATGTATTACTGGTTTGAGTTGCACCGTACCATACCTGCATCATCGGTTCATGCTTGTTTTTAAGCTTCTTTTTGCTCTGACTTTTGTTGTTTGAACTCTGTTTGGCTGGTCTTTTTTTCCTCTAGGACAGGAATCCTTAGTCTTAGATCTCAAACACCCTTGAATGTCAGGGTTTCTGAAGATTTCCTGAAATTGAGCAAAACTCTGTGTGCGTGCATGTGTGTGTGCGCATGTCAGTGTGAATATGTGTCAGAACAAGTGTTTATTTGGGGAGAAGATCCACACCTCCCCTTACTTCTCCTCCCCTCAAACCTCCAACACATCCCCCCTTTACTTTCACCTGCTGAGAAAACAGAAGCCATCAGAAGAGAATGTACCCCATCCTTGCCGTCTAATCTACCAACTTACCTGTTTGGGGCCCACTGGTCTAAAGGTCGTGGAAGAGGAAGGAGCTTCTATTTGAGAGACTACGGGAGAAGGGGGTCCTCAGGGCGAGACAGTGGAGGGTGTCCAGGGAGCCTTGGATGATGCAGAGGACTGCTGAGGCTGGCCAGTACCTGCCCTGGACCCCCAGGATGAGGTCTTAGGGGATAAAGGGAAACCTGGGAGCCTGGGCTCATGTGGCAAACGAGTAAACAGGTGAAAAAGGCCCGGGGAGATGAGTCCCGAAGGTTCCAGGGCAGAAGGTGGTGGTGGCTGGGCTGAGATGTTGGCCTGGGAACGGGGGCGAGCGCAGCCAGCAGCTGACTGCCAGCGCAGGGGGGAAGGCCAAGGGAGGGCGTCTTTAAGTGTGTTTTTAAATGAAAAGGACAGCCCTCCCAGCTCTACTATCTCAAGAGAGCTAATTCCTTGATTTGGAAGAAACCTTTCACAGATGTATATTTTGCATGTTACAGGGTGGTATGCTGATTGTTCCAATATATTGGACACACTAGACCTACCACTGACACACCTCTTCCACACTTCAACACAGCTTTCAAGATTCAGTCTTGCATGAGACCCCCATCATGTGGATGGACCATAATTTCCTGAGGCATTCCCCAAACACAGGACACTTGTCTTGTTTGGCCTCATGAAATGGAGCTGCCTAAGCCCCACTGAACACGCAGCTTCTCAGCCACCCGGAACCGGCCTGAAGGGGAATCACTTCCGCTGTATCCTGCTGTGGCCCCTCTAGTGCCTGCTTTGCTCCAGGATTGGCCTGGCACCGCTGCCACCCTCTCACCTGCCACATGGACGTGTGGGCCCACTTGCTCAGGACCAGGCTTGACCATCTGCGGGGGAGAGGGGGTGAGGTAGGGCTGAAGTGTCTGGCATCTGCTGGGGAAAGCAGGTCCCACGTGCTGAGAATTTCCCAAAGCCAGCAAGAATGTACCCAAACTGCCAGGCAGGCAGGAACCTGGCAGCTGTTGAGTAGAGGCTACCTGGGTGCGTGATGCAGCGCCTCACGGAAGCACACAGGTCAGGCTCCGCCCAGTCAGTGGAAAATTGTGTCATTCGGAAAATGATTAAAAGCTACATTAATATTTAGAAAATGGTATCTCAATTTATTTTGTTCTTTTTTAATCATTAGAGAGAGAAACCATTTTTCCCCTTTACTTTTTCTGGATTTCCATTAAGTTTCATGGGAATTCATTCATTCTTCATCTTGGAATCCTTGGTGCCTAGCAGAATGCCTGGCACATACTGGATGCTGGACAAATGTTTGCTGAGTGGGTTGAATGAAGGTCAAGGAGACACGCATGGATCTGGTGGAGCCCGTCCCCGCTGAGTTCCAGGGCTCTGTACCTCTGCTCTCTGGTCATGGGCTCGGGATCTCCCTCAGGCAGACGAACCTCATCTTGCCCCAGGTTCAAACTTATCACGTCTCCATCTCTGCCCCAGTCTCTCCCTACCTACTTCCCAATGCCTGGATGATCGGAACAGCTTCCAAATGGGCCCACCTGCCCCAGCCTCTCCCTACCCCACCATGCTCCCCTCTCCTGAGTCATCTTCCTAAAGCACTATTTCATTGTTGTTCTAAAGTCTTTCCTGATTCTCCATCAGCTGCAGGGAAGAGCCCTAAATCCATAGGTTTTCATAAAGGGTCCTTCACCACCCATCTTATTTCCCCTCTTGGGTTTCTTATCAAATCACTGCCCTGGTCCCTTGCCTCCAGTTCTTTGCCCCATGCACCCCGCACACATGAAAATCTCAGTAATGCCCGAACACCACGTACTTGCACACTTTTCTGACTTGCTCATGAGGTCCCCTCTGCATGGACTGTTTCTGCTGACCTTGCCCAAATAATCAACTTATTAAACCTATCACATAAAGATAGAACACTTACCTGAACTTTTTCTTGTTTTTTTCCCCTCCTCAATTCCATTCCAGGCTCAACCACATAGAATCAATGGTTCTTCATACAAATCCTCTTAGCCCTTATATGTCCTCTCTCTCTCTCTCTTTCTCTCTCTCTCTCTCTCTCTCTGTGTCTGTGTGTGTGTGTATGTGTGTCTGTCTGAGAACTCCCTTAGGGATAAATAGGTAAAAATTAATTTTTGCAGCACTAGGGCCAAGGTCAGTGCCTGGAACACAGTCAGCAATAAGGCTGGTGTGATTTTGTAAAGTTAAATGTAATCTCTCTGGGTCACAGTTTCACCTGTTGCAATACTCACTGGCCTTTCTTCATCGATGTCTGTGTTCTGTTCTTCCACATACCCCAGGCTGAGCTAAAAAGCAAATGCCAAGTCAAATCTTTCCCACATATTAGGTCCTAAATTGTAGTTTCACAAAGAAGAAAAATCTTCTCTTGATTCTGCCTTTGAATGCCACGTGACCTCTCAGAAAAAACGAGACCGTTGTGTGGCAGGAGTCAGGAAGGCTTAACGCTGTCTGAATGCCAACCAGGCTACCTGTGCTCGCAATCAGACCTACCATCCCTGCGCACAGGATGATGTTGGTTTGACCTCAGCAGAAATCAGATCTGCTCTACATGGTGATGATGATAGCAAACATATGGAATTGATTAAATGAATAAATAACCCTACTTAGTTTTGCATAAGAATATGTGGTACCCAGGTCAAAGATAATCCCTAATTTTTCTATGCATAATAGATTCCGAAGTGTAAACATCACCAGTAGCCTGAACCAAACTAGATGCTTTAAGTCAACAGTCAAAGGTGTGATTGTAAACTCAGAAATATTGACAATGTTTGTGAATATCACTTTTCTAAATTAGGTGAGAGGTCCACAGCTGATGTGGGTGCCTAATTTATCCGACAGTTCAGTGTTGAGTCTTAGCCTCAGAAATTTGATCACAGCCTTCTTCCTACTTCTCAACTGTGGATAATTCTCTAGATTTTGTCTGCTCTCTTTTAATTTATAAATGTAGCACAACGTCAAATTATCCACCAGAGACTAGTCATTCCCTGTTAAAGCATCTTGAGTTATTTTTCTCCTTTGAAGCCACAGACATTTAAAATTTGTTAAGGTCTCAAGGTGATATCTGTCAATGGAAGTTTTATTTCACTCTATTATTTCGAAAAGTTTTAAGAGACACTCACTCAGTGACTACTGGCCATGGGTTATTGGGTTCCCTTCCTTCTGTCTGAACTGGCTAGATCAGGGCATCAGGACCCAGAGCCAGGGTGGCTCGGGTGTGTGAGGTTGAGACAGTCTTTGTAGCAAGCCATGAAAGGCAGGAAGCCAGGAAAGGCACAGTATCAAAACTGGTAGAGAGGCACTGGGCAAGGAATCAACATTAGGAGGGCAGGTAGTGAGATTCAGCAAGATTCCCTATAGTGGGTTGAATAGTGACCTCTCCCCCCAAAAGATATATCCTAGTCCTAATCCCAGGCCCCTGTGAATGTGAGCTTATTTGGAGATAGGATCTTGGCAGATGTAATTACGTGAAGGATCTCAGGATGAGATAACCCTGGATTTGGGTGGACCCTAAATCCAATGACAGATCAGAGACACAAAGGCTCAGAAGGGAAGGCCACTGAAGACAGAGGCAAAGATCGGAATGAAGTGTCTACAAGCCAGGGGACATCAAGGGTTGCTTGCAACCACCAGTTCAGACGTGTTTTGTTAAATAAGTAAATAAATAGTATTGCTCTATCATCTAGAACCCCAGTCACAGTACTTTTCTCCTCCTTCTGACTTTCATTATAGGAAGAGAAACGCATCCTTCTACCAGGATCAGAGGTGACGAATAAGCCAGCATCGCAGACAGTCAACAGTCAATGCGAAGCCAAAGACAGTTCCTCCTCAAGGACATGGAAGACTTCATGTAGTATAAGGAAACTTCATCTGGGGAACGGCCAGCATCTTGCCAGGCCATCTGCTTTGGCAGCTTCAGGCACCTGTCAAAGCATGTGGCAACTAAACCGAGCTTGTGTCTACAGTCACCATCACCGTGAGCTGGATGGTGTTCGCCAGCCAAAAGACAAGAGGCATCAAGGCAAAGTTCTGATTAGCTACACTTTTTAAAATGTTTATTATTTCTGGTTCTGGTGCTATTAGTCCAAAAGTTTACATAGGTAGTTATCAATCAACTGATGCCCCTCATGAAGCACCTACGAAACGTAGGGTACAGTGCTCAAGCCTGGGGAAAACACAGAAGTAGGAGCAGAGATTTCTGTCCTCGAGTTAGCTTATAACTGGGACACATTTGCATCTCTGCCAACAGTATCCATTTTCTCTTTTTTTGTGAAATCACTCCTCCCTTCCCCTTCAGTCCACATGCTTCTGGTACATTTGACTCCATCCCCTGCTCAGGATTGGAACACGTGGCTTAGATCAAGCTGATGAGCGCACATTGTCCTATCCATGGACAAGGAGATTTTGAGTGGGAGTGAGGTACCCAGATCTTCCTATCTCCTACTGCATAGGAGCCCTGGGAACCACTGGCAGTCACCTTACATCCAAGTGGGACCACAGAAAGAAATCAGCACCACAGATATGGAACTGAGCAAAGGAAAGAGAAAAACTGGAGCTCAGGCACAGCATTTGAACCCTGGATCAAGATTTGCCTGAAATTACCAATCCCCCTGGACTCTTTCAATTACAAGAATCAACAAATTATTTTCTTCTTTTCTTTCCTTTTTCTCCTAAGTCAGTTTGGTTTGCATTTTCTGTCACTTGCAATCAAAAGAATCTTACCTGACATAGAGACGCTATAAAAAGCGTGTTAGCAATAAACACCAAAGGTCAACAGAACGTCCAGTATGGGCCAAAGATGGAGGTGGCAGAAAAAGAATGTCCTGGGCTCACTGGGGTGTGATCATGAGTAGAAAAGTGCAGCTGGGGGACCTTCCAGTGGGCAGAGGTGGGAATCAATCTGAGGTAGGCTAAGGCCAGTTCATTGACTAACTGAACAATGAGTTTGGAATTTAACCTGTGGCCCTTGGACATTCTGTGCTGAGTAATGACCTGATGAGGAGGAAATTGATCCTTAAGGATCATCAATTTTGTCAATCAGCTCTCCACACAATTAGGAGAGAGAGCCAAGTTGGCTTGAAAGGCAACTTAATGCTTTGTTTGTTTAACCATCCTTCGTAGAGGCTTTTAGCACATTAGAGGATACTTTACATTGTACTGTTCTCTTTGGTGACAGGACAGCAAACACAACAAGGGGCCGTCACCTTGCCCAGGAGGGCAAAGAGTCAGGTAAATGTACCATTAGCCCTCAGGAAGATGGCGACAGCCTGTCAATAACTGTCTAGTCTGCTCTGGGGGATGTCGGGCCTGACGGTCAACCACTATGCTGACTCTGGATAAACCTTAGTCTTGAAAATGCATCCAAGATGAGGTGATGGCAACCTGGGGAACCACCTAGGTCAGAGTCTCCTAAGTCTAATAATTAAAGAACCCTTAAATAAGAGCTTCTGAATTTCACTTTCCCAGAAGAGTATTGAGGGTGTGCTTCAGGCATTTGTCTGTGGCTCAAACACATTCTACTAAAACCTGGCCTGCAACTGGTCTCTAGAATATTCCTAAGTGAATCTACTATCACTATGGAGTCCTGCTTATAAATTGGGGGCAGAAGTGGAAAAATCAAAAGGAATGTTTTTATTCCCTTTCAGTAGATGTGTAGACTCTCTGACTCCAGCTTTGGGGTAATTATCTTTGAACAGCAATTAATTCCAAAGATATAAAACATAAGAGTAAACAGTTCCGTTTCTACATAGCTTTTGTTTTAATATACCATTACAAATAGTGAGAAAAAGGCCTCCTTGAAGATAAAATTCCAAAGGAGGAGGAAATTATTTCAGAGGTACCGCCTAAAATTTTGTAGGGTTTTAAGGATAACATGAGACTCAAAGTGGTATTATGTGAAAAAACGCCGGAACATCTGTTATGTTAAGTATAACAACAACAAAACCAAATAAATCTCTAGTGAAGAAAAAACTCATAATAAATCATGTGGAGCTTCTGCCTTCTTTCAAGGGAAACTGACAAAAGCACTGCAGTGGGAACACGGTGGGGCAAAAGTAATAATGTATGAATGAAGCAATGCCAACATTTAGGGCTTGCTAGCTCAGTCCTCTCATGCTTGGCATATTTGTGCAAAGTTCTAAGTCATGACGGCCAGCTCCCAAGGAAACCAGATGTCAGTCACAGCTGTCAACTTTGTTCTTTCTTGTTTTCTTCATTGTTTTCAATAGAAGCATTTTGCTATTAATAAGAAAAGTGTGATCTGATTGGTGACACACACACACACACACACACATTGTCAAGTCAGTTTCCTTCCATTCAGTTTAATGCATAGCCATGCCATCCGAGATGAAAAGACTTTAGTCTAATCTGGCTAGATATTAAGAAATAAACAGATGAAATGCTAAAATCATAGCAAATGTTCAAAATCCAGATTGGCTCAATCTGACTTAGAAAGTTTTTGAATAATTTTCTAAATACAGCTAATACAGGCAAACTTCCATATCCTCAGGAAATAAAATGCCCCTGTTCTGGTTGAATCTGAAAAGTCTTAGCAGCGTGTAATGCATTTAGAATTTTTCTGCAAACTTAAAAGATTGGAGGTCTAAATTGGTCTAAACAGTAACAGCCTGATGGATTCTTTACATCTTCAAATCAAAAGCTTCTTAAATAGTTGATTAACCAGCATCAAGCATCTCCAAGTCAAATGTGATGACGTGATGTTTTGCCACTTTTAAGGTAGCCTGTCCCTTTTGGAACAGAGTAGCTAAAATCTCACAAATTTAGTAAATCGAAATAAGAGATGTTTCTAAAAGATCTCCAAAGAAATCTGTCATATATTATGAGAAGGAAGAGTCATAATGGGTTCTGTGCCCTTGGCCTCAAATATTCTAATGATCTAATCCCTGCTGACCTCTCCAAACTCATCTCAAGTTACTGGTGCCCTGGCTCACTACCTTTCAGACGCAATGACCTTTTATTAGTTTCTTTTAAGTGTCAATTTTTCCTACCACTCCTTCTGTCTGGAATATTCCTTCCCATTTAGTTCTTCACATGGCTAGATTCCTCTCATCAGATTTCAGATTGTCATCTCCTTTGGTGGACTTCTGTGTTGTGTATGCCTTCTGGGCATTTCTCTCCACTTCTTTTCGTAGTAAAATCCAAATTTTCCTTTGGAGAAATCAGCCTGTCCCATATTTAGTCAGTGAGGTTTTAGTGGAAAAGGACCAACCCTTTCCAGGAAGTTCCAAGGCATTTAACCTTACGCTGGCCACACCGATTGGTTCAAGAATTGGGATGTGACTTGTGACTGGCCAGTGAGGATCAGCCTCTGAAGTCTTTCCGGAACCAATGAGATAGAGGTACTCTCCATCCACTGGGTCTGTTATGTTGGCAGGACTTAAGCTTGGACCTCCAATGTCTATCTTTGACAGCACAAGAATATACTATCTCAGAGAGGACTACAGAGAGGAAGGGAGAGGCGAGAAACAGAAGGGAACAGAGAAGCCAGGTCCCTACCAGTGACGTGGATTAAGGCCTCATGTGCACTGGGTCTTCCTTCTTTCTTATCTTCCTTCCTTCCTTCCTTCCTTCCTTCCTTCCTTCCTTTCTTCCTTCCTTTCTTCCTTCCCTCCTCCTTTTTTCTTTCTTTGCTTTAACTGGTTTGAGTTCAGTATTTGTCACTTACAAACCAAAAAATATGGACTATGGGCTTCCTCTAAGAGGATACCTCTGGTTACAGCACTAGAGCCACTGCTTGCCCCCTTCTCATTATTCTCATTGCACGCTGGGTTTTTAAAAACAGCTCTAATCATAATTTGCAATTAGTTTGCAGTTTATGTGTTTATCGTCTATCTCCCTCCATAAGATACAAGCTACAGGAGTCTGAAAAGCCAGACTGAGGAAAACATTTTATTCTGTAGGCACTAGGAAGAATATGAGCAGGGTAATGGTCAAATCTAAGCTTTGTGCTTAAAAAAAGAGTACAAAAGCAATAGGAGTATTAAAAGCAAGATAATAAGAGAAACACTTGTGTGTCTTAGAAGTCTATATCAGCTGCTTCTGTAAAGGAAGACACCAACTTAATAACCAATATCTTTATCACAGGGGTCAGTTCACAGAAGTCGAGCCTTGAATTCCAAACCTTTTTGTGGAGCATTAAACGCAGTATCGGTGGTGAATGGTTTCTGTGGTGGCAGTTGTACTGGATCGTCCAACAAATGAGCCTTGGGAATTGATGTACAAATGGATTTCTAATAATTCTCTGGTGGTCTACTGAATTGCAGGCTTTATTTGGTTTGGTATTTAGTTAGATAACTCAATGAGTGAGTCAAGAGGCAGGGAGGATCCCATGAAAACAGCTGTGAGTTTTCTATGTCATCAATTTGGGAATATTTAGTGGGGAAGTGAGATTTTAGAAACTGTTTAAATGTTGCTGTTGGTGGAGCTCTTACAGGGTGCCGAGTGGGGCTCGGGAATTCTAGGCTTCCAGTGCTGTTTGAGGGGACTTGGGAATTTGCTTGGCACTTGCCTGTCTCTGCCTCCAGCCACCACTTGGGATGGATGGATGAACTGAACAATCTCACCTCTGTCTTGCTGGGTGAGGCATTAGTTCAGGATTCTAACACTGGTACACCTCAGAATAACCTGGGGGCAGGACCGGCTTCCTCTTAGAAGGACCCCCTTGCCTGGTTTAATGCTTTGCTGTCACTGTTATGAAATTCGTAATAATTTTTTAACAGGGACTCCAAATTTTCATTTTGTACTGGGCCGCACAAATTATGTATTTGGTCCTGCCTGGGCGGAGGGGTGGGGTGGGGTTGGGGTCATGGGGAAATGTAGATTTCCAGGCCCTGCCCCAGAACATCTGATTCAGAGGGTCCCTCATGGGTCTCAGAATCATCATTTCTAGCACAGAGCATAAGTGACCAACCTTTGGAATAATATTTGCACTAACGCTTAGTGTACACAGGGAATTTCAAGAAGTTTTTCTAAGAAAAGCTGAGATCTGAGAGCGCAGAAAGTGAAGGCTCCAGCATTTTCCAAAACACAGGCCAGAACCTCATTCCCAGGTCCCCTGAACACACCTTCTTTCTGCCTTAGCTCTGTCATTTCTCTAGTGATCACTGCGGTGCTTAGAAATCCCTGGATCTCTGGCTTTTTAATATGTCTCTTCTAGAGAAACTCAGAAATGCCAGGATCACTGTCATCTGTTGTCCAAAAAGAAGGGCTCGAGGGTGCCTAAGTTCATGGGCTAAATGAAGCCCATGGTAACTACCAGCAACAGCTAATATAAAGGAGCCGTCCTTTCCAGGCCCTTTCCTTAGCAGGCTTCACTAATCATGGCCCCAGACACCACTAATCAACAAAGTCACACATTTCCACAGAGCCCAGCTATGGCCCCAGATCCCCTCTCAATCCAGGCAGCCCCCCACCAATGAATTAGACTTGACAATGCAGGTGAAAACCACTTCCCAGGTATATCAGTCGGGACCAGGAACAGGGAACTAAGGCTAAGTGAGTGTAAAAGAGTTACTTTTTTTCAGGTAAATGAGAACCATTGAAAGGGTCACTCCTTTTGAGGATAAATTTACTTACCAGCTGCCTGTGTTGAAAATAAACAGAAACCCAACACTTTCAGGGGAATGATATTATCACTGTCCCTCCTTCCCTTGGGGTAGTTAAAGCTCTGGGGCCCTCGAAGTAACTTGACCACTTTTGATAGGAAAAGTACTGGGTAATTTTTATTAACATAGCTCAGTTTAACCAATGGTATAGGGTAAACTCTTTGAGTGTGGACAGGGGGGCCTCTCCCTTTAGCTAAATTCATTAACCACCATGCTTCCAAAGGGAATCGAGGGATTTGCATCCTTAAACTGGAGGTAGCTGCTGCATCACCTCTGAGATCAGGATCTCGTTAAGATACAACAGCACATCTTGAGAACTGTCTCACCAAACTGCCATTCCTCTGAACTTAGCTTTTGGTTCAAAAATGTCACACATACTAAAACTCACTTGAAAGCATATTAAATTCCAAGACCCTGCTGTTGGTTAGAGAGGGGAGCACATACGAGCCGGCCGATTCTGGGATCCAGAGTTCTGCTTCCAACCACGGAATTATTGAGCACTTCATCAGGGCCCAAGCGATTTCTCTCAAACACAAGTGGACCCAGTCACTTCTTACAACATGTTGGGGAGTCGGGGGGTGAGGGTATAGGGAGCAAGGCTGCAGTCAATTCAGCCTTTCCAGAGGCATCTTTGGAGCTTTCTAGCTCTTACAGTGATGGTGTTTGAAGTGGAAAAAAAGCTCCTCCAAACAAGCAAACAACAACAAAAGCCTCCTTGTCACTTTCTATAATGTTCTACATATTGCTATAATGTTCTGAAGATTATAAAGCTTTGCATCAAGATGTGTGCTGTGTTAAGAGCAAATCTGGAGGCAAGGTCACAGGGACAAAGACACGTGAGCAACAGAGTTTGGTAAATTTCAGGCAGGAAGTTGCTCAAGCTGTGAAATCCATCACTTCAATAGTGTTTAACTTTAGAAGAAAGAGGAGACATTTCCCCCCAAACAGCTGCACCAAAAACCTATGTGATATATGCATATGCAAATATATAGAGGAAGGTGCTGAAAGAAACAGAGTGCCCCCCCACCCCTACCCACACAAACACACAAATATAAAAGTGGCCATCTTGGGGGTGGGGACCTGGGTTAGGAATGATGCTCAAAGAGGGTTTAGGTCTTTTCATGCTTCCATTTTTCTCAAGGGAAATGGACGCAGGTACGAGTTGTGAAATTAAAAATTGCTTTCCAAAAATATTTTCTGTGATCTCCAGATGGACATTTCATGTCTAAACCTCCCTTTACCCAGCATCATGCTGGGTTTTACAGAAAATTTAAAAAGATGTAGTGCCTACAATTTGCAACACGTGACAAAGATGAGCCATTGTGTTGGATTCCAGCAGGCTGGATGTTGTAAAGGCAGCTTGCAAACCGAGCAGACACTTGAGCTTTGGTGTCTTAAGCTGTGCAGGTCCCTGGTGGAGAAAGAGAGAAGAGGAATCTAATGGAGCTGGTGGATGGGATTAGGGGCTCTAGAAGCAGCTGTGGCAGCAGCTGGAATCAAAGAACCCACGCAGAGGGTCTTGGCAGGACTTGATGAGAATCTGTGTCAGGCGGTAGGAAGGAGCTGAGGGAAGGATTGAAGGTGGGAGAGAGTTGTCCAGGGAGCTGTCTGGGATACCAGACAGAGTATCTCAGAGATGATACTCTGGTTTTAAATCGAGGAGACCTGGAAACCTGTTAATGCCACCAATACCACCATGTTGGAAAGGGGAGCCTTTGGGAGTTGAAGGAAAAGAGAAGCCAGTGAGAAAACCAAGAAGTAGCAGCAAGGAAGCCAGGAGAAGAGTTATGAGTCTCACAGACAGGAATCATGGAAGGGGGATGATCAAGGGGTTTCATCAGCAATGTCCTACAGCGAGATCATAGTGAAAAGACAAAGGGACATTTTTTCTTTGAATATGGGGTCTAAACTCATGCTAAGTGTCTGGTGCTGTGACTCAAGCTGATATTGATTTCATTTGTTGATTTGTCATTTCCCCACAGCTTAAGGGGTAAATTCCTCAAAACTATGATGAGACTAGCCTTCTCAAAGGTTGATAGAACTTCCTACTAGAGCAGGGCTTCAGTCTATCATGAGAGTAAGCTTTCAATTGGCTGGGGGTGGATGGGAATATATATATTATACACACACGCACGTACATATGTATGTATTTTTTACATCAGCACTGCACAGGTTAATCATATATAGCCATAAAAAAATCCACGTAGTTTCCTCTCCATGAAGTAATAATATAGCACATATATATTGGGCTGGCCAGAAAGTTCATTTGGATTTTTCCATCACGTCTTATGGAAAAACCCGAACATTTCGGCCAACCCAATAGCATTATCTTCAGAATTAGTCAAACTTCCTCATTAGATGCCATTTCCAATTAGGAAAAGGAAGGAGGGGAAATCAGGTAAAAGCCAGATATCTGACATTTCTGCTTGCTCAATGAACAAGAGAGATCCTGAGAGCTTATTCAGATATTTCACTCTCATGAAATCAATGGAGCTCATTGCTCAAACTGTCATGTCTGCAGGTTATGTCTGTATTTAAGAGGCTTAAATGTTTATCAGTATTTTTATTGAGTCATTTGAAAAGTTGGCTTCTGCAGCTGTATATCATTAGGAAAGAGAGATGCCCACCCCAACAGAACTGGGAATATTCTCCAAGTTCATCCTTTGCCCCGCCGGCCCCTGACCCTCACCAAGAAGTAGGTGTTCCTGAAGAAAAAGCCTCGAGTACATCAAATATGCAATTATATTATCTCTGAAGATAAACATGAGGGAGCATGCGAGAAATACTGTGCTCAAAAGCCATGGTAAAGCTGCTAAAAGAGGATTACTCTTTCTCTTTTTTCTCTCAGGCAGAATGATTCTAATTGTGAAGATAGCTCTGTTTTCATATACATTTATGTTTTGTAAGCCTTTGGTAAATAGAATATTATTAAAAATAATGTAATGTACACAAGGTGATAAAAATAGATTAGCACCTACCCCATTCAGCCATCACTGCATTTAATGCAAAGATCATGGTGATTTTGTACATCTTCATCTTTATGTATGAGCACGTATGTGCACTTAAGGTTAAAATATTAATAAAAAGCCTAGAGCAAAGTAACATGGCATAATAAAAAGAGCTGACATCTCTTCAATGCCTACTATGTGCCAGGTGCTGTATGAGATATTTTATGTCCATTATCTCGTTTTATCTCACAGCTGTTTGAAGGTAGATGTTATCTCTCTCTCTCTTCCCCCCCCCCGCCCTCTTTTTAACAGATGAGTCAACCAACACTCAGAATGGTTAACTGACTTGCCCAAGGTCACCCATCTGTTGAGTGTCAGAGCAGAGATTCAATTCTAAGTCTAGGTACCAAAGGTCAAAGTCCATGCTCTTTCTATTCCGTCTCCCTGCCCCACTCCATTGTAAAGAAGAATTTCCCAAGAACCCATGGGCTTCTCACTCCTTGCATTTGATTATCTTACATTTTCAGATGTTTCCAGCAGGAACATCCCCAAAACACACATGTCCCTTGATCAATGGTTTTGGACCACACTCCCCATCAAAATGTTCTTAATCTGGGGCTGACTGAAGAGACCAAGTCATCATCGGGTAGGGAAGGGTAGAGACTCTGTCCTCACAGCTATTCACAGATGCTCTTTTCTCTTTAGTCACTTGTATAAAACTGTAGCAGTCACCTCCATCAGTAGTGACCGTTTTACTCTTTCTGCTTACTCCAGAAGAAATAGAACACATCCAATTCCAATTGGTGTTAATTTTTCCTAGACTTGAGCATTTTTGTAAATACACATAATATCATAGAGATAGCTAAAAAACAAGAAAAATCTCTGTATTTTGCTACATTTGCTTAGTGATCAAAGATTTCTAACTAGACCTTTCGTCCTACATTGATTGTTTGCATTGAATATGCAAGTCTTTTCTCTTGCCAGGCCAGTCTTGAATATATTTACAAGGCTATTTATGCCCATTACTTCACTTAAATATAGATTATGAATACTGACAAATACTTTTATTCAAAGATTTTGATAATTTTGGGATTTACTTCATAGTAGAACTCAACCTTAATCGACTTCCCCAACTTTCAAGTACATGTTCCCACAAACCCAGAGTTTCATAAAAATGTACTAAATAACCTTAAAGCCCTTTATGAATAATTATGAGTTTTTAAGTTTTTGTGAATCTGCATTTTAATTCTGTTCCATAAATAAAACATGAAGCAAAAATCCAGCGTGTTGAGTGTCAGGGGGATAGAAGAAGAGAAGGAAGGATAATTATCAGTTTAATGTGGGAACATACTTATCCTAAAAGATTACCTCCAAAATTGGTGACATTCTAAGTATACATAATATACAAGGATGTTTTCACTTAAATAAAAGGGGGAAAAGATTTATATTGAGTCTCTGCCATTTTCATAGCTCTCTCAGCAGCCTGTGCTTGAAACAACAATTGTCAGAATTTTTATTTGTTTGGGATTAGTCCTTCTCACATATTTAGTTTCTTTCTTCCCCGAGCACAGTGTGCTTCAATTTCATATAATTCACATTCTCATATTTGGTGTGTATTATTTGGTTATTCATCTATAGCTATGGGTTTTCTTAGATGCAGAACTAATGAGAGGCCACTGGCAACTAAATTGACTGCGTTTTGTCCACTCTCAGATCTTGTGCACATAAAGGGCAGAAGGAAACAGAGTGGGTGCCCAGAGGATTCCAAATCACTTGTGCTCAAAATTCCTGGGGTGGCAGCACATGAATGGTGGCAGCCAAGAGCAAATGGTGGGGAGATCCATGAATATCTCTTCTAGAACAACATGCTCCTGGATGCCATGTTCATACCTTTAGCCAGTTTGCAAATAAGAGACACAATGACTAACCCAAGGCTCTGTAGGCACACCGGGACTCTCTGATCATTAAAGCTAGTCCAACTAGGGTACCCGACTCTGAAATGCATTTCCCTGAACCCCTGAAGTCCGCCACTTTTATAAATGTCGTCTGAGAAGAGCTCAAAGCTTTCCACGACTTTTACTGATCACACAGGCCTCCATGCTTCATACTGGCTTACTAGCCAAACTCAGACTGTCACCAGAGGTGGCCTCTCTCTCGGGACTCCAAGCTGCCTTCCCCAGGATGTCTCATTGCCAGAGCCATGTGGGGTGGGAACGGATTCTGCAAAGGGAATTCTGCAGCTTAATTGGTTAAAAACAGTGTCAAAGACTGGTTGAAAGCTTTGGAAGGTCAAGCCAAGTAATGATAATGGTACCATGGACCCCCGTATTTATTAAAAATGTTCTTTTTTTAAAGCAACTTCTACTTAAAATGTCATTTTTTCCCCACTTCCTGATTTCCACAGAGCTGTTTAGAGCAGGTGCTAGGAAAGCCTTATTGTAGATGGGGTCACTGAGGCAGGCTTCCCCAAAGACATAGAATTTGATAGAGTTTCAATGGCCTCCAATGATCTCATACAAAGTTGTAAAATTACTAACACTCTACCACTAGCTACTTTTCTTTTCTCTTTCAATTTTTTTCTCTTTCTTCCTGTCTTATTTTTTCTGTCCCACTTGCCCAATTTTAAGGAGTTGGGATGCATAAAACTTTGTGGAAATAATAGTTAAAATAACAGGCATACCAGTGACTCAATCCCACTAACTCTGCCTACTCCTAGCAGTAAAACATGCTCTCTGCTCGGCTGCACAACCAACATAAAGTCAATACAGAAATCAATACCCATAGGGAACCTCTCACAAGAAGCCAACAAAATGGTGAGTTAGTGTTAACATTCAATAAAATATACTTAAGTTTGGCAAAAGGAGCCTGGGGTTTGTCTTCATTTCCAAATGGGTTCTAATCCCACCACAGCTCCATACTCCCTGAGCACGTGGGCTTGTTCCTTAATCTATTGGAGCCTCAGTTTCCTTATCTGTAAAATGGGGGAGTCTGGGAGAGGATTATGGGGATTAGAGATAAAGTACGCCACCATCTCTGAGTAGCCGCGTCTCTGTTATGGTTACTTATACTAGTGTTCCCAGACCTTCTTGAAATAGAAAGATAGCTTCATTGTTCAATGCATTTCTTTTTGAGGACCTTCAAGTTCCTGGCACTGTGCTTGGTGTGAGAGGTTCAAAGTAGAATGAGATAAGATTTCCAGCCTCTGTGAGCTCAGAGGGCAGCTTAGGAAACAGAGAGACATGTAACCCATCAGGAGTCAGTGCACTAACATTTAAACCCAGTGAAGACAGGGATCTGAATTCTCCTTTGGGGGCCTGGGAAAACCTGTGAAGAAGAGAGCACTTTAAACAGAGTCTTTGAAGCATGAGCAGGGCTTCCCCAGGAAGGAGGAGAGGATAGAGGGCAATCTGGCAGAGAAAACAGAGGATCGAGGTCACAGGGGTATGAACATCCCTGCATTCTGGAGGGAGCATCCAATGTCTTGTCATTCTGTAGACATGTACTGAGTCCCTACTAATACCAAGCACTACTTCATCTGGGGATGCAGCAACAGGCAAGGTCCCTGCTCTCTGGGAGCTTACGGACCAGTGGGGATGCCAGACATTGAAGAGCAACCAGAAAACAGAAGAAGACACTAACGATGGCTGACAGGGTGGAAGTGATCAGGGGCTGCTTCAGGTGACCATCCAACTTGTGAAGGTGACATTTAAGCTGAGTCTACCTGAAAAATAAGCAGAGCCAGGAGAAGACCCAAAACAAAGGATTCCAGGAGGAAGGAACAGCTACTCCAAAGGCCTGAGGCCTGTGTAAAGAATGGAAAGAAGGATAAATCTCTTCACGCCTTTCAAGACTGGGTTCAAGAGAAAGTCCATAAAAAAGAAGAAGAAAGGGTATCACTAACTGATCCTGAAATTTAAAAGGAGTTAGAAGTTTGCAATTTTGGAGAAATCACCTTTCCAGAAACTCCTTAAAAATGTCAAGCAACAACTAATAATTTTGACTACCATGATTTCCTCTTTTCCACTGGTTCTCCCACACTAGAAAGCAAGGAACTGTTTGTCATTAAACTTGAAAGTTCAAAGAATGCATAAATTCGACTACTCATGTGCACCAATAGGTTCTAGTTGCTGAAAAAATAAACAGGTACAAGTGGGATGGGTCTGGATGTTGTCCAAACTCAGAGAATTTATTTTATAGAGTGAAAATTTTTTGAATTTCACAATAACACTTCTATGCTTTTTGTTCTTAAAAAAGACTTTAGTGTGGATTGATCATGGCAATGCTAGGTCTCTTCAATGAGTGAGCTGCCAATTCAATTTATTAGTAAAAAAAGAAGGTTCTGAAAGGTATGGGTTGAGAAGAGAACTCAAGAGTTTTAACTGCGGAGGGTCTTCCCCATCCAGGTTAAGGGGGTGGTAGTGGGTAGAATAAAGAAAAATGCATCTTCATTAAAACTTTTTAAACCTTTACACTCGTGTTTATAAGTGTGTCACTTAATTATCATTAATAGATGATATAATAGATAGAAAAATTCCTTCTTTTGTCTACGTTATTGACCTCATTGCTCAAATCTCCTTATTGAATCCACATTTTATTGACAACACACAAATCAGATTTTGGCTGATTTTTCTACTTGTATTCTAAGACAAATCTTTGAGGATGAAACTTTGGTTTCTGTAGCCAGCATTTTAAAACTCTAATAGATTGCAAAGGCTATGCTCAGGATGAACAAAAAAGCAATGTTTTAATAATAGGCTTGCCACTGTCACATTAAAACAAAATCCAGGGCTTCCCTTCTGGCTCAGTGGTTGACAGTCCGCCTGCCGATGCAGGGGACACGGGTTCCTGCCCTGGTCCGGGAGGATCCCACATGCCGCGGAGCAGCTGGGCCCGTGAGCCATGACCGCTGAGCCTGCGCGTCCGGAGCCTGTGCTCCACAACGGGAGAGGCCACAACAGTGAGAGGCCCGCATCCCACAAAACAACAACAACAAAAAAACCCACAAAATCCAAAATGCATCACAGAACTTAACATAATCAACAAATATTGTGCTTCATTTGGAAGGGCGTGGAGCTGTATTTTTTTCCTCCTAAATTATGGTATTTTCAGTTAAACCTTGTAGTTAACTGTTAAATCTGCCATGTGTAGGACTTACATGAATGCTCAAGTTAAATCTGCCATGTGTAGGACTTACATGAATGCATGGACTTTGTATTACAAACTCAGCTGCAGTTTAAATTATTAGGTAAACTCTTTTCATGGAGCTCCCACACTTGAAAATCCACAACAAAAATAGTAGGCCAGCTGCCCACACTGCAAGGAGAGACCCTCATTAGACGTCATTTGCATCCCATTAACCACCAAGCAGTGGGTCAGTCATTGACTGTCAGGCGTTCAACTCATTCTTTTTGTGTTAATTAGCAGAGAAATAAGGAGTTAATGAAGATCTTATGATCTGTGATGACTCATCTGGTTGTTTCAGAGGAATCGCTGGGCTGGACCACTTCAGTGCTCCCTGCTTGGATGCTCTGAGCAGAGCTAGAGGGAGGCTGCCAAGCAGGCCTTTGGGGGGGCGCTCTCAGGGGCCTTTGGCATGGTGGGCTTTGTTAGCTCAAGATTAGAAGGAGTTAATTGCTTCAAGATTGCTGGGAGATTAGGTTACTGGGTGGGATGTATCTATGTAAGCATATGTCAGTGCTAGTTAGCAGATAGGAGATGCTTATTTTAATAAACTTATGAAAAGAAGAATTAATTTGTCATTACATTGGAAATCTTATTTTATTAACTTAATTTGAAAGTGTAAAGCTGTCTTGAAACGCTGGTTTTTCACTCACTTTCCTTCTGAATATGTATGAATCACAGATTAGTTGATGTGCAACACTGTTCATTCAGGGCTTTTTTTTTCTGGAGGTTTTTTTGTTTTTTTGGGTTTTTTTTGCTGATGGCATCTGGCTCTCGGGGAGTGGGCTAGTTACAGTGACCTCTAGGTTCTCTTCTTGTGGTGGGTGGAACATGGCCTCTCAGAGACCTGTCTGCAGTCCCATCAGAAGAGAATCAATCTGCTTCTGCCTGTTCTGCTTCTTCCCTTCTGAGCGCCAGCTGTACACAAATGATGTTTGTACTTGGTGCTCATGAAATAAAGTGGGAAAGGGGGTTCTGGAGGGAATTGTAGGGACCAGTCTCTGAACTAAAGCCATCAAAGATGTTTTCTAAATGCTCATTTTACATGTTATGGCTGGTTGAGGACAACATCCACATCATCCTCATCTTCTGTATTCTTAGGGGCAGGCATGTTTATTGAGCACTTACTATGTGCCAGGAACTGCTGTAAGCACTGTATTCTTATGACCTCTTTTTAATTTTTACAACAAACTAAGACAGTCAGAACTATATTATCCCCATTTTTCAAGTAAAGGTGCTGAGGCAGAGAGAGATTCAGTAACTTGCCCAAGGGAACACAGTGAGAAGGGTCAGCTGTCCACCACAGAGCCTTCCCTCCCCACCACCGCCCTACAGTTTCTGTGACATAATTGAGGGAGCTTGGCAGTGTGACAGCCAGGAGGCGTTTGGGCAGTGGTGACTCAATCCACAACTATCAATAGATGGGGCAGGGGCTTCCCCAGTGGATTGTGGGAGAATCCACAATTCCAGGGGGACATGTGGGCTCAGTGTCATCAGAGCTTCTGAGATTTGGGGGTTTCTCCCCAAAAAGATTAGAAATCTGGCGTTTTAAATAAAATCTCATGATTTTAAAATATTTGTTCAATTATTTTTTAAACACTGTGCAGTTCAAACAAACGAAGAAAAAATCTGTGGACAACTGTTGGTGACACCTGTAAAAAGTGGGAAGCTTTTAAGGCCAGTTTTCCCTCCAAAGTGCTTTGCACACAGCAGGTACTCAGTGAATGTTTGAACAGATCAGTGCACAGCTCCATGAACACAGAGGTGGGAACCTGGCCACATCAATGCAGTAAAACACTGATGTCGAATGAGGGGGACATTCAGGGACTCCAACCCTCTGCACCAAGAACCCTTTTATCAGATCAGCAAAATGACCCATCCTTGTTGTGATCTCCGTGGAGGAGGAAGCTTCTGGGGATTACGGTGATTATAATTTCAGCAGAAACCACTTGAACCCTCTTCCTGGGGAGCTTACTGGCTCCCCTTTCCCATCTGGGGTTAATATAACTTTAGTCAAACATAATCTTTAAAATATTTAACAACCGCCTAGCCACAGAAGGGTTAACACCTGGCTCAGCAGAGCCACTGAGACCTGCCACAATACTGCAGCCTTCCTGCTTGGTTGGTGCCCTGTCATTCTGTTGTTAAATATTTTAATATCACCACCTCCGCAAAAAAGGTCTAAAAGTAAAGAAAATAGAATTCTTTCTCCCTCCTTCCCTCCCTTCTTCTTTCCTCCCTCCCTCCCTCCCTTCCTTCCTTTCTTCCTTCCTTCCTTCCTCCCTCCCCTCCTCCCTCCTTTCCTTCCTTCCTTCCTCCCTCCCTCCCTCCCCTCCTCCCTCCCTTCCTCCCTCCCCTCCTCCCTCCCTTCCTTCCTTCCTTCCTCCCTCCCCTCCTCCCTCCCTTCCTTCCTTCCTCTCTTCCTCCCTCCCCTCCTCCCTCCCTCCCCTCCTCCCTCCTTTCCTTCCTCCCTTCCTTCCTTCCTCCCTCCCTTCCTTCCTTCCTTCCTCCCTCCCTCCCTTCCTCCCTCCCTCCCTTCCTTCCTTCCTCCCTCCCCTCCTCCCTCCCTTCCTTCCTTCCTTCCTCCCTCCCTTCCTTCCTTCCTCCCTCCCTTCCTTCCTTCCTTCCTCCCTCCCCTCCTCCCTCCTTTCCTTCCTTCTTTCCTTCCTTCCTCCCTCCCTCCCTTCCCTCCTTCCCTCCCTCCCTTCCTTCCTTCCTTCCTTCTCGCCTTCCTTCCTTCTAAACAGCTCCTACCTAGATGCCAGTACCCAGCTCAGAAGTTTTAGTCAAGTCCAAGAGAGGGGGGCACTTTGCAGAGGGGACTGAGTCAAGAGTAAACCTGTGCTTGGACTAGACTTTGCATCTCCCTCCCCCCAGATTAATGCTGCTCTGGGTGAGCTGCACAGGCATTCTAAAACCCACTTACCTGGTGTTTTACAACTCAGACAAAAACCAGACATTGACTAATGTCAAAACTGACTTTTCTTTATATTGGTCATATATTTAAAAATTCCAATTATCTCTTTAGCCTCAAGTCAAAAGGTTAGCAGAAGCAAGATGCAAGCTCTCTGCATTAAAAAAAAAAAAAGAAGAAAAAAGTGAACAGGAAAAGGAAAGGAGTAAGACAGCTGCCCACCAACTGAGAGCAGCTCGTTGGAGGCTCTGCAACAAGGCAATGCCGGCTCCTCCCTCAGAAATGAATCTACTATGCAGAGCAAGTATGGAAATTGTGAACCATTCTGTTTTCGTTTCGTTTTGTTTTTGAGTTAGAGGATAGGTCTCCTTGAATTAAAATGTTCTGGTCACATTTAATCACTTTTCTGTATAATAACTGGGCCTAGACCTGGTACATGAGATTCACTGACTTGTAAGGAACCACGAAACAATCAGTGAGAGGCTAGGTGCCAGAGGCTGAAGGAAGGTAAGATGCGGTTCACCACCTGAGCTCTCAAGAGAGATTCCAGGAAAGAGAATTGGCTTCCAGTATATAATTTATTTCCTTATTTCTTGACCTTTGTTGAAAAGGCAGAGCCCAAAGGAGATTATAAAAGGCTAAAAGTAAGTGATGCATGTGTTTATTTATAACAAACAATCATCACTGAAGTGTGGGACAGGTCCTGGCAAAGTTGCCTTCCCTCCCAAGGCACACCTTGTTTTAATGTACTCTCTTGCTAAAGTTCTGGTGTAAACATTGCTTAGCTCCCAGTGTCCCAATTTTCTCAGGAAAAATTGCTATGTTTCTCACTTCAGTCCCTTAACATCAAACCTTTTAGCCCAAATATACTATGGATGAACATTTTCTGAGGACTCTCACTACTGTCTTAAGAGAACTCGTTCAGTTATTCAGAGACATATTTTCTGCCCAAAACACATGCAGGGTTCTGGGGACAAAGAGTTGGCTGAGACTGTCTGTGCCGTTGAGGAAACCACAGCCCCGTGGGGTCAGGGGAGACAAACACAGAAAGGTTAACCCATTTATTCTATAATTGTTTGTTAAATATCTTCTAAGTGCCCAACACTGGATGGGGAATTATAAGAGTGTGGTGGATAGAGTGTGCTGAGAGGTCTGGTCGCTGTTATGAGCAGCCCAGAGAAGGAAGGAAGGGAGGGAGTGAGATGCGGGTGGCACATGTTAATGATAAGTGGAAATTGACCAGGTGAAGAGGAAAGACAGGCATGCCAGGTAGCAGGCATGACAGAAACAAAAGCACAAATATAAGAAACAGTTGAGGTTCAAGGCAAATTTTTTAATCTGATTCAGACAGAGACCAAGTTCTATACCTTCAGTTTCTCAGATGCTCAATCTTCATTCTGTATACCATCCCTGGACCATGGCAGTGTGATGGGAAGGCTCCATTCATCCCCATTTAGGTGATGCATATGGCGGCTGCCTGCCTGCCTTCTGGTTCCTAGGGGGAGCAACTGTCCCTTGCTGCAGCTCTGATCCAGTGGCCCAGGGACCCCTGTCCCCGTGTGCTGGGCGACCATGGTGATGAGGAGGACCATTCTGCATTTCTCTTAGGGTGTGAGCTAAAAGTAGATGCTGTTTCCATTTAGAAGAGTATGAATACTGTGTTGCTTTCTGTGGAGAGCCAGTAACTGTGCCCTGAGCTGCCCCACTCCGTCCCACTGCAGGAACTCAGCGTGGGTCGGAAATTGCTTTGTGAATAGCCCAAATGATGGTGAAGAGACTTTTCTTTAAAAGTCTATTAAATGCTACTTTAATAGAGATACAATCTATATTCAAACTGTTTCTGTCTATAATCCAATTTACACTAAACTGTTGGATAGATTTTCTCCAAATTTGGATGCTACGTAAGGGATGGACTGGCTGAAAATACAGGCCATGAGGTATACAAAAAATTGAAGTGTTCTGGGTCCTGAGGGCAGAGTTATCTTCCAGGGTCCCTGAAATTGACATATAAACCAGGGCACCTGGATGACCCATAGAGACGTGTCATACACCTGAAGATGTCATGGACTGAAAACCAACAGAGTTTCCAAATATGAGCTGCAAAGGGAAGGCCAGAAAGACACATGCTCCATAGGTGGTGTTTCACTGCTTCTCACATGGGCAATCCTATGTAGCAGTCTCCAGGGCAAGTAGAAACAAGGATTTATGTATGTATTTAGTGGTGGTCAATGGTTCTTGTAAGCAACACAGGGGGTGGGGAAGACAGCTGGTGACGATAATGTTTTTACTTTACTACAAAGATGACATTCTCAGCTTTCATTGTAAAAAGCAGCGTTGGCTCTTGTAGGCTGCACGGTTTAATGTTCTGGGTCCTTATGACCAGAAGATCATGTCAGATCCTCCTCTAACTCCCATTTTCTTGTCTTATGAGCATGGGCGCAAACATCAATCCCTACAACCTTTTGCCATCTTTGATTCTTAAGCCTCACAGTATTAAATGCATTTCTCCAGTCCCAGAACCGGATATAAAGTCACATACAGGGTTTCCTCCCTGAAGTGAGATAAAAATCTTACCCCCCACCCCACTCATTGAAGCAACATGCCAGAAACTCAGAACCGATGGTCCAGATTTAAGGGGAAGCTTATTATTCACGACAACTGCCTGGCAGCGCCATGAATGGGTAATGAGGACACCACTATCAAGAAGGGATCAAGCCCAAAGCCCTGGGATAGCTACGAAATACAGCATTGTGTTTACACACTGTAACCTCATCCCTCAGAAGAGAACGAAAAAGTGGGGCTTCCAGTGTTGCTTCAGCTGAGATTCCCTCTCTCCCAGCAACACCCTGGCCTGAGCTGGTCATCCCAGAAGCAATGAAATGGGGCAAGAAGGAAAGAAAGACCAAAGCAACCAAAACACTGCAAAGTGAGCTTTAGTAAAACCAGACTGTTGACATTTTATGAACTTAATGGCGTAAAGAACATGCAGTAAAAATAATTTGCATTCTCTGATTGTATATGTTAGATCCCTAAATATCTTCATCATATAATTTCCCTAAAGATATCCTGATGGTGGATCTGTGTATGATTTACGTAAATGAGGCATTTGCATAAATTAAATTAACAAATATAAATACATGCTTATAAAATGCTGATACCACTTACTACTCTCATAAAAATAAATTATGAGGAATGACATATGATAGGCCATGTGGTTTCTGGGCAATCAGCGTGTGCCCCTGATGCATACTTGGCGCTTCGTTACCAGAAGAAGGGAGAAACTCCAACTCCAGCATTTCTGAAACCGTGGTTCTCCCAGGGATTCTATAGAACAGACATTTGGAAGGAGATGTTGTCTAAAGAGACTGAAAACCCTAGTTTAGTGCAGCAACTAAGCACATGGGCGCTGAAGACAGATGGCCTGAGTTTAATCCTGACTCTCCTGCTTACTCCCTGTGTAGTTTAGGACAAGTCACTTAACGTATGCCTCAGTTTTCTCATCTGTAAACTGGGGATGGTACCAGTGCCTACCTCAAAAGGATGTTGTAAGGAGGAAATGAGTTACTATACATGGAAGGACTTAGAATGCTGCCTGGCATATGGAAAGTACACAATCAACACTAGCTCTGTTAGTATTATTGTTATGCTAACACTCGGTATGTTGGAAGAATAATTCCCCAAGGCTACATAGACCTTTGCTTCCTACCTTCTCTGTCTCTTGAGCAATGATGCTCAAATTTTCCTGGTCTTTGGAGTCACTGGATGGGAGAAGAAAAATTCCCAAGGATCATCCCTTTGACTGATATTCAAATCAGCTTGAATTGGGCTGCTTGGGTGACTCTCCAGGGTGGGTTCTCATCAGGCAACTGCAGATTTGTACTAGATCTAAGACACACCCCCAAATGACCAGCATTATATCAGGAAACCCCAGTAGACTGGTGGACGTGGCTGGTGGGTTACACGGAAAAGACCATCGCTAGTGGTTGGTGCCCTGCCTCCACCTGCAGTTCTGATCAGACCAAGGATGGGATGAGACGAGCCAGGACAACTTAGCTCCATTTAGGTCCCCATTCCTTGTGCCCATTCCAGCTCAGTCTTTGTCACAACAGCAACCACAAGTGCCACATATTCAGCCAGTGGCTGCTAATGAGGTCTGCATCTGAAGCTGGATAGTGAATCCAAAAGGTTTCTCTACCTTTTGGTAGATTGTAGCGGATTGTATCCATGAGTTACCACTTCCTCCCTTGCTCATACCCGTGGGAATGATTTAATGATTACTCCTTTGGAGGGAATTATTTTATTTTTCTTCTCTAAATGAAGCTGTATTTTATTTAATTTTTTAAAACTGGTTCTCAGGGATCAAATTACTCAGTGTCTTTGATTGCTTTGGGGGTCACTGGAGGAAATAGTCTATTTTCCAGTGAAATCCATATCCTTCCTATGAGCCTAGACCAAGCCAAATATATGTTTCTGTTCATTAGCCACTCTTTAAACCATAAAGCACCTTCAGAAGTTTATAAACTAACCTCCTCTCTCTCAAGGACTTTTCTCCCTGTTTGAGAAGACCAGTTCCCGCAGTGGCCTTGCTGGTGATTAGAGCAGGGCATGGTGCAGCCGTGCTGGGACCATAATCCCAGCTGTGGGGTCTGAGGGCACCGAAAAGCCCTCTGCCCTGGAATGATCACACCTGCTTTGCAATTTTGCCTCACACTGGGCCAGGCTGCACTACCCCGGAGGGCAGCGTACACGTTTCTGAGGTCAGAACGGTAATTACCATAATAGCAGCTATCAGTAATCCAGCCCCTTCTGCGGGTCAGGCCACGTGCTTTACATATACTGTCTCAACCACCCTGAGAGGCAGCTTTGCAAATTTTGCAGTAGTGGTAGTGATGAGACCTCAATGCTGGGATGTCAGGCTGAGGTCCCATCCCTGGTAATGCACCATTAACATAGATGGTAAAGTCCAACTCAGTGGGCCCACTGATGCCCATTCACACTGGCCCTTAGCGTCTAGGAAGGGATTCTCACCATTTCCCAGCCTCCCCAAGGCCATCCTGATATCCTGATGTCCTATCTGCCCTGTAATCTCCATCTGACTCTGTCACGGTGCCCTTATCGAAGAACTTCTACAGCCCCTCATCCGGCTGCTCTGGACCTCAGATCTTACATCTGTTGGATGGGAAGAACTGAGTCCTGGTCACATCTTCAGAGGGTTATTGTGTAGATCAAATGAGATGATGAGTGTGAGACACACCAGCACCAATGTTGGTTATTGGTGTTGTCTTTCCACTGGGACAGATATGCTCTCAGGCTTGTGTATCTGAGCAACTATTTATTGGAAAGTTATACATTGGAAGAAAGTATCAAATTATTGAGACTTTGCTTGAATTCGAATTCTGGATTTCCATCCCTAACCATTCTCTTAAGTGCCAGACTCACCTGCAAGCTGGAATGGCCCACGGATAAAATGAACAACATTAACAGTGAAGACTCGTGTTGAAGGAGCCCTGGCTGAAGTGGCCACTGGGGCCAAGAGGTGGGGGGGCGGGGGATGACAGCTCCCTCTTTCCCCTCCTCCAGTCCAGGACTGAGCCCATGGGCCTTCTCTGAAGATGTAAATCTCTTGCTCATAGCACATGGAAGTCCCAGCCTAATAAGAAGCCTTAGGTGATTCCAAAATAGGTGCTAAGCTCTCATCAGAGCAGCATTTCTTAGTAAGTTGTCCACCAACCACCTACATCAGAATCTCCAGGGGCGCTTGACACAGTAGCAGAAGCCTAAGTCCACGAATCCACATCTGAGAGTGGACCTGCGGATTTATATATAATTAGCTTCTTAGATGATTTGTTCACTCTGAAGATTGAGAACCACAGCGTGAGAATTACCCCTCTCTCCTCTTTTATTGTTTCATAATGAACAGTGGTGATATTTTTACTAGGCATTTAAGGGAAAACGCAAATGGTGTTTAAAATCATTTTTGCAGTTTGCGGCATAGATTGTGGGACTTGACTTGTGGGTATTAGGAAATCTAAGGGCTTTGAGAAAGGAGGCCCATTATAAAAAATTAAATCTTCGTATCTATTGTTCTAATAATTTTGTTACCTTTGCTCCTGAGAGGAATTTTTCTTAAAGGAGCCCACAACGCTTACATTTATTTATTCACTTAGGACTTTTTTTATGTGTCACATGTTAATGAAATAGATGAGCAAGATGTAATCCCTGTCTTTAAAAAAAGTTGTGATCTAGTAGAGAAGATAGATGACTAAGTTAAGAAAGGCAAGGCAGTATCCTGAGGACTGGCTCCGATTTTCCCTTTCAGATCCCTGCCATTTAGCCAAGCCATTTTAATTTTAATGTGGAACTGTGGAGGCGGGACTGCTTTTTAGCAATAATGGCTTGAAATAGATTCCTTCAATTTGTCTGATTCAACATAATGCTACAAACAGGGTCTGTACCTTATCCAAATAGTTTCATTGAATTATTCAACATCGGGTGTGTCAACCATTTTGGCACCAGGCGCTCCATTTTAAAGCAGACCCTGTGTTTAGAAAATTACAATTATAACAGCGAAGCAGTAAGAGGACTAGGTGGATGGGGTAGAGAGTGTGTGGCTGAATTGAGAATGAGAGATGAAGACCCCTGTAAGAACTCAGAGGGTTAGATTGACATATATAAACTAATATGTATAAAATGGATAACTAATAAGAACCTGTTGTATAAAAAATAAAGTAAAATTCAAAAAAAAAAAGAAAAGAAAAGAACTCAGAGGCTTAGGAGCAGAAAGAAAAAAGAAATCTAATGGAAGGTAGGAAAAAAAAACTAGAGCAGGAAAAACGGTAGGGGAGTGTGGAGATAATGAGAGGTGTAGAAAGTGGCTCCTAAAAGCGAGCCAAGCCGGTGACCCACAGGTGGGCTTGTCCCTCCTGCCACCCCTCCCCCACCCCTCCTTGTGGTCCATCCCCAAGTTCCCAGAGTCTGTCCATGACAATGACAGCAGTTGCCAGCAAAGCTGAACTGGGATGGTGCGGATTCCCCTTTTCCTCTCCCTGTGACATCCATCAGAAAGGACTCGCTTTTGAGCACCGAGAAAGGGGGGAACATAAGCAGAGTAATTTATTCGGGATCTTTGAGAAGATAATAGCCAATTATTTGTTTATAACACTGGTTAAATTTTCATTAGACAGATTAATGGAATATCATGTACTGTCAACATTGGACTGAGGAGTGGTCTGTAAGAGATAAACGGGCAAACAGGCTCTGTGTCTCTCTGAGTAAATTAGTTTTTGCTTTCCTGTTTTTCATATGAAAATGGGAAAGGTGGGCAAGGTGGTGCATTTTAAAACAGGTCTGGAGATGGGCCAAACTGGTTAAATATGAAAGCAATCCTGGTAATAAATACATTATAATAACTTAGCATCATGGCCATAATTTTGATTTCATGAAAGTCTGGGATAATGTCGATTTTTAACCTGCTCTCTTAATACACATTTTCCCTCCCTGAACTCAAATGCTGCTTGCTGTGAGGTGAAAGCGTATTACTTGGGGGGCCTGATTTGTCTGTATAACACGCTCAGCATTACAGCTGGTAAGTGCAAGAGGCACCGGCTCTCTTGTGAGTTCCCGCATTGTCACCTGAGTGCTGTTATCAGGATCAGAATTCCCTGGGGTTCCACAAGCAGGGAGAGTTGCTTATCACTCTACAAGTAGACTGAGAGGTACACACTCAATGGATTATTTGATGCTGAATCTCTGGTTAAGGTTGGAGTCCTAGATGGGTTGGCTTCTCAGTCTTGACATTATTCCATGTAAGAATCAGTGGATCCGGGCTTCCCTGGTGGTGCAGTTGTTGAGAGTCCGCCTGCTGATGCAGGGGACACAGGTTCGTGCCCCGGTCCGGGAAGATCCCACATGCCACGAAGTGGCTGGGTCCGTGAGCCATGGCCGCTGAGCCTGCGCGTCCGGAGCCTGTGCTCCGCAACGGGAGAAGCCACAGCAGTGAGAGACCCACATACCGCAAAAAAAAAAAAAACGAATCAGTGGATCCAACTTTAGAATCAAAAATTCTCTTGGCAAATTGGAAATCACACACACACACACACACACACACACACACATACTGAATTAGGCTGTTTCATAACAATTGATACTCTGTAGTTTAAAAAAAGTAATTGGCAATTAAATTTTTCAGTTTAATTAGCATTGGACATTTAAGTTCTCATATATAGAATGCAAGTAAGAATTTTCATTTGCAGCTCAACTCTGGATTTTAAAATAATGTCATTACTTAGAAGGAAGATGATAGAATGTAATTTCTTTCTTAAAAAAAATAAGAGAGGGCGGAAAGGAAAGTTATAGGAAGAGAAGGAAGGAAGGAAGGAAGGAAGAGATGGGGAAATAAAATGGTGGGAAGGAGGGAGAAAAGAGCATTTGCAGTGCTGTGGAAAACCGACTAAATGAGACCTACTGTTCTTTTTGTAAAATGCCCAAATTTGCAGCAAGTATGTCCAATAAAATTTCTTTCAGAAAGTTAAGGCACTACTGAGAGTTTCTGCAAAGCATTTTACTGGTGTATACGTTGACTTCCCTTCGAAGTAATTCTATGCCGCAGACGAAGTCCCAGCATGAACTGGTTATATAAATACATTTGTTTCTAAAAAAAAGAAAATGGACGTAGCCTTCCCTGCCAAAGACGCGTCACTACATCTCACCCTGGTCAAATGGGCCCCTGAGAGACCCATTTCCAAGGTGCCGTGACCGGGTTGTCCTTACTGCCCATGACTGGGGTGGTGGGGGGAGGGGAGTGCTGGAGGGTGCTCGGGGATAGCGGGGTGGAGAAGATGGAGGTCAAGGGCCGCCTGCTCTTTTTTCCCTTCTTCTGTCTCACGCTTCTCTGCATCTTCACAGCAGTAACAGAGTGGGTACTGGATGAGCAGTAACCAGGCTGAACAGAGAGCTGGGGTATCTTGTGTCCTTGGGTAACCAGGAGCCTCTAGGGAATGTTGAGGCTCCCACTCATCCTTCTAGGCCGTCCGAGCCCTTCCTTAGCCATGGATTCCTTCTCCGAGAACAGCAAGGGCATGTGCGTTGGTGGTGGGTAAATTGCTCTGAGATGGGGCGAAGTATGGATTGAAGGTCACATTTGTGTGCAGACTCTGAAGCGGCCGGGGCCCTTTCATGGCTGCTGGCCAGGGTAATGGCCTTTCAAAGTCCTTGGAGACACTGATTTCTTTAACATCCAACATGGACATATTGCCTAGGAACCTTCTCAAGGCAGCATCTCGGGCACAAATGCTTCCACAGTTGGGCAGCTTCAGGCAGGCATATTACAGCCTTCGGGAGGAGTTCACTTGGAGGGGACGGTGGGCAGGGGACCATTTCAAAGTCTCTGGGTACTTAGTACAAGCGCAGGACAACTGCCTTTTGTTGATACAGCACCCTTGAACCTCAGTTCTTGGGGTCAGCTCTGCAAGAGGTCCTATAGGAAGGTCCTTTTGGTTATTCAAGAACCAAACCCCTTTGGCTGGAGGATCCAGAGATACCCACCAAATGCAGAACTTGGCATTGCTTTGACTAGTGTTAAAGGAGTAGTTGCAGGGAAGAAGGCAGTGCTGGATTTCCCTAATTTGAAATATGAAAGATATTCTCTGGGCTATTACATCCTTTTAGTGAAGGCAATTCACATTCTTTTGGCGGTTTATCCTACTTATAATGATCAAATCGTAGAGTCAGAACTTCTAATGCAAACCACTTTTACAGCTGTAATTGGATCTAAGGCCTATGCAACCACCAAGTGGCCTAAGACTCCCTGGCAATGTTCAATCAGGATATGATATCGCTTATGAAAGTGATCTCTTACTGTTGATACTTCTCCCGAGAGCAGCACAAATTAGAGACATACTTGAGTGATTCGGAGGCCTCGCCAACAGACAGCATGAGAGCGGACCTCTGTTAAAGTGGGGATTCTCAAACATGGCATGATGCACATTTCATTGTGGTCATTTAATGGAAACCCTATGAAAGTCTTCTGCTGGGTCTGGGGGTAAAAGAGTTCTAACATTTAGGGAACCACATGAAATGTGCTTCTTAAGAAAATTCAAGAACTGATAATGCTAACAACATCTGAAAGAAGACTTTGGGGGACTCTGGGATACTTGGTCACAAAGTGAAAACACATGGACTCCCCCATTGCTCAAAGCCCATACACACACACACACACACACACACACACACACACACACACACTCCACACCCAGGGGCTGGCAGATGATCTCTGAAGGAGCAGAGGTCTGAGTCCTATCCAGGGATGGTTTCAGCTCCTAAATGCCAACCTAAGTAGCAGGCATGAATGTCGGTCCACAAATTTGAGTGTGCAAAGAAACATAATTATTATATTGACTGTCTTCATATTTCATATACTTTAAGTATACCTCTTGTGGCTTCTAGATTCATCATAATTTCTCACTATAGCATACTTCTGATTTGCCTCTGCTCTCCCTCATCTCTGGAGCTTGGTGTCCCCACTTGGATGAGTCTGTGGGTTACCGGGGGCCCAGCCATTGCCATGCAGAAGTCTCTGCTCACAGGGATGGCCATGGGGGTGTGTGGCCTGGTGAGTTGGAACTACTTCCTTGACACTTGAAGAGTGACAGTGTACCATATCCAGTTCTCCCGATGTGTCTCTGAGCATGGCCATGCAGAGGGCCTTGAGGAATCTTGATGATTACACAAACCAGCCCTACAGCTCTGATGAAGCCCCTGGAACACAATGATGAATAAAGGACACTGACTTTTACTTGATGCCTATAAGGTGACATGTGTGCCCTGGGAGCTTACATGTGTTCCCTCATTTAGCCTCACAAAATCCTGTGCCATGAGGAATCATTTAGTCTTCTTTTAACTCATGTATTCCCTACTACTGTGTGTCTACATGTCAACCTCATGGTCCCCTTCACTCATAGAGCTAAGCAGACAAGTGCTGGGAGAGGCATGAGCAAGGGCGCTGGGGAAGAATCTAGAAGGGCTATTGGGTCAGAAAAGGATTCTAGGTGGAAATGACATTATTCTTCCCACTCCCATTCTTATCTGTGGCTAAGAGAAGTTATTTCAAACCATGTCATATGAATCACAGAAAGAATGGACCTGCCAGTCTCAACACCCATAGGTGATGTCATGGAGACAATAATCTCCAAATTGCCTCTAATCCTGTAATGGCTTCCAAACCACATATTATGCCACATGTGACAACCAAATGACTAATATCACCATTTTCATGTATGCAAGGACAGCTAGCTTTTCAGTCCTACGATTAGGTGAATGCACAGCTACAAATTAACTGGCAGTTTCAGTACAATACAAGGAAACTGCCATTCTTATTACATCCCAAAGAAAACCATAACCAAACAGCTATAGTCACAGCTGAGTGTCATCCAAGCCTGTTTGTCAGTCAGCAAGGCAGACATGTCTCCAGGGCCCCTGGCTGTTCTCTGAAGTAAGAAATCCTTTCGTGGTGCTTCAGTTTGTGAAGAGGCTAACACAGATCCACGGGCATCAGAATTGCAAGGTGCAACTAGAGAAGACAAGACTTTCTGCAGCAAGTTTTCCCAACTCTGATTATTAGAATAAAGAAAGGGGAGGGAGATCTACAATTTGTGTCATTTTCAGAACAAGGACTATGTGGTTATTCTCTGATGGACCTTATAGATCATCTAGTCTAGCCAAGTCCCAGAGAGGAGGGAAGGCTCACATGTGTCCAGGCAGAGCTCAGCCCCAACCCATGACTGACTTACAGCACCAACCAGGAGGCTGACAAACAGGTTGAGAGCCAGCAACCAAATTTTGAAAAGAAAGGAAAGGATCCTCAGTAGGGGAATAGCTCCTCCACCCCAGTGAGCATCCATCTAGCTTTTCCCAACCTCTCCTTGGTCTACATGTTAGAATGAATAACATCCCAACCAGTGCTCCAACATACTCTTCCTTTACGCTTCATGGTTTTCCAACCACTCTCCACTTTTCAGCTGCATCTTGTGTCACCTTTTGTGGCTCTTCCATTTAATTTTCCCCTTTGTCATCCTCAAGCAGGTCTGTTCATTCCTTCCATGCCCCTACTCAGCCTTAAATATGGCACCTTCCACACATTACACTTCAAAAATATCTGTAAAAGATGGTCAGCTCCCTAGTACCAGGGGCTGTCTTTTACCTCCTTTTATATTCCTACAATCTCTGGCACATGGGAGGTACTCAATAAATATTTGTTGAATGAAGGAAAGGTTGAATATGAGAATGAATAGATAGATAGATGATAGACACATAAGTAAAGGGACTGTTCTCACATTCCTGGTCTGATTCAAAGTCTAGTAGAAGCAACTGTCTTTTCACAACCATCTAGTCTAGAACTTTCTTTTTCTGAAAAGAATATCATGAGCATGACATAGGACATAAGACTGTATATCCACTCTTCAGACTACCAACATGTTCTTCTCCCTTAGAAAAATATGGTGGCCCTCTGGCTGCAAAAAGGAGCTCTGTTCTTTGCATAGTGGATGGATAAAAATAGATTTAAACTAGAGATGGATAGCCCCAGATGGATGTGGTTGGTTGGGGTGTGGAAGAACATCTTGAACTATTTTTCAAACATTTCAGTTTCGGCAAAAACCAAAACATGTTTTGCCAATCACTTTCCCTTAATTTTAAAACCCATGGATTTCAAAGGAAATTTAATCTGAATGTTTCTACTTCATTTACCCCATCCTTTCAAACTGTTCTCCTGAAAAAGTGAACTGATGTCCTAGAAGTTTAAAGGACCCTTTTATAGTTTGCTGGTTTCTTTTAAAGAACAAACCACTTAACAATTTAGGAGGGAATCAAAACTCCTAAATCTTGAAATAAAAGAAAAAAACATAGTGCAAATTGGTTGAAGTTTGGATCTAGGAAGTGGGCAACATGTTTCCCATGCTAAAACAAAGAAGAAATGGCTATAGTTAAAAATTAAGGGAAATATAATTATTTAAAAAGTGGATGAATTCTACATGATCAATGGACAAAAATAAAACTAGAGATCATTACAGATATTGATTCATCTGTAATAGAGGTTCATTTGTTCACTTTGGTTTATTTGTGATCGAGTTTGAGTGTGTGTTGTCAGTAACTCCTTAATCATAAGTGTGCATGATCATGGCAGAAATTTTGTGATGAAGCTTTAAAAGGAAGGAAATAGCAAAATTGTGGGTAAACAGCTCCCTCTAAGCTCCTTGTAAGGTGTCAATTACCCTCCTGCCCATTATTCCATAACCCACTCATTAGGGACACTTGGGTGGGATTTGTCAACAATTTGCTTCCTGGTGTGTTTCCGCAGGGGCAGACGTCCCTGCAGACCTTACCCGACATCCTTTTGTTCCACCAGATCCTTCCACTGTGTAAGTTACAAGCCAGGAATACCTTGGGCCCTTGGGGGCATGTATCTAATTCATCGGAGTCACTAGGGACATTTAGTGCACAGCAGAAATCCAGTCAACACCCTTGTTCCCAATAGTTAATATACTGTTTGACACCACTGTGGCCAACAGAAGAATTAGTCCATCTCTCCCAGACCACCCACACTACTAATAGCTAATAACTAACACATGGGGAGACCATAGCTATTGATATCCTTGGGTTCAGTGGTTCGTTGTGTTTTTATTTCTTTTTTTCCCCCTCTTTATTAGCATTTACTCATTCAATTAGCAATTGTTGTGTGCCCATTGAATGCTGGGTGCTGTGCTGGGCATTTTGGAAGAGATACAAAAATGAGGGAACCATAGCCACTGCTATCAGGAAGCACACAGGCTCTAAGAATTAACTGTCATATTGGTGTGTCCCTTCATGCACTGCTGTGGTCAATGCAATTCGTATTAAGCAGGGCACCTTTTATTTATTAAAAACATTTTTTTATTGTGGTAAAAGTCACATAATGTAAAACATACTAGTTTAACCATATTTCACTGTGCAGTTCAGTGGCAGTAAGGACATTCACATTGTTGTGCCACCCTCACCATCAGCCACCTCCCAACTTTTTCACCTTCCTAAACTGAAACTCTGTCCCCATTAAACACTAATTCTCCATTCCCCCTCCCCTCCCCCCAACCCCTCGGCCCCTGGCATCTACCAATGTACTTTGTGACTCCATGAATTTGGCTATTCTAGGTACCTTGTATAAGTGGAATCAAACAGTATTTGTCTGTACCTAATGTATATTGGAATGCAGTTTTAAGGTTAACTTAATATATGCCCTGCAAACAGATTGTACCTTCTTTTCTTTTCCCTGTGCTATACAGTAGGCCCTCACCAGCCATCTATTTCATACATAGTAGGGTACATACATCAATCCCAATCTCCCAATCCATTCCACCCCCACCCCCACCCCCACCCCCACCCCCGCTTGGTGTCCATACGTTTGTTCTCTACATCTGTGTCTCTATTTCGGCTTTGCAAATAGGTTCATCTGTACTTTTTCTTTTTTTTTAATCAGGCACTTGCACATTTGGGGAGAAACCCAAATGGGGAGACGATTCTGCCTCCCAAAGGAGTGAGTTATTCAGCTGGCCTCCCAGAATCAGTCAACATTGACACATTCGTGCAAAGAGAAAGCCTCAGCAACAGATACGTGGCATAGACTTTCTTGGGGGTAAAATGAAAAACTGGAGACAACACTTGAATACATTCTGAAATACCATGGGAGGGCTGGCAATATGAAACAGGCCAATAAGGAAAAACATGAATCATAGACTCCTAAAAAGGCTGACTGAGGATACCTCCAAATGAGAACTGATCATAGAACTTCACCCATCAATCAGTGTGTCTGTCTTTAGACCAGAAGTCTTTGACTTCTAAGGACATGCCAATCCCAGTCCCGCCACATTAACTTGCCTCCCAAACAAAGATTCCAAGAACCACACGTTTTTAATTATACAAAGTAAAGGTTGATGAATGATTCATACAACTAATCTAAACTTGGGCCAGGTTAAAATAATACTGTGTAATAACTTATATTTATTTAGCTCATAAGAGCCCTTTTCTCCAGAGCTCAAAGTGGTTTTCAGATACTATCTCGTCTCTTCTCATAACATCCTTGTGCAATAGACATGGTAAGGGTGTCCTCACCTTCCTTCCATGGACAGGGCAATATAGGGCCAGAAAATTTTAGACCCAAGTCCAAGATCACACAGGATGGCAGACTAATATCCATGAGTATATCTGTACTTAGAAGAGATGTCACCTCACAAATCTGAAAATGAAGGGACGGTGGCATTGACAGAGAGGGCTTCCTTCATGATGACAAATGACCCCATTAATGGTGGAAGTTGGGATAGTGACAGCTCTAGGCCATAATATTCCCTTCTTCTTGGTGGCTTTTGGGGGCATCGGAGGTACTTAGGGGTTTGAGGAACTTAAGACATAAATTCTGAGTCAGACTTATGGTCCATCAGCTCCAAGATTCATCCTCTAGACTAGGTTGTGAATCAGCATGGCCGTTGCGGGGACATCAGTGTCCTACTAAGCTCCCTCCTTAACACTTGACTGTGCCACTGTCTGTACCTTTGCTCAGGGGCCCTCTCTCAGGTCCTGGAAGAGAGGGGTCTTGTCCACTTCAGGCAGGCTGGAAATGCCTGCGTATTAACTTGGATGGAGTTGGGTGTGAATGTCTGAGCTCCTCATCCTTTGAGTGGAATATCTGAGGAGGGACCCTAACGTTTCCCAGAGTCTCCCCATGGGATTAAGCTTTGGGCACCCACATCCCTGTCTCATTTCTCAACAAAAAACTTGCCCAGAATTCTCATATCAGGATCTGCTTCCGGGCAAACTCAAGCCATGACAACGATCCTCCTGATCATCATGCTGGACGTCCTGGTGGCTCATCATAGAGCCATATCCATGGACCACGTCTCCGTAACAGCCTATATCCATCCCTCTCCCAGGGTGGCAGCTCCCCAAGCTCCCTACACACCTTGGGAAGAAAAACATGCTGAGTCTGGAGCAGGACTTGAGCAAAGAGGAGTAAAAGTAGACGTGTGCTCCGAAAACCTGAAAATCATCTCAGGCTCTTTTTTTAATGTCTGGTCAGGACCATATCAGGAAGTTAGAAATGAGTAGACTTTTGAAACCCATACTCTCATTCTTTAATGTAATTTAGATGAGTTTTTTACTCCACCTATTGTATAGCCAATGGCACATGTAAGAAGTGCAATATTGTTTGCATTTACTTTCTTGGTTATGTCAACCATATGTGATACATTTACATCTAGTCAGTAAGTGTGGTGTGTACACTTGCCCCCTAGTGGCTTAGTAGGTATTTGCAGAATGTAAATTCATTCATTCATTCATTCATTCATTCACTTAGTGCATCAGTCGCTCTATCAGTCAGTCAAGTAATGAGGCAGCCCCTATTTTGTTCTGGACATAGTGCTAGGAGCTGGTGAAATAAACAGCCTCAGCCTCACAGAGCTTATAGTTTTGTGAGGGAACTAGATATGAAAGCAAATTAACACTAATAATCAGATAATTGAAAACTGTGAGCATACTTATGAGGGAAAGCAATGTGGTGTGGAAAAAAGCAGGACATGTTTAATTTGCAGTGAGACAACCATCAGAGAAAGCCTCTCTAAGTGATATTTCAGCTGAAATCTCAAGGGTGAACAGTCAGGCAGGATGTGGGGAAAGGCAATCTTAGCAGAGAGAACAGCATATGCAGAAGTCCTGAGAAGGGAAAGAGCTTGAAACACATTTTCAGAGGAAGTATAGCCTTGTGATTCAGGGCATACAGTACAGATTCTGGCAGGCTGGGGTCCCAAAAGTCCTACCTCTGTTGTTAGCTCTGTGACCCTGGACAAGAAACTTAACTTCTCTGTGCCTCATTTGTAAAATGGGGATTGCAATAATAGTAAAGGATCTGGAAGTGCCCAGCACTTCACAAGGATGCAAAAATGTTTTGGTTACTCATCAGAGCATGTGGGCTGATTTGGCTGGCATAGAACTGGCCAAGTCTTAGGAGCTCAATTCCAACACACACACACACACGCGCATCTCAAAGCTTCATTCAAGACTCAAGGTTCTTTAGAACCTTCCTACTCAGAGTGTGATCTGAGGACCAATAGCATCAGCATCACCTGGGAGCTTGTGAGAAACACTGAACCTCAGGTCCCACCCTAGACCTCCTGAATCAGAATCCACATGAGACCCTGGGTGAATCTTCCACACATTCAAGTTTGAGAAGTGCTGCTCTAGAGACCTCGAATGCCATGGTGGCTCAAGGTGGCTCATGCCAGAACATGGCATTATGGAAAGTGCTATCAGGATACATCTCTTTCCTATTTTGACCTTGACACTGTCCCTTTGAGCAAACACTTGGAGTCTAAGTTCCAAAGGAGAAAAGATTCTCTTCCTTTTTATACAGGGATCGGAAGGCTGGGGACATGCATTCAGTTGGAAGATTTGAGCCCTGAATTGTAGAGTGGGTTAGGGGAAGATGGTGATGCAGGGAGAGAGAGAAAGGGAGAAGGAATAGAGCTTTTCTTTTCTACAACCCCCAATTTTTAACCCATCTCTCTCTAAAAATGTTTTTATAAAAAAGTGACTGATGGGTCTCCTGTCTCTCATCTTTGGTCATCTTTTGGTCACCATCTTTGGTCACCACCAAAATGAGAATTTTTCCTACTCTCACCCATCCAAAACTTGTGATTGACATCCCTGTGTTGAAATGTAATCGTATGTTTGATTATGTCACTAAGAAAAATAAAAATACTGATAAAGGATGGTAAGCATGTGGAAAAGCAATACTGCCATATGGAAGAGACTGAAAAGTATAACTTTATTTTGTAAAAAAACACCAGATTTTTAAATCTGTATTTTATAAATAATCCACGACTTTGGGATGCTTCTGATGCTATTTACAACACAGAGAACAAAACACAAAGGCTTATAAGCTGCTCGTATTATCTGAACATCAAGCAAGAGTTTTTAGCACGATTTCCTTCTTAAATGTACAATTTAGATTTTGTCACATTTGTAATTACTTTGAACATTTCACACACACAACACAGAAGATTCTGATGTGACATCTCCTTTGATAGCCTATTATGTTCAACGTGAATTCTAAATCCAATCTTGTTACCAAATAATATCGCACATTAGAGGTTTTCATAGTTTATTTGCAAAATAAGTAAATAAGCCCACAGTAATCTCAAATGAAAACAAATCAAGGATGCATTCCTAATAAATTTGCATTATGTTTGATCATTTTAGTGATAAGATTTACGTACCCTAACTAGAGAGAATTGGCTGAAAAATAATTTATCAGTTGGACAGGCCAGTCTCTTCTTCAGTTTTTTAAGCTCATGTTTTAAATAACATCCATGTGATGATGGGTCTCTACCTGCATTTAAAGGACACTCACAGGGGGTGATTGAAGGACTCCTATGAGGAGCTTTTGAGGACGGATTCTTCCATCTCACCAGGAAGTAAATCCATGTTTTTATAGCAGAAGATAACAGGGGTTTTCAAATAATTTCAATATTGAGTGCACTTGACACTCTCCTCCCCTGACCTCAGGCTGGAGTCTTTTGAGGGCAGTGCAAAGGATGTGTGTGTGGGGAGGGGGCCTGAAGGTTAAGAATTCATTCTTTCATTTAAACATACATCACCATTCAGTTTAGGGGATTGAAGGAAAAAGTGGGAACTCTACTAAAACCTAAAATATAATCTATACAATATTTTAAGAAACTTTTAAGACATGATACACAGATATTAAGAAATTTGCTCTGAAGTCACACCATCCCATTCATAGGACTACCTTTCTAAATGTTCATTTCTAAAAAATAGTAGCAGTTTTGTGAGTTTGCCTGTAGCTCTTCAAGGAACAGAAGCACATTCATCTTTGTTCTTTCACATCTGGCTCTACGCGAGTGCTCAGTGGATGTTTGTTGAATGAATGAATAACTGGAAGGATGGATGCGTGCATGGATAGAAGGAAAGAAGAATGGATGGCTAGATACTATGCTATCTCTCCAATTATATTTGAATTATGGAAGAGAAGAGGGAAGGGGAAATAAAGTAGGATTTTTTTTTAGATTTTTTTTTTTTTTTTTTTTTTTTTGGTGAGGAAAAGTATACCATTTATGACAAGGTGCCCAACCTGGGGACAAGCAAGGAAAACAGGCAGCTCACGCTCAAAAGACCGGAACTCCCAGATGGCTTTCAAGGAAGGGTTTTTAAAGGCAGCATTAGGGACTTCCCTGGCAGTCCAGTGGAAGGCTTTGCCTTCCAGTGCAGGGTGTGTGGGTTCGATCCCTGGTTGGGGAGCTAAGATCCCACATGCCTTGTGGCCAAAAGAAAAAACCCAAAACATAAAACAGAAGCAATGTCATAACAAATTCAATAAAGACTTTAATAATGGTCCACATCAAAAAACTCTTTAAAAAATAAATAAAGGCAACATTCGGGGTGAGGTGGCAGGGTGTGCAATCAGCTTGTGAATATCCTTCTGATTGGTTGATGGTGAAGTAACAGGGTGATGTTTCAGGAATCTCAATTATCAACCTTCTGGTTCCAACTGGTCTGGAGACTACATGTTGGTGACCAGCATGCAGTTAACTTCTTCCACCTATAGACTGTATTTTTTTTAATTTCATGTGACAGAAACTCAATTCAAACTAGCCAGGATGGGGTGGGAATTATGGGTCATGTAACTGTGAAGTCATGTAACTTCAGGTAGGGCTGGATCAAGATGCTACAATGAGATCCTTGGGAGTTTGTGGGGTTTTTTGCTATTTTTCTTTCTTGCCTCTGTTTCCCTCCATTGTGGCTTCACTCTCAGACAACTTTGAGTTTACGTAGTCTTTGCAGCCCTTGCTTTCAAAAGGAGAAAGACCATCTTGCTCTTGGTTCCTCTCTCCTTCCCTGACTCCACCCCTCACTTCCATGCTGGGCACACACACAGATACACCACGATCCCTTAGAGGTGTGTCATGATGTTTGGAGAAGGGTATGAAAGCCTGAACTCATGGGAAATAAACTGAAGAGATAATTTTAAAATCTGTTTAGTGGGGCTTCCCTGGTGGTGCAGTGACTGAGAGTCTGCCTGCCAATGGAGGGGACACGGGTTCGTGCCCTGGTCCGGGAAGATCCCACATGCCGCAGAGCGGCTGGGCCCGTGAGCCATGGCCGCTGAGCTTGCGCGTGCGGAGCCTGTGCTCCGCAACGGGAGAGGCCACGACAGTGAGAGGCCCGCATACCACAAAAAAAAAAAAAAAAAAAATCTCTTTAGCAATCAGAATTTAGGATTCTCTTGTGTTAACTATAATTTCACATTGTTATCCCCATTTTAGAGAAATAACATTTTAATGGTAGTTGAAGCACAGAAAGCCTAAGTAACTTACTTGCCTAAGGTCACACAACTGATATCTGGTAGAGCTGAGATGCAAACCTGGGGAGGTCTGTCAGCAAAGCCAAAGTTCCTAGCATTTCTGCACAGCCGCTAAGCTTATGAGGAAATAATAAGCTCCCTCCGTAGAAATGGGAGTAATAATAGCACCTACTTCTAGGGTTGTTGGGAGGATTTTATGTATTAATACATAGAAAGTGAGTACAATAGTGCCTAGCACCCAGTAAACACTCAGTAAATGCTCTTGAGTCTTTCTGAGCTGGAGGTCAGGGAGGGATGGAGGAGAGGGAGGGAAACCAAGACTTAACTAGTCAACTGTTCTAGGTAGTAGGGCTCTGGCTTACTGATATTAGACTACGTTGAATTGACGAATGTCTAACTTTCCTCTACACGGCTTAATTCTGCACGTGTTTAGGGCAGTTATGGCATTTATGATTTTTCACCCGGAGACCGAGCCTCTGCGAGCAGGCTCCCACATAATTGGGGATTGCCTTTTCCAGCCAATCACAGCGGTGATTTACCCTGCAGCTGAGTGTAATTTTAATTCTGTTATGGAAATTGTCTGTTTCATGCAACAGAATTCCAAACGTTTTACTTTGTGTTTAATAACTACAGAAAATAAACATGTAGGCTTCTTAAGGAGAACTTCAGATGCCTAAAGAATGCAGAGCATTTGAACTTTGGGCAAGTGATAGCATCTTAAACTGAGATTCCTCCTGTACCCACTGGACTCTCTTTCCCCGCCTCAAGGAACGTGCCTGAGGGATTTACACCTGTCCTTTCTGTCTGGTGAGAAACCTACTCGATAGCAGGCATTAAATACCCAAGCAATACACAGCCACCACTGTGGCAAAATTTCACCAAACCCCTGATTTCTCCTTCCACGAGAGAATGTATGTCTAATGTCACAAGTATCCTACTATAAATGATACATTCATTCCTGAGATGGAGACATAGGGGTCCCTAGCAATACAAGGATTACTAAAAACTTTGGGGCATATTTCTAAAGAGGGACACAGCTGTTAACTGACATTGACATGTATTAGCAAAAAGGCCAAAGCAGGTGTCTTGCTTTGCCAATTCAGCACAAAGAAGGGGTTCTAAGCATTATGATAACAGGGCCATTCATGTTGCTATAGGCTATAGTTGTGTGCTCCCACTTCCATAATAAACCTATTTTCAGGGGCTTATAATTCAACCGTAAAAATCTGCTCCGTGCTCAAACTCAGCAGAACAAAATCTCAGGCTCTGAGCAAGAATCCGTCCCTGACTTAAAATATTTTTTACGTATGTGTTTTGGATGGGGTTTAAATTTACAAAGTGCCAAAAATATTAGGGATTTGAACAGCTATTTTTCTTTAGTTGGTATCTAGAGACAACTAATCCATTCCTATTGTAAAGGAAGCTCCAGGGTTTTTTTTTTAACAGTTTTGCCTGAAAGGTTGTCAAGTTGGAAAGAAGTTAAACACCAATCTGAAATGAATTAGAGAGCATTAGACAATAATTAAACTGAAATTAGGGCATCATTTATTCATCAAGTCACCACTAAGAAAAGAATCCAATCCTCGTAGATACCTTTAAAATATTTAGATATCTTAAACACCTTTGCAAGGCCGGAGAGAATGATGGGATTGTTTCTGCTCGGAGAGGTTTGCTGATGACAGTGACTGAATTTTAAATGCCGCTGAGCCCTGGGGAGGGGAGTGAAGCTTCACTCTAAAAGCTGCCTTCCACTTGTGCTGATAATTGGAAGTGATGGCCAATCGCAGGAAAACTCTCCCATCTCCGTAGGATGGCCTTGGTCCCAGAGTCCCCAGAGTCCTGTGGGGCAAAATCAGCAGGTTGGTGACATATCCCTTTATCTTCCTCCTAAGAAGTTACTGCCACAGGTAACTAGGGCTCGTCTCACTGCAGTGCTGTGAGAAACCATGTCGAATGTGTCTCAGAATAGTCTGTCCAAAGAAGGGAAGACTGGGCCATTCAGCCATTCAGAGAAGTAACTTCCCCACCTTTCTAGACTCCTAGGGCTTTTAGTGTTGAATGTCTCAAATCCTGAAACCTCTCAGTTGCAAAAAAACTGGGAAGCTTGACCACCCTAGTGATGGAGGAACCAACAGCATCTGCTAAAGGGGGAGTAGAGACCCAGGGCCATGCTCCAGGGCCGTAGACCCTTCTGAAACTGTTTTCTAATAAGGATGTGTTCATTTAGCTGCCGGGCTTTTTGTGAGCTGGGGCCAGCGCTGAATTGCTAGGACATAAGGTAATTCCACTGAGGTAGGTGAGGGAGTTTTCTCCTTTGCTCTCCCTACTGTAGCACTCAACCTCTAATCTAAATGAATGCCTAACAGATACTAAGGACTATCGATTTGGAAGCAAAGCAAATTTCATCTTGTCCACATGCTTCCATTGGTCCTGCTCCCATCTCTCCATGGGACTCAACCACTTCTCTCCTGATACCCCGCACCCCCCGTCCAAAGGCCTCAAGCTGCCACCAGGGTTCACACTGATCCCTGCCCTGTCCCCTAGTCTGCACACTCATCTTTCAACTCAGCCACCTCATCTTTGCAGCCTTCCTGACCTGACCCCTCTGGAAGAACTGACTGCCGCTGTCCCGTCTAGATTCCCATCCGATCAATGTATATGAGGACAACAAATGCAGATCAGTGAAGGATAAGGACAAGGGCACAGGTATAATTCTGGAGCCCAAGAGGCCTCCCTGCAACCTGCATTCTAGAAATCCTGGGACATTCTCGAAACTGTGGGCTCTCCCTCCCCAGAGCCTCAGAGAGCTGGAGGAGGACCTGCAGGGCTTCCCAAAACCCTTCTTTGGAGAAAAGTGACTTGCCTTCAGCTTGCAGCCAGGGAAGGCGGCAGGACCACTCCCTCTCTGACCACAGTGCCCTATTTCTTTCCCCCAAATGATGCTGAATCCCAGAGAAACTCTGGATTCAAGAGGACTTAAGTCATCTGAGACCCGTGACTCCAAGTGTGGTTCCCGGACCAGCAGGTGGGACCTCACCTGGAGACTGTCAGGAAAGCCAGACTCTCAGGTCCACCCCAGCCCCACTGGGTCAGAATCTGCATTTCAACAGCATGCACAGGTGGCTCATATGCAAGGAAATTTTGAGAAATACTTGTCTGCTGGGGCTCTCGAGCACTGATCTAGCCCCTAGGTGATTCCAATCACCTAGGGAGCTTTAAAGAATAAAGATGTCTGAGTTTCATCCCGGGAGCACGCAGCCAGTAAAGGGGAATGGCTTTAACCATTTAATGGCTCCCCGGGCGATTCTGTGTACAGCAAAGTTAGAGAACTACTGGTTTGGTCCATCATGTCCACCAAGGGCCCTTCAAGCTTCTGCTTGAATCATGCCAATGGCAACCTCATCACCCCGAGGACAGCCTCGTCTGTCTTTGGACACTTAGACAATCTCCCTCAAAAAGCAGAATGGTCTTCTTTGGGGGTAATGTAACAGTCCAGGGTCCCCTGACTGACTTCTCGACCCCTTGCACGGGTCCATGTCACAAGAGATCCAGTTGCTCATGAAGGGATGCATACTTAGTACACAGGTGTGTGCATGTAGTTTATTTCATACTCATACAATGTGTCCCCAAGGTGTCATATTTATGAGATTCACATCTTCTCTCTGGTTGGGGTTACTATTGTTTTCTGGAAAGCAGTATTTTCTAAATCGTATGTATCTGGAATGACCCTGTCTGGGAAAACGGTGGGGGAGGCATTTTATCTATGGTTTTAAATTTAGGGCTGTTGATGATTTCTTTGCTTTGAAAGATACTATTTAAAATAGATGGATTTCGTAAGAGATTCTTTAAATATTTTTGTGTAGAACCTTAAATCTTCTCATCATGTCACTTTGCTTCCCTGGTGTCATTAATCGTTAATATGATTATAGCTTTATGACTTGAAACTAACTCAAAGAAAAGCTTATATGCCAAAATACAGTCAGTGAGTTTTCATTGGGAAGTGAAGGGGGTAAAAACAGCTCGCTTGCCCCTCCCTCTTTCTCTGGTTCTTCCTTTGTTTTTTTCTTCGTGTAGTGGTTTGCTGGCTGTCTTCCTGTCCTATCTGTCACTTCGATCCTGAGTTGCGTGCCCTGCCAGTTGTGTGAACTTAGAAAGAAGAGACCGTCCCTGTTGCTTAGCTGAGAAAGTCCCCTCAGATGATTAACAGATGAGCGCCAGAAAGTGTAGCATTTCAAAGCTGCCATGACACTGTGGAATATTTTACATTTCGGTGGATTCATCTGTTGAACAGCCATTGTTCGCCTGGTGTGCGCCCCTTCGGGACATGTGCTTTTGGTTTGGTCTTTATTGGTTTTGTTCTTTATTTCCACTCTTTCTTTTACACAGGCACATAGGAAATCATGACTGAAATCATCTTCATAAAGCGGTGTGTGGTGTGAATTGAAATAACTCTTCCCTTTCTTCTGAGGAAGAGACGCGTCTAAAAACAGTTTGGGGCGATTGATCGGCTCACTGCTGGTGTTGCTTTTGATAAACGTGAAGGGGACATTTAGGAAGAGAGTCCTGATTAAAGACCATCTTCCATGATGCTCCATGAGGCTCCAAAAGGTTCCAGGAAGTTTAAACCGTGGTAATATCCGCACAGCTGCCATAAGGACCAAGTTGACAGATCTTTATTCAGTCGTACATCCAAGGGAAACCTGCTCCATTTTCTCCCCACACTCAGAAATGTTTTAGGCCATGTGGAAACCGGAGTCTTTAAATATATTCATTTGTGCCGAGGTAGGAATTTGTTTCAATGGCTTCCACAGAAAAATCCAGGCTCCTGATGTATGCGGACATGACCTCACAAACACAGCAAGCAGAGGAGAACGGTGGGATTTCTCCTGGGAACAAAGATGTTACAGAGAGGGCTTCCCTGGTGGCGCAGTGGTTGAGAGTCTGCCTGCCGATGCAGAGGACATGGGTTCGTGCCCCTGTCTGGGAAGATCCCACATGCCGCGGAGCAGCTAGGCCTGTGAGCCATGGCCACTGAGCCTTTGCGTCTGGAGCCTGTGTTCCGCAACGGGAGAGGCCACAACAGTGAGAGGCCTGCGTACCGCAAGAAAAAGAAAAAGATATTACAGAGAACATGGCAAGAGAGATCCCTGATTATATAGTAGGAGGAATTAAATAAAAGGAATGTCCTAAATATCAGTGTGTGTGTGTGTGTGTGTGTGTGTGTGTGTGTGTGAGAGAGAGAGAGAGAGAGAGAGAGAGAGAGCGGGGGGCGGGGGAGGTTATGCACCAATAAGAAGTATTGGCTCTTTTTTAAATGTCATGAGTACTGATGACAATCCCTCAACTAAATCAACATCCTATATTGACCAACTCATTAGCCAGAAACAAACTGTGCTGACCCTCAATCTCCATTCCACACACACCCTTACACACACACCCTTACCCACACCATATATAAATTGTACTTTGCTGTCCACCAGATTGCCTATAAACTTCCCTTTTCCCATTTTTCATGACCATGTCTACCTGGTGTGCTGGGTTATGTGCGTGTGCTGTAGATTCTAAAGGCAGAGAGGCTGGAGGGCAGGGTGGCCACGGGGATAGGGGAGATGGGGGGGAGGCATTTTACGTGAAGATATGAGGGCTTTCATAAAATAAAATGCAGTGCTTAATTCCTTCTATTTGTGTTGCTGGGTATTTAAATGGTTTCTCCCCATCTTAATACCACCCCACAAATAGGCAAAGATTCTATGGAGTTATAACACAGACAGAAAACTGCACCAATCCTAAGTATACAGCGATGGTGTTTTACACCAGTGTACACTCATGTGGCCATTACTCAGATTATGACTTAGAACAGTTTCAGCCCAAAAGTGGTTCCTTTGGGCCTCTTCCTAGTCAATATTCCCACCCAGAAGCAAAACACTATTGCAACATCTATCACAACTATCTACCACTATAAATTGGTTTTGAAATGACAAGACATTCAATATCCTAGAGAGAGGCAACCAAAATAAATAAATTAATTAATAATAATAAGAGTAATAGAAACCATTTATTGATCATTTACTATGTGTAGGCACTGTGTCAAGCACTTCATTTTACCAGCATAGTTTGTCTTCGTATCAACACTATGAGGAAAGCATTATCCCCATTTAATAGATGAGGAAATTTCAGCTCAGAGAAATTATGGAATTTACCCAAGGTCACACAACTAGTAGGAGATAGAAACAAGATTTGAACATGGGTTTATTTCTCCAAAGCTTTAGCCCAAAGCTACTGTGCTATATCATCAAGAAGGATCAGACTGGCTGGAGTTCAGATGGGTATCAAAGAATATTCTATTAAGTCACAGGCCTGAAATAGTAAATGTTATTTTCAGATTTGAGGTTAGATATTAGGTTGAACCATATGAAATTATTAATATATGACTGTTTTTGATCTGCAAAATGGTAATTTCATATGATTTAACCTCATTCTTTAACGAAAAACATATTTCATCAAAATATATCACTAGCCTCAATGAACTAAAATGCTCGATTAACTTGAATTATTGTTATTCGTTCATTTATTTATTCATTTAATAAATATATTTGACTTCTGTATATCAGGCATTGTGAGAGGTACGGGGAATACAAAAGTAAACAAAACTGTTTATAATCTTGTATATCCACTTTTAACAAACAGGTCAAGTGCAGATGAATGGATAAAGAAGATGTGGTACATATATACAATGGAATACTACTCAGACATAAAAAGAATGAAATAATGCCATTTGCAGCAATATGGATACAACTAGAGATTATCATACTAAGTGAAGTAAGTCAGAGAGAGAAAGACAAATAACCATATGATATCACTTACATGTGGAATCTAAAATGGGCACAAATGAACTTATCTACAAAACAGAAACGGACTCACAAACACAGAGAACAGACTGGTTGTTGCCAAGGGGGTGGGGGAGGAAGACGGATGGACTGGGAGTTTGGGGTTGGTAAATGCAAACTATTACATTTAGAATGGATAAACAACAAGGTCCTACTGTATAGCACAGGGAACTATATCCAATCTCCTGGGATAAGCCATGATAGAAAAGAATATAAAAAAAAGAATGTATGTATGTGTATAACAGTCACTTTGCTGTAGAGCAGAGAAGGGCACAACATTGTAAATCAACTAAACTTCAATAAAAAAAAATAGACAGGTCAAGTGGAAAACAACACCTTTGTGAATCAGAAATTTGTCCTAAAAACAAAATTCTCTTTTCCCCTTTTCAAAATCCCCCTTCTTCAAAATCCCCAAGACTGTCTTAATTTTTGTAATGGTCAACAATCTCAACTGTCAGAGACTGAAGCTGTGATGTTTGCTGCTCTATACTTTTAAGGTTAGAAAAGTGATTAATACATTTTCTAAACATTTGTCACAGAAGTTCTTCAATGAAAGTACCCCACAAGGTGAACCTTCTGTTTATTTAGGGTTTTGTTAAGAGTATAAACAGTAACTCAGTGTTTTTTCAAAAAGTGCCAGAGTTCTTATCCCCAAGCAATCGGATGCTACTTTGCATATGATTTACATGTTGTTAATTTAATACTCAAATTAACTGAAACTAGTTTTCCCTACCTCACCACCTACGTTGTACTCTTTGCTCTTTCTGTTTCTAGTATTCTCACTCAGATTGAGGAAAAAAGTATGAATCAGGATACTTTCGGGGGCATCCACCTAATGTTACAGTAGTTTTGCCAGCTGATGGAATTATTTTTTAATAGGTTTTACTTTTATGGCAGTTTTAGGTTCACAGAAAAGTCAAGAGGAAAATACCTATATACCCTCCTCTCCACACATGCACACCTTCCATGATGGAGTTTTTTTTTATTTGTAAAGATGTTTGGATCAGGGAAAAATTATGAAAGGAAACATTCAAAATTCAGTTGTTTGAATCAAGATCATAATAAATCCAGACCATAGGAAAAAATTAAAACCACTCTGATTTATTTCATGAAGCAAAACAAAACAAAACAAAACCCAAATCTTATAAAATAGAACCAAAATAGAAAACTATAGACCCAGTTCCTTTGTGGTTATAGATGCATATTGAATCCAGTGAAGCATGTTAAAATGAATGCATTATGACTAAGTAGGATTCATTCCAGGAATGGAAAGAAGATCTAACATGAGGAAATCTGACAACATAACTCATTGCATCAACAAATTAAAGGAGGAAATATAATTATATTAGCATTTGCCAATTTAACAGCCATTCTGAACAACAACAAAAAAATTAGTAAAACAGAAATAAAAGGAAATTATTTAAATATGGAAAATACCACTTTCCCTAGACTTACATCAAGACTTACCCCATTATAGCAAAGGGCAAAATACTGAAATCATTCACATCAAATACACAAATCAGGATGTTTGTTATCCTCATTATTGCCTGAAATGGTTTAAGTTTGGCAATTGTGATAAGACAAGAAAATGAAATAGTTGCTATAAACAATGAAAATTAAGAGATAAAGCTATCTTTATGTATATCTGATATGAATGTAATAGAAAGCACACGAGATTCTACTAAAAATCTTTTCCAATTAATAAAAGAATTTGCTAATGTGACTGGATGCAGGATAGATCTGCAAATATCAGTAACTTTAAAACTAGTGGGCAAAAGTTTTAGGAAAATTAGAATTTGCATAGTCTCAAAGTATTTTGCCTGAGATATTTATTAATTATGCAGGGAAAGATGTAACTTTATAGTAGAGAAGCATTTTCAGAACTCTAATGGAAAACTGATGAATTCATAAAAGTGCTAACAAAAGATCAAGATAAAAAAAAACATTAATTACATGGGACTGAGTGAACTGATGAGGATGATTATAATTTTTGTGACTTTCTGTTTGAATTAAAAAAAAAATCCCACAAGGACTCAGAGGCAAAAAATATACAAATCAATTTTCACTGCAAGGTAAAGGAACCATTACAGTGGAAGATTACTGGACTGAATGTCAATATATGACATAGTATGAGTGTGTTTCGTGTTTGGTAACTGCAATCATTGTTGCTTTTGTTGTGGTCATCCATTTACAATGCTTGGTGTCAGTTTATTTATCTCTTGTAAAAATAAAATACAGTGTGCATGTGTGAAAAAAAAAAAAAGAAATCTCTTTAACCTAGTGATCAGGGTAAACAGCACCAGTGGTGAGACATCATGAATCTCTTTTGTATTAGGTACTGAGAAGGATAAACAACATCATTTTTCTTGTATTCCTGCCCAACATGTATAACCTCAGGCCAACGATGGTAATACATCAGACAAACCCAAGTTGAGGAACATTTGACAAAATAATTGATTAATAATTTTCAAAAGCATCCAGGTCATGAAAGACAAAGAAAGAATGAAGAGCTGTTACAGACTGCAGGAGATTAAGAAGAAACAACAGCTAAATGCAATGTGGGGTCCTGGATAGAATTGGAACAGAAAAAGGACATTAGTGAAAAAAAATTGGTGAAATTCAACTCAGGTCTTCAATGTAGTGAATAGTATTAAATTAATGTTAAATTCCTGGTTCTAATCAACATTCTACTGTTTTGTAAGATGTTGGCATTAGGGAAGCTGGGTGAGGGATATACAGAAACAATTTTTGCAACTTTTCTTGAAGTCTAAAATTAGTTCAAAATAAAAAAGTTGAGGGGAAAAAAACCCAGTAGCTTTCTTCTCTACTGACTTTCTTACTTTGATTTTCCTCAAAGCATATCTAGAGACAATAGTTTGAGGGCAAGGAATTTGAGAAGTGTCTTAGTCTGTGTGGCTGCCATAACAAAACACCAAAGACTGGGTGGCTTAAACAACAGAAGTTTATTTCTCACCTTTCTGGAAGCTGGGAAGTGCAAGATCAAGGTGCCCGCTGATTCCATCCTGGTGAGAACTCTCTTCCAGGCTTGTAGATGGCCAACTTCTGGCCATGTCCTCACAGGGTAGAGAGAGAGCAAACTCTTTGGTATCACTTCTTAAAAGGATATTAAAACTATGAGATCAGGGCCCCACCCTCATAACCTCTTTAACTTTAATTGCCTCCATAAAGGCCCAAATATAGGCATATCTCAGAGATATTGTGTGTTCAGTTCCAGACCACCACAATAAAGCGAGTCAAATTATTTAATTTCCCAGTACATATAAAAGTTATGTTTACACTATACTGTAGTCTGTAAAGTGTGCAATAGCATTATATCTAAAAAATATAGGTACCTTAATTTAAAAATACTTTATTGCTAAAAAATGCTAACCATCATCTGGGCCTTCAGTGAATCATAATTTTTTTGCAATAGTAACATCAAAGCTCACTGATCACAGATCACCAGAACAAATATAATCATAATGAAAAAGTTTGAAATGTTACAAGAATTACCAAAATGTGACACAGAGACACGAAGTGAGCAAATGCTGTTGGAAAAATGGCGCTGACAGACATGCTCAAGGCAGGGTTGTCACAAACCTTCAATTCGTAAAAAATGCAACATCTGCAAATTGCAATAAAGTGAAGCACAGTAAAATGAGGTATTTCTGTACAATCTTGTTGGGGGTTAGGGCTTCAAAATAAGAATTTGGTGGGGAGGGGGGAACATAGAAACCCTGTGAGCTCTTGAATAGTGATTCTGGCATAGATGGCACAAGCGGGAAAGACAAACCTATGCCCAGAATATGTTTCAATCCCAATAGTGACAAGTTGTCACTTACTCTAGGGTGAAAGGGGTCCAACGCAATCAGCTTACCACCAAAAATCATTCTCTCCTTCCTCAAGGACCGGTCCCATTGAGGGCTCAGCATTGGTCTCTGCAGCTGACAGATCACATAGTTAGCAGCATCTGCAGTAGATGAATCAACCATGGTGAAAGGGAGCTGCCATGACTCCTCCATTCGTGGACCCCTTGTGCAAGCATGAGGGTGGCCAGGGCAGGGCCTGACTGATGCCTACTATCTATTTGTTGCTTAGGGCCCCCTCTGCAAATGGATACGGATGGTGGGCACTGATGTGGGTCACTCTGTACCTACTCCCTTGGGTCCATCCACATACTTCTTCCTATACCTCTTTGCCTCTGATCTTGTAACCTTTTCAGATACCTGTCCAGCCAGCCAGGCCTTTCACCACTTCCCAGGAGTCTGTGTTTATCTTTATGTCAGGTCATGTCTCCCTCCACACAAGGTTTACTCCTGGAAGCTATGCCCACGGTGAGGCTTTCCCCTCCCAGTGTTTTCAGGGTCACCCCTGAATGCGTGTAGTGTGGCAGCATTTATTTCTAGCTTGCCACAAAACAGTGAATTGACCCATCTGTGAGCCCCAGACTGGGTTTTTCTCCTCCATCAGCTGGACATAGGGAACTTCCCATGTGGCCATGGGGGTGAGCTAGGGGAGAGGGGAGGCAGCTGGGGAATTTATATTTCATTTCCCATCAGTCTCCTAGAGAATGTTACTTCACTGGCACTTCGAGAAGGGTGTCAACCTGGGAGCACTTAAGCCGGGAGGCTGCGGGGAAGTGGGCCAGCACCACAATATCTGCTACACTAGCAAAAACCAGTTACAAAATGGAAGTCAAAAAAATCCTATTCACCATATTAACCAGGAATAAATTTAATAATAAAGGCATAGAGCTTGTATAAAGAAAGCTATAAAATCTTATTGAAGATCTTAAAATAAGACCCAGAGAAATAGAGAAACGTATCATGTTCCTAGTAAAGAATGCTTAATACCATAAAAATATCAGTCCTCAAATTAACTTAGAAATAAAATGCAATTCAGTTCAGCATCCCTGTGCGTTTTGTGTGTCGAGGTGCGTGGGATGCTGGGAGTACATGAAACTATTTTAAAGCTTATGTATAGTAATAACTATCTGGGAATGACTAAGAGAAGTTTGAGAAAGAAAGATATTTGGAAGGGTTCCCCTACAACATAATGAAACTCATTATGCTATACTATGCATATATGTGTGTGTGTATCATATGCTATACTACACTACAATCTAAACAATATGCCATTGATATAGGAATAAATTAATAGATCAAGAACAAAATAGAGAACCAGAAATGGATCACAGTCTATATGAGAACTTAATACATGTAAAAGGTGGCACTTTGATTCAATGTGAAGAGGGTAGTTTATATACCAAATGACACAGGAATAACTGGTTGGCTCTTGGGGTGGAGGTGGATGCTAGATCTCAAACTTCACATCATAAACAAAAATGACTTCCAGATGAAATACTCAAAAACTAAGAGTTTGGAGAAAGTTCAATACTTTCCACCTGAGAAGCAGGCGCCCTGGGTTCCATCCTCAGGGAGGGGTAACAGAAGGCCCCGTTGCTCCAAGCCTGGATGCTCAACATTCCCAGGCAAACTGACGATTGGGAAGGGGAAGGCAATGGCTATTGTGTCTGAAAATGCTTTTCCAAAATGAGCCTGTCACCACACTGGGACAATGCATCCTTTTATCCCCGCTTCCCCATGGGAAGCTTCTGCGTGCCTGGGGAAGTTATTTAATATCTCCAGACCTCAATTTCCTCACCCATAAAAGACTGTGAAGTTGCAATGAGACGACAGAGGCAACGCACTTAAAAGAGTTCCTGGCACATAGTAAGTGCCCAGTAAATGTTAGCTATGATGATGATTATTATTATCATTATGAGTATATTCCTTGTTTTCTTCTGTCAGGATATCATGTAAAACCAACTGGCCATTACCAGAACACATCCTCCCCCAGTGTTCCAGACACCAACCGCTTCTCATCGAATCATTAGCACACAGGCACTGGGCTCATAGACATAGCTTCAGCAGTGGGTCATGGCCACATCCATGCCCAGCAGCACCTGCTTACTAATTCTTACTATAGTTACTATTATTGTTCTGCCAGATCTGTGACTTTAACACATGACTATTTATTTCCCTTTATAGTTTTGTTCAAAGCTTGTTATCTCACTCTTTGTGAAAATACAAACTAACTAGGTCTACTTGTAGCCTATCATTTGTTAATATATTTTTTTCTGTTACAGAATTTTTCTCCACTAACTTGGAGGAGAGGTAAGAAACCGTGCCTGGCTTGACCCTATCAAGTTCGACTAATCCCCATATCGTATTGTTCTCTTTAAATTAGACTTCCCAACAGTTTTTTCAGTTCCAAGTTGAGGCTCCTCAGGGATCTGTGAGATCTGAAAAAGATTTTCCATAAAGTAATCTTAGAAAAGCAGAAATCCTGAAACACATCCGGTTCTGCCCTATAACTGCAGGGCTTGCCCTAATGGGAGACTAGCCATAGCCCCTGCTACATCCCTGACTTCCCCTGGCCACATCTGAGTGGTCATTTCTGAAGCTGTTTGAGGTGGTGCCCAAGGTTATACTGAGTTAGGAACTTGAGATGTTATCTCCAATCTTTTAAATGGATAATGGGCTTTCAGCAGAGGAAGCTAACATTTATTAAACACCTACTGTGTGACCAGGCACTACACTCTGGTCCTCATGTGTCTGCAGAGCATTAGCTCAGTATTTGAACTGCCTCAACTTTTTAAAATATTTCTTTAAATTTTGCTTAGTTTAAGATTCACAAGAAGTTGCAATCTATAGTACAGAGAGTTCCTGTGTACCTTTCTCCCAGCTTCCTCCAATGACCAAATCTTACATAACCATGGCATATTCTGGAAACCAGGAAACTGACACTGGTATAATATATTAACCCAGGCACCACCCTTGTCAGATTTCATCTCAACTGCTTCCATTTGAGTCTGGTTCCTCATTAGTAATTTGCAACTTTGGGAAGAAACCTAACATCTCTCTGCTTCAGCTCACTTATCTGTGAAATGGAGACGATAATCGTACCTATATCACAGGATTATTGTGAGAATTAAATAAGATTAGCTATTATTATTTGTGAATCCTTACAACAACCTTATGAGGTAGAGACTTGGAAGACTGTTTGCAAAACTGGCTACCATTACCCTCCTTCCTTGGAGACTTTGTGTCTCTTCCCATCAAGAGATGGAGTCCATTCCCACCCCTTGGATCTGGGTTTGGTTTGTGAGACTTGCTTAGGCCAATTGAACATAGCAAGGTGATGATGTGTTGGTTTTGAACCAATGTTTCAGCAGGGCTTATGTTGTCTCTCTCTCTCTCTCTCTCTCTCTCTCTGAACACTGCTTCCACCACACGAACAAGCCTAGGCTTGTTGAGGAGAGACATAGGACCCAAATCACTCCTGTCACCCAGCAGCCAAATCCCTGAAGCAGAGCCGCCTTGCTGACCTGCAGCTGATTGTAGAGATTTGAGGGAGCCCAGCAGAGACCAGAAGAATAACTCAACGGAGCCCAGCCTCAGTTTCCAACTCACAGTGAGCTAAAGAGAGGGTGATTGCTTACCACTAAAATGTCAGGGGTTGTTCCGCAGCTATAGATAACTAAAACAGATAGTATCCCGAAAATGCTAATAGTAATTACATTATTGGATCATGATGAGAATTAATGAAATAATATATGTAATATGTTTAGCATCCAGCCCATGAGAAATCCTCAATAAATGTTCATTGCTGTAATTGTCATCATCTACATCATCCCATTCTACAAATAAGAAAACCGATGTTTAAAAAAAGCTTAGGAAGTTTGCTAGTAAGCCTCTGAGCCTGGTTTCAAACACTGATCTGATTCCAAAGCAGTGTGCTCTTCCCTGTGGGAAAATGTTTCTTTCTGTTTCCTCTGCCCTCACCCCACTGGGGTAGTGGATGCTCAATCAATTCGGCAGAATTCAAATAGTAATACGTTGTAACATGGTTCTCACTCTTCCCCTCTTCCCTGTGAATCTGTAACAAACTTTTAAAAGTTGATAACATGATATTTAATATAGACACACAAAGAAAGATATTTGACATTTAAATGAGTCATTTGGAATGAAAACACCCAAATTAGAGTTTTGAAGGAAATTCCAAGTTTTCTTCAAATCTTTATCTATTAAAATATTCTAATAGCAACCAGTTCACATTTCGATGTAGGAACAAGGGTCCCAGGAAATCTCCACTACTGTTATCTTTGGAATATTCTGGAATGCTGGGCAGAAGTCAACTGAATGGTGCTGAGAAAAAAAGGAAAGGAAATAGAATCTTAAAGGTCTCAGTAACTGTTCGTCTTATAACGTCATGATCCTTTTTCTTTTTCATTCTGGTGAGGACCATGGGATGAGGCCATGCCCCTCTGTGCATATTCTGACATCAGCATATTAATGTAAATGAGCGAACAGACCTGCAACAAAGGCTATGAAGATGCTGCCCTGGTGTATCTCTTTACCAAGAAGCCAGACAGAGTATGAGTGAAATGTTTGAGCAAAGGACACAGATGACTTGAATGTGATAAGCTTTCATTTTACATTTTGATGAAAAGTCGATGATTTTTATACTGTCACAGATCAAATAGTATCACAGCTAAAATGTCAAATGTACGTAGTTGGGTTCATCTTCTTTTGATACTCCAATCATGCAACCATGTTTATGGCCAGTTATTAATTACCACCCCTGCTGCCAAAGGAGTGATAAATGTGCCCCTCGGTACACCACTTAAGTCTGTGTCCCAGTGAAGGAACCGGAAGGCTAAATCCCACCTGATCTACAGGGGATCCTTCAGCCACAATGGGAATTAATGGAATTCTTCCCCATAGTGAATGAGAATGTCATGCTTCAGGGCAGAGACTGCTGGTAGTTGACTCAATGTTCACCTTTCCCTTTTCATAATAACAAAGCTCTAATTTTGTTGGGGGAAGCCATGTGCCAAAATGGAAAAAAAAAAAAAAAAACTATTATACCATCCTCCCCTGCAGCCAGGAGTGACCATGTGACTAAGTTCATGAGAATGATATGGAGGCTAAAATTATTAGGTGAGGTTTTTGCTGCTTTCCTTCCTCCTTCTTCCTTCCTGGAATGCAGATGTGATGGTTGGAACCTCTTGAATCCCAGCCCAAGTTCCCTCACTTAGCAGTTGAGCAATCAAGCTAACTTTCCTGTGCCTCAATTTTTCAGCTGTAAAACTCAAGATAACAATAGTATCTGGTCGTTGATGAGGTTATCCACACAAATGACCTTACAGAATGATTGGATATAGTGAAAGTTTTGTCAAAGACAGGTGCATTCTGTAGAAGTAGGAGGAGTAGATGTAATAATAGTAGTAGGTACGATATTAGTAGGAACAATTATAATAATAAAGTGAGCTGAGGGCCAAACTAGAAAGTACTTAAAATGCTGTTATGAGGAATTTGACTTTCATTCCATGAAAAGGATATATTGAATAATCTTAAGCAGGAGAGTAACATGACTGCTTCCAAGTTAGGAGTTATAAGCTTCCAGGTTAAAGTGTTACCTGCCCCCTATCTCCATAACCAAAACCTACACTAGCCATTTCTACACATCAATTAGCAAGCCAATACCATTTCATGGCAAAGAACTCCCAAATCTTTAATTAAAAGAGAAAAATAAAAACAACAGAAAGAGCTTTTCATAAGCAAAACCTCATTCCATTTAAAGGATTGACATTTATTCTGAAATTATGTCCTTACAATTTTCTTTTTGTCATTTTTTAAAATGTCCTTTCTTTTATGAAGTGTCCGAGGGGGTAAATGTTGTTCATAACAAAATAAAAAGCAACAAACCCTGTTCGGTACCTTGATTTTGTTTAATCTGCAAGCCTAAAAATCACAATCTAGAAAATAGGTTTAAGTATTTCAGTGGATATACTCCCTACCTCCTACCCTGAACTTCCACAAATTAAAACAAAAGTTACCTCACTCAGTAAGGTACTACATCATGAGAACTCAGGAAATGATCCCAGTCTTGTATACATGCATTTTGATAAAAGGTAGACAGACATCACATCAAGGTTAAATAATATGGGGTATCCGTTTTGTAACTTGCTGGATTTTTTTAAACAAAGGATGATATTTATGATTAACAACCCAAACCGGCCATCTACAAAAGAGTTTCTGGACATGTGCTAGATCAGTGCTCTCAAATTTTAGCATGCCTCGGAATCACCTGGAGGGCTTGTTAAAATCCAGGTCACTGGTTTCACCCTTTGAGTATTTGATCCACGAGGTTTAGGGTGGGGCCTGAGAAATCTGCATCACCAGCAAGTTCCCAGGTGAAGTTGCTTGCCCTGGGACCACACTTTGAGAATCACTGCTCTAGATAAAGAAAAGTAGTGAGAGAAAATGTGGGTCACAAAGGTATTTCTTGCAAAAAAAGTAATAAAATAAAAAGTGTATTTTTAGTTTCATTTGTCTGTAGAGTATGTGTACCTCCAGGGAATAAGTCATTTGAAAGGAGTGATTGGCAGTGATCTTGTAAAATGATTTTTTTTTTTTCGGTATGCGGGCCTCTCCCTGTTGTGGCCTCTCCCGTTGCGGAGCACAGGCTCCGCACGCGCAAGCTCAGCGGCCATGGCTCACGGGCCCAGCCGCTCCGCCGCATGTGGGATCTTCCCGGACCGGGGCACGAACCTGCGTCCCCTGCATCGGCAGGCGGACTCTCAACCACTGCGCCACCAGGGAAGCCCTAAAATGATTTTTTTAAAGCAGCATCGTATTAGCTGAGAATTCCTCGGTGGGAGGGGGAATCTTGATGTTGGGGCCTGGTGAATCATTCCATAGGCAGTGGTCTCCTTCAAGATCTGAACTTCACGTCTTTCTGTATCTTCTTGCACATCCCTCTCCCGCTCCATTTGGACCTTGGACGTACAGAACAACTCTAATAAGATGCAATCTTCCCAAAGGTAGGCTCTCTTCCGATCCTGCTGTCCTGTGCTGACAACAGGCCCACTAAATTTAGCAGAAGTGGATAAAAAAACCTCACATCGTCCCACCCCGGGGCGTACTTGCAGCCCACCAGACAGCCCATCAGTCTCCAAACGGTTCTTAGAAAAATTAGGCTATCTTTCATTAGCTATCTATCATATGGCCTCCACCGGGCTGCAGGATATGAGGGCCATTTAATTAGGCCCTGCACCACTCTCTGGTGTGAAAAGGCTCTCAAACGCTTTGATTCCCCACTGCTTCGCAGCAGGAAGTTGTTGGCGATAATTGACATAGGATTTCCTTGTTAACCAGCAGCAGACATGCCGGATTAAAGCGACAGAGATCTCGAGAAGAAAGTGAAAGAGATAAGAAGCTCAGGAAGACTTCTGCTTATTTGGCACTTGAGGACGGGGAGGAAACAGCAATCACCCACTCAAGTGGCGACTCCCGGAGTGGAAGGGCGTCCCCTTATCAGACCCATTTCAGCTTGGCTGATCAAAGATTGACTCCCCGTAAAATCACATAGGCCTGGGGTTTGTTAGTTTATTAAGCGGCAGGTTTTAGGAATTATCACAGGTTTAAAGATGGATTGCAGTTTATGTGAAGGGGGACAGGATTATCAGGTTTTCATCTTAACAATTATAAAATATCACAGCTGAAAGCTTGCTTGCAAATGACATAATTTTCCACCGCCAACTAAACAGGTCATTGTGAGGCTACATGTAAGCGTTCTCCACGAGGGAGGAAATACAGGCAAGTTAACTCTGGGGAGGAATGAAGATGAGGGGCCTCCAAATGCCTTTTTCCATTTCGGAAGCTGGCGCGCTCTCATTGTGCCCTGTGCGATGCCATAGGTAATTCTATTTAATTTCTTACAGGGGCCATTTAGGTCGGCTTGCATTCAAAGAGAAGGACAAGAGAAGCAGCCCACTGAGATCATTCTTAAAAAGCGGTTGTGATAAATGATACCGAAATAGATCCACATGAGCTGAGTGAATTGAAATGTCTACTTTGGAGTAGAGACAATTATTGTATATCACTTAATAACTTAACCTTACAAGAGCACATGTGGCATTAATAAAGGGCTGGGAGCTGCAAATGCATGTTATGGGACTTCCTTTTGACAACTCTATGTAGGTCCTGGAATAGTGGAGCCGTGAGGCGGTTTTGCATGTCTGCTCACTGGTGTACTTGACCATGGATCCGTGCTTCAGATGAATATGTAATTACAAGGGCTTGCATCCTTGCTAGTATTTTAAAAATTGCATTTACTTTTTTTTTTAGTTGTCAAAGAAATGTGTGCTTATGGCAGAAAATTTAGGAAACACAGCAAAATATTAAGAATGAATAAAAATACTTCCCTCCCCCCACACACACACCCAGGGGTAAGCACTGGAAAAATCCTGTGGTTTTGTTGTTACCTACACACAAATATGTAATGTCTTGGACCATCAGGCTTGCTTCTTCTATATATTTTTTTAAATCCATAGTTTACTTAATAGGCCATGAATTTTTCCTATATCTAGTAACTATTATTTGAAGGTATGCTTTTGAATCACGGCATTATGTATGCTAACATAATTTAGTTAGCTCATCCCAATAGCTGGACATTTAGATTGTCATCAATTTTTTGCTCTTGTAAACAAGACTGAAATGACTAGCTTTGAACATAAATCTTTGTATGTTTTACTGCTCCCCTGGCAGAAGTAGAAGTAGAATTTCTGGCTGAAAGGGCATGGACATTTTTTTTTTTTTTTTTTTGCTGTACATGGGCCTCTCACTGTTGTGGCCTCTCCCATTGCGGAGCACAGACTCTGGACGCACAGGCCCAGCGGCCATGGCTCACGGGCCCAGCCGCTCCACGGCATGTGGGATCCTCCCGGACCGGGGCACGAGCCCGTGTCCCCTGCATCGGCAGGCGGACTCTCAACCACTGCGCCACCAGGGAAGCCCAAGGGCATGGACATTTTTAAGGACACTGATACCTGCTCAAATCTGCAGATTTTCAACACAGCTTGAAAATAATTTTCCTGTGTTGAAGTCAGAAGCATTTTGTGTCATCCACCCCGAAACGAGAGCAAATAACAGCAGCTATTTCGTTGAAAGATCAGTCATTCTGTCCGCATCACTTGGATCCTTTCGTGCTGATCTGACCATTTGCCGTTAAGCTCTGTGACAGACTATGACAATAAACAGTGACTCAATAATCAAGTTAATGGGGCCAAACTCTGAAGATAATCATGTCAACGTTAATGACCTAAACATCCAACACATCTTTTATCCAAGAAGTTCAAGTTCCTGCAAGAGCACCAATACATTGTCATTCACAAGTGCAAACGGAATTGGTTGAAAAAACAACAAAAACAAAAAACCTTTAAAGCAAACTGAAAAGGAGGCAGTGGGAGGAAGGAGGAAAAGCTAATTCTGGACTAAGCTTTTAAACAAAATAACCCTCAGGGGCTGATCTACTATAGAAGAGAGGTGCTTTTTGTTGCTGTTGGTTTTTTATGTTTTTTTTAAAATTGTTTTATTTGCTGCAAAAGGGCTGGGGCCAGTCAGCCATCAACTCTTTGAGACTATCTTGAAGACAATAAAACAAGCCTCATCTTTACTTTCTGCATCCTTAACATCAGTCTTGTTTAAGTGAGGGTTCAGATATAAAAGTCCAATTGTTCCTCATCTGAGGGAGGTTTAGCATGCAGAGGGCTGAGATGATCTGGGGTATTATACGGTTCCTGAATGAAAGAAAGTCGTCTACATGGGCAAAAGTTTAGGCTACTATAGGATTTTTCTGCCTAATTTATTCATGAAGAAGATGCAAAAAAGATGCTCTTAGTTGACTTCTAGCTCTTTGGAAAATATATGTATCGATGAAAAAAGATACACTTTTCTATATGTCTATCTATGAAAGATTATATTTTTATATATTATCTGTGGAAGAGATACTTTTAATTGACCTCTAGTTCTTCTTAAAGTGTGTAATTATCTGTGAAACTATTTGGATAAAACTCCATTCAGACATTGTCTATCTGATAAGATAACATATTACAAGCAACATCTAACTGTTCAGTATTTTGAAGCCACTTACATTTCTCTGTCTATGAGCAAACATGGAAAATGGTTACTCACCTCTCGGCACCAGAGACTAAACCTCACTACACTGAAATCACATTGAGCCCAAACACAGGGTACCACATGCCAGAAATTATCCTGTTTCTGCCTGGGGTAAAGTAAACAAACATAAATCTATTTATCCCAAATTTTCTTTTCTTGTCCTTTTTATCTTGGGTAATCTCTAATTATTTTATATGACAAAATGCAATGAAGTTGTTGAGGCATTTATAAATCTGGCTGCTATAGCGGTAACTCTGACTTTCAACACTTTGACCCATCTGAAGAGCTGAAGAGTAACTAGCCTCCTTGGCCCCCAATCCTGCTGATGCAAGAGACTTAGAAATCATTTCAGCAGCCAGGGTCGCTTTACTCAGAAAAACATCTGTCCAGGCGAGGCAGGGAGTATCACCAACTGAAATAAAAAGCAGCAAGAACATCACTTCTATCTGGTCCCAAAGCTTGCCTTGGGGAGGATTGTTCCTGGGACCTCTTGTAATTTAGGGTGCAGAAATTAGAGACAAATGGATCTTGCTGTAATCGTTTTCTCATTACCATCTTGGGAAATTTCCAGCAAAGGTCTGGGAGAATAATACAATGCCCCTGACACTAGTAATATAGTCTGATTCGCAATGCAGCTTTCACAGCGCCGTAGAGGAGAATGAAAAACAAATCTAAGCTTGAGCTTAAGACTGTATCTATAAATGACATTCATAAAAAATGTCAGGGAGCTCTTTCTAAATAACACTGGTCAATTCTGCTTTTCAAATAAGGAAGAGTTTGTATTTCCATCTTATACACAGGAGAACCCCAAATTTCAACCACTTATAACTTTCCTTTGGGGCCCAACAAAGCAAGATTTGTTTTAAAAATCCTTTAATCAAGGGGGGCCTAACATGGACATATATACACTACCAAATGTAAAATAGCTAGCTACTGGGAAGCAGCTGCATAGCACAGGGAGATCAGCTTGGTGCTTTGTGACCACCTAGAGGGGTGGGAGAGGGAGGGTGGGAGGGAGACGCAAGAGGGAGGAGATATGGGGATATATGTATACATATAGCTGATTCACTTTGTTATAAAGCAGAAACTAACACACCATTGTAAAGTAATTATACTCCAATAAAGATGTTAAAAAAAATAACGGAATATAATCCCCCCCAAAAAAAGGAGTGCTTAAGGATTGATTTTATTTTATTATTAAGTTGCACATCCTTCATCCATGAGCTAAGGGGGGTTATGTTGCATATGATACATATATATCATATGGCATATATGATAGCTATATAATATAATGATATGTTATAATAATAATATATATAGCCAAACAAGAAGAAAAAAAGTGATGTATGTGTGCATTTTAGAAATTGTCATTTCTGATTTTGTAAAAATCCTTCTGTAGAAGATATCCTGTGTGAAGATTCCTCTGCAAGGCTGCTGGAATTTCTCCAACAGACCAAGCCAAGACAGCTTTCTCAAAGGGGAGCTGATTTCTTAATACCGGTTACGAAAGTCACTCACGTATATCAAGAGCTTCCTGTGTTATATCAGGCACAGTTTTAAGTGTTTTACATATATGATCTCATTTAATTCTCACACCACCCTATGTTCGAAAACAAATTTCTCAAACTGGAAGTCTTCATTTATTTATTTGTTTAGAAATAGGGTTAGGTGTCTACTATTTGTCAGGCACTGCGCCTGAGTGTTGAGGACTTGAAGATGAAAAAAAAAAAAAACCAACAAAATAAAGCAACCTGAGCACATGGGAGAGAAACAGAGCCGGAGACATATAAGTACAGCAGAGCGTAACTGGAAGAAGGCAGGATGCCAAGTCCTTAGTGCACTGGCTTCTGACTCAGAGGGACTTGAAGTGGAATCCCAGCTCTGTCACTCACTGTTGGGTGCCTTGGGCAAGCTCTGTGACTTCTCTGGGCCATGGTTACCTTGTCCCTCAAGTGACAGTAACGATACCAATGTTACAGGTTGTTGTAAGAATTAAGAGATACCAACCTGTCAAGCACATAGTAAAGAGCTGACATCTATTCTGCACTTTAATACATGGTGTTACCTGCTTATTACCAAAATTATTTTTTCATTATTTCTTTTACTGTTAGTGCTGTATCAATTTAGTAAAGTATTATGACATTACACACAAGTTCCAGAACAAGAGGTTTCCACCTCTAATATCAATAGCTCATCACTGATTTTACCAGATTTTCCGGTGGTTCCCGAAGATGGTCTGCAGACTAACGCTGATAAGTGATTACAGCTTCTTCAGTCTGTGGGGAGAGCAGGCGAAGGCTCTCTCTCCTAGGATGGAATACTTTCTTTCCGAGATTGTGTTCTTTTTATAAATGTTTATGTTATTTTAAAATTTCGTGTGTGTGCCTTAAAATGCCCTTTCTTTATGGAATGATGGAGACAATAAAAAAAACACTTGTTAATGATTTTATTTGGCAAAATTAAAAATTGATAATCCTATGTAGAGGGACCCCCACCCCAAACTTTTAAAAATAGTTTTGTTGCTTCACAAAGCCTGGGAACCCCTGGTTTATACAAAGTATTCTTTCTAGCAAAAGCAAAAATCAACTTTCTTCCTAGAAAAAGCGTGGTTTGGGGGTCTGTTTTTTATTTTTTTCTGTGGCAAATGAGACTTTTGTGATGCCTTTTTCTGTGGCAATGGGGCTTTTGAATAGAAGACATTTTTCTAAGTGATGCATCTGCTTTTAATGACTTGAATGCTGGGATGGAACAGATATATCTTTCTGGTCTGGGTTTTCTTAAATAACCAAAAGTCTTCATGATAAAGATGGCAACCATCTAATAGAGAAATAACTCTAAGACAAAGTGCTGTGGCTGCATGATGTCGCCTCCCTGACAGCCTATAAATGGACCATATTGATGAAGTGAACGGGATTCTCTCTGGTCATTTTCAACTAGAAACTAATAACCCCCGTCATGATATCAGGCACGCAATAACCTCAGTTAAAACTGGGTTCATCAAATAAATCACTCAGGAATTTTTCTATTTCTTTCTCTGGACACATTGCACATCTGCTCAATGAAAGGAGGAAAGAAGCAATATTTCTTTGATCAGGATTTTTTTTAATATTCTTGTATCTGTCCCTTGGGATGCTATCTTTTCAAGTGGGTGCAGATAGTACATGGCTTTCTAATGAATGTAGAGAATTTATGAATTTGAACTATAAAACGAAATATGAGGGATTTGAGTTCATCTCAATCTATATTTTACATTGTCATGAGAAAATAAACCGGTCCACAAAGCTGTATTGTGCCCTGTTCACTAAATCTCCTGATCTCTCATAACCTTTCCAATATGTTCCGTTTGTGGCCACATGTGGGAGGGGATACAAACAGATGATCGCTTTGTACTTTTTTCCTCAATATGTTTAAATACATGTAACGCTTTTCATACCCTCTCAGCCGTGGACAGTCAGAGCTTGGCCAAAGAGCATCAGACATCAGCCTCAGCTAATATTGTTATATGTTAACATCTTACTGACTCTGTTAATACTTTCTAGGTAGTGGATGAAATTTGAATTTTTAAAATGGATACAGTTGTCATCCTGTGTCCTGAGGATCTCAAAAGCCCTAGGTCAGCTACCTGAGTCTTAAGGAATTATGGATGGAATATGTCTTTTCTGCTTGTAAAACAGAAAATAGCAGAAGCTGTACCACTAGGAAAGCTAAGATTTCCTGAATGTGGAATAAACAGCGAATGAAAAGGCAGAGCCTCTGGTTTGTTCTTGCTGGACCATTCTACCTGTATCCAGAGGAGACCAGTGTGATAGAGAGGGCACAGGAATGGGGTCTGGTGGATCTAAGTTCAAATCCCAGCTCTGCCATCTGCCAGCTGTGTGGCGGGACAATTATGTAAACCTTGAGTTCCTCCTTAGTGAATCTGGGATATCGGTACAGAGATCACAGAATTTTGTGAGGAATTAAATGAGTTAAGGTTTAGGAGACATTTGGCATCTTGCCTGCTGCATGGTGGGTGCTCAGTGAATCTAAGTTCCCTTTCTTTTCCTGAGTTTGAGGTCCAGCTTTGCAAGCTGTGTGACCCTGAGCAAGTTATTTAACCCCTCTGACCTCAGCTTCCTCCTCTGTAAAATAGAGATTATTATAAAATGTATCTTATAAGGTTGTTATGAATGAGATTGTGGTTATAAGTACCTAGAACAGTGCCTGAGTTACAGTAGGTATTATTTACTGTTAACTATGACTGTTACTTTTTTTCTTAAACTCTTAATGTTATTTTATTATTTCAATCACTGTTATTTTTCTTCTTCTTGCTTCTTTCTCCTGGGGTTCTGTTTCTTTATCTGGAAAATGAGGGGGTTGGCCCAGATAATATTTTCACCCTTCTGGCTCTGAACTGATGAGAAATAACGTTTGTAAGAGCCATTTACCATCTATGAATTGTTTTGCAATTTAAAATGGAAGTTTTATAATCTACATTTCCTACCAGGGCTTTCTCCTCAAAAGAACAGCAATAGTCATCATTTATTGAGTGCTTGCTATGTGCCTGGCATTCTTATTTTTCTAATATTGTCTTTTCAGTTTGGAATAATTATAGATTTACAGAAAAGCTGCAAAGAGAACAGAGCTCCTACTTGCCCTTCACCATGTTTCATTTCTGCTAAGGTTACCATCTTTCATCACCATGACATATTTGTCTAAACAGAGAAACCAACATTGACATAATACTATTAACTACACTCCAGACACTATTTGGATTCCGCCATTTTTGCATTAATGTCCTTTTTCCTGTTCCAGAAAAATGGTGACCATTTCTCAGTCTTTTCTTGTTTTTCATAGCCTTGAGAGTTTGGAGAAGTAGTGGTCAGGTGTTTTGTAGAATGTCTCTCAATTTGAGTTTATCTGCATGATTAGATGATGATTTGGGGGAAAATACTACAAAGGTGAAGTAACCCTCTTATGACATCATATGAGATTCATGTGACATCTGGAGTGATGTTACCTGGCATACTTTTAATGGAGTAGCCACTGTGAGGATGTGTCTGAGGTTTGTTCGTTCCACAGTTGAGGCGTATTTGAATGGTCTTCAGCTTTGATAATTATTATGAATAAAGCCTCTATAAACATTCTCATACAGGTTTTTGTGTGAACATAAGTTTTTCTTTTACTTGAGTAAATACCTAGGAGTGGGATTGTTGAGTCATATGTCTAGTGTATGTTTAATTGAATAAGAAACTGCCAAACTGTTTCCCAAAGTGACTGTATCATTTTACATTCCACTAGCAATGTATGAGAGTGCTAATTCTCCATATCTCTGCCAACATTTGGCATTTTCAGATTTAAAAAAAAGCCATTCTAATAAGTATGTTGTGGTTTCTAAATTATAGTTTTAATTTACATTTTCCTGATGACTAATGATTTTGAACATTTTTCACAAGCCTATTTGCACTGTACATCTTCTTTGGTGAAGGCTTTTATTCAAATACTTTGCCCATTTTTAAAGAAATTTTTAAATGTTTTCTCATTATTGAGGTTTGAGAGTTCTTTATATGAATTATAGGTACAAGTCCTTTATTAGATGTGTTATTTGCAAATATTTTTTCCTAATGTGTGGTGAGTTTTGTTTTTGTTTTGTTTTGTTTTCTAATTCTCTCAACTGTCTTTTGAAGAGTAGAAGTCCTTAATTTTAATGAGGTCAAGTTTATCATTTTTTTTCTTTTATGGATCAGGAGTTTGGTTTTGAAATACTCTCTACCCAGTGTCACAAAATATGCTTGTCATTTCTTCTAAAAGTTTTACATCTTTACATTTTATATTTAGATCAACGATTCGTTTTGAGTCCGTTTTTATCTAGAGTGTGAGGAACGGACTGAGGTTGATTTTTAGAGTATACGGGTATTAAACTATGCCAGAGCTGTTGCTGTTCACTGAAGAGACCATCCTCTCTCCATTGAATTGTCTTTGCACCTTTGTCAGAATTCAATTAACCACATATGTGCGGGTCTACTCCTGCACTCCAGAGTCTGTTCCATTGATTGATAACTATCATTTCTCTCTCATTGTTTTTATTTTATTTTGCTTTGTTTTGTTTGCATTTGGGCCAGTCTCACTGGCCCATTTTCATATAAGCAAACCTTCCTCTAAACGAGAGGGTTTCCATTCATAAGCCAGAACCCAAACATGAACCTCCCTTCTATCGCTCTTGGCCAGAGAGAAAATTAGTCTATGGTTCAGTTAAACTAAGCAATCTCATCATTGAAGTTCCAAAAAGACTTGATTAAAAAATAAATAACAGGGCTTCCCTGGTGGCGCAGTGGTTGAGAGTCTGCCTGCCGATGCAGGGGACACGGGTTCGTGCCCCTGTCCGGGAAGATCCCACATGCCGTGGAGCGGCTGGGTCTGTGAGCCATGGGCGCTGAGCCTGCGCGTCCGGAGCCTGTGCTCTGCAACGGGAGAGGCCACAACAGTGAGAGGCCTGCGTACCGCAAAAAAAAATAAATAAATAAAAATAAAAATAAATAAATAAATAAATAACAGTATCTTTGATAATATAATCCCATGGGGAAAAGGTTAGAAAAGGGGTGGAGCCAGAGGGTGGGGTCCAGAGAGACCATTCTGTCTGGCCTTGCCTCCTCTGGCCCCCTAAACACCCAAAAAGTAGCAGCCACATGTTCTCCCTCCAATAAAACAGGCCTGCTAGGACCGCGACCCTGAGAGTGTTAATGGTGATGTCCGTGCCATTCCCTTTATAACTATCAAGAAAGAGCCTTGAGCAGGGCTTTGCAAAGATGGAGTGTTGGAAAAAATACCCCCAAGAACCTCAAAACTCTCTTTTTTGAATCATTATTGAATTCAGATAATCGTGCCCTTTAAATTTAAAAATTGTGACCAACCAATGAAAAGTCCTTTAAATTGATCTGGCTGGACTATGTACAGAAGCATTCAAGTTCACTATATGTTTACATTTTAAAAATAATATTTATGGGTGTAGTTTTTTTCCACCACAAAGGTACTGTTTATAACTCAACAAAAACACTGCACTCATTTTTTTTTTAATGCAAGGAACTTGCACAGGATAACTTCAAGTAGGCAATTTAGAATATACTCTCAGACCACAAAATCCAGTTTGTGGCAGAGTTTCACCAATCAGGCCCATTCTAAGGGGGCAACTTCTCATCCAAAGAAATAACACTTTTTAATAATTAAATATTCAAACCTCTCCAATTTGGACTGATGTTAAAGAAAGAGACACTTTATCTGTCCATTTAGAGGAGCCCCGTTGCAGCACCCCTTCGCCTCATATGGACTTGGCCAAGTGTGAGGCCAAGCGTATTTTCTGAAATTTAAGCATTTTCAGTAAGAACCTGATATGACCCTGCTGAGCTGTTAGACACCTGTTAGGCTTGTACCCCAACACCAGAATGACAAAGGAGGGCTGTCAAACAAGAGGGCCTTGAATTAGTCCAACAGAACACACCTTTGTGGGTGCCTTCGGGGACTCTGGCTTAATGAATAAAAAGGAATGATTTATAATTAGTCCAGCAATTGTGCCTGAATGGGTGTTTCCAAAGTGATTGAAATGTGTGCCTTAACCAAATTGCAAAGTGCCTATCATTTTAATTATACGTGGGTTTTTTTTTGTTTTCTTCCTGCTTGGAAAACCTATTTTCTATAGACAAAAGGCAAAGGGGTGAGAAACGGCTGTTTCTTAAGAAACTACTATGTGGTCAGCACATCGCATTCATTACCTCATCTTAGCCTCACAGAACTGCCCAGAAATAGGTAGCAAATTCCAAATGAGTGGAGCTCAAAAATGAGGTTTGATATATTTTTGTTTATCCCAGAGAAATGATGGCATTCCCTAGAAATTGTACCTGTCTCTTAGGGTCACTCTAACCCATAGTAAGTGCTGTTTAAGTGTTTAATGAACAGACACACCCTGGAATTTCAGCATTGTAAGTCTCCATCCAAGTTAGGTAGCCCAATTATCCACCCACCCAGGCCCCTTAGCCTCTGATGGATGAGACCAAGATCTGGTCCAATGGCCTTAACATCCCACAAATTTACCAAGTGGGTTCTGAAAAGCCAGAGCAAGGCAGAGGTCAGTGAAGTTTGATTCCTATTACCTATGAGAGTGGTCCCTGTTCATTAACATCCATGTCACCCCCCTACTTCAAATCCTGCCAGGAATGCCCCCTGCCCCGACTCAGGATGAAATGCAGACCCTTTGCCTCGGCCTCCAAGGCCCTGCAGAATCTCCTTCTGCTTCTGCCCCAGTTCTCCTGTCCCCTGGGTGCCCCCAGCACACAGACCCCTTCCCTGACCCCATTCCTTTGCTGCAGCCCTTTCCTGCCACCGCACTTTCCTATGCAATGGTCTTTCTCATCCCTTAGTTTTTGGCTTAAATGTCACCTTTTCCAAGAGTCCTTCCTTGAAGGTTTCAAGGACGTGTCCTCCCATTATGTTCTGTTTCACACCCTGCCTGTTTTCCTTACAGCATTTACTACTATTTGTAATTATATGGTTATATGTTTGTATACTTGAGTTTTTTTGCCTCCCGTCTAAGTAGAAACCTCGGTGGAGGAAGGATCTTTGTCCGCTTTAGTCTCCAGTATATACATTCATTACGTAGGGCACCTGGTACAGAGCAGACACCCAATAAACGTTTGTTGAATGAATAAAAAAGAGAACCAACACGCTGAGGTTGCTGAAGAACAGCGAGAACAGCCATCACTAGAGAACAGCTCTGCTTTCCCGGGAATCACTGTGCTGCAGCTTGTGGCTATAATCACAGATCATTCCAAGTGGAGTGTGTCATCTTCTTGCACCACTGCAGGCTCTGGACACGAGGCATCCTTTGCTGTGGCAGGAGCCCAGCACCTAGGACAGCCTGGAGTTTCTGTCCAATGGGGTTGGAGAGTCTTGCCACCCAGGTGCAGCCCTGTTGACACTCGATGTCCTGCTTTCAGATCTGAGGAGCTCCAGGCCCAGCCACAGGCCCACAGGCCTTTTGTTTTCCTCTTGCCATAATCAGATGGTTAGCCAGGGGGTTAGCCACGCGGGCTGTAATTCATGCTTGCTGCTGGCTGTCATAACCAGAGTACCCAAGGGATGATGCCGCAGGAGCCGATTGAAACCCTTAGCCAGTCTAGGCAAGAAAGGGGAAGTGGGGAGGCTTACAGGAAGAGAAGGAGAGAGGAAGAGGCGGAGGAGGAAGAGAAAGAAGAGGAAGGAAGGGGCATGGAGGAGGGGGATGCCCACACTAAGGGCTTTCTGGGTGCAGTGCACCATGCCAGAAACAGGCATCCATAACTCCTTTATGCTCCTCAATCCCCTATGAGTTAAGAGGACACTGAGGCTGACAGAAATGACATAAGGTGCCTGAAGTCACCCAGTTACTAAGTAGCAGAACTGAGATCAGATTTGTTTAAGATAACCCAATCCTTTTAAACCAAATCCCTCTTGGTTGACAAGCTGGCATCTTCTTCATATGGAGCTCCATTCCTCTTAGCTCTCTCTCTTACACACAGCCTTTTACGGAACACACAAGCCACCCTACAAATCTAGAAAGTAGCTAAAGGGAGGACTCAGGCAAAAAGGTGCTGTGGCATTAAAGAGGCCCAGTAGAGAAAACCGAGGCTGGGATTCTTGCCACCTTAACCTCCCTATTCCTGCCCGGGTGCTGACTACAGAAATGATAATGGTGAATGATGATGATCATGATGCTAAGGCTTTGATTTAATGAGCATTCACTGCGTGCAAGCCCTAGAACTGAGAGCTACTAGAATTGGTCCCATTTTACAGATGCAGAAACTGAGGCACAGTGAATCACACAGATAGGAAGCTAGGAAGGCTTAGGACTTGGTCCATCTGCCCCTAGCAAGAGCCCATAAGCACTACCCCACAGTGCTTCAGGGAGGAGTTGTTGAAAGGAAGACCCGTGAGACTTAAAATTGCTGGTTCTTGCCCAAATGTCACCTTTCTCCTAACATGGAGCCTCCAAGTTGTGTATCCAGGAGCCAATGGTCCCAGGTCACATGCAACCCCTGGAACAAGCTGTCCCACAACTGTTATTCTTTAGGACCCAGCTCAACTGCCACCAGATCCTAGAAGCTTTCCCAGAGCCTCCCCTCCCCCGTAGGATGAGCTCCTCTCTCCTCTGGGCCCAGAGCCGGGGGCGACATGCTACATTCTGCTCATGCTTCTCTGTCACCTCCAACTCCAGCCCACCAACTGGTTGAGGGCAGAGACCATGTTGTTTCCACTTAGCGATGCCCTGTCACTCCTTGGCACACAGCAGGTGCAAAGAAAATCACCTCTGTGTGGGTTGAACTAAGGAAGGGATTTAGGTATGGAACCCATCCCAGAGAAGATGACTGCTACTTTGCAGCCCAGCAGCAGAAAGCTGTTGCTTTCTAACAGTGATGGGATCTGAGCACCAGCGGGCTGGCTACACCACCTGTCCCCTTCAATCCCAGGCTGTTTGTTTCTTCCTTGGGGCCGTGTGGTATGGGCTTTGCATCTGCCCAAGCTAGACTTGGCTTTCACTCTTCCCTTCTTGGCTAACTGACTTTGAACATGTCATTTGATTTCTGCTGCTCAGTTTCTTCACCTGCAAAATAGGCAGAGTGATGTGGTGAGGATTAAGTCAGGCAGTGCATATGAGCAGGAATAGTGCCTGGCTCATAGGTCTCAGCTGTTGGCATTACGTATTTGCATATGGAGCCACACCCACTCCCTCACTCCGTAGTGCCCATCGCAGCACTGTGTGAGATCATGCAGGCAGTGTGCCGTCACAGATACTCAATAAATGTGAGCCCACTCCACAATAAATGTGAGGAGGAGCCCACTGGCCCTTTAACACTCTAAGCAGACCAGGTGGGACCCAAACAGGAGACTCCACCAGCAAAGCTGCATGATCCGTCACAGCCCAGGGTGGGGAAACTCAGCCGAAAGAGCTGGAAGGGAGACTCCTGTACCTGCCAGGGATGTGGAAGATAAAGGCTTCCGGAGGCCAGATTTAAAATGATGAAGTGAGTGAGAAGACAGCAGGGGGAAAATGGGGAGCTTCAGAAAGAGAATTGGAGTGAGTTGGGGAAAAGCGCAGTGTGCGGAGACAGGAGTGGACGGATGAAGTGTGATAAGAAGATTATGGGCTGCTGAGAGCTGGAGTGGGCAGTGAGGAGGGAGCCGGTGATGAAGGAGAGGTAAAAACTTGGCTGCGATAGCCAGATGGATCAAAGGTAATGACGTGCAAAGGGGAGAGCGGATGTGTAGGAGCAAGACAGAGAAACTCGAGCTGAGCTGGCCAGTGTGGCCCAGCCCAGGGCCCCTAGAGCCAGGATAAGATGTCCTGCCAAGTGTGTGTGTGCACGTGTGTGTATGCGCGTGTGCACGTGCGCAAATAGACGAGAGCACAAATAAGCACATGTGTTGTGTTCATCCGAGCAGTTCTATTCAATCTAAAGGACCGAATGCATATACTCTCAAGTGTACAAGAGTAATGTGTGCCATTGCACATAACCAACAGCAGTGCTAATAACATCAGCAACGACAATAAAAGCTGCCATTATTAGCCACTCATTACGTGCTAGCCACTCTGCTATAAGCCTTGATGATCCAAATCTTCACAATCATCTTGTGGAGTTGGCACTATTATTCTCCCCATTTTAGAGGTAGGAATTTAGGCTCAGAGAGGTTAAGTTACTTGCTCAAGGTCACACAGCCGTAAGAGGCAAGGCCAGAATTCAACACTGTATCTGACCGGCTAAATAGCTGGTACCATTGTTAAAAACATCCCAGATTATAAGCATCCAAATTCTTTACAGTTGATATTCCCTCAAAATAACTTCTTAGTTGGAAAGCAAGCAGAGCTGGTGGAACACAAGAGACCACCTGGCTGGCCAGGGTTTGTAACTTAGGACCAATGTCCAGCACGTTCCAGAGGAGTCCCAGGATCTGAAAGTGAATCGGGCCTATGTTTCACACTGACATCCACAGACCATTCAATGGCCAAGGGCAGCATACATGCCCAAGGCTGCTTTTCACCATTAAAGAGTGAGGCCACAACCAGTTTGCAGGCTGCCATCTACCTGCCTTGGCAGCTACTGGCCATACACATTCTAATGAAAAAGTAGTTATACCTGGTAAGTATAAGGAAAAGCAAAACAAAACGTTTTCATGAAGCAATGCTGCTGTTTCCAAAAGGGCATCAAAGAAGGATTTATTTTATGCTGAGGACTGTATGAAGAGCTATTCCAAGCCCAGTATTAGACAGCAGGAAATTGTGTGAAGCAACCTTGGAAAATCAGTTTTTCTGTCCGGAATTGAATTCTGATTGCACCTTTTGGTGGCGGTTCTTTCTTTCACAGTCTCTTCCTTCCGTCGCCATTGGTGTCTGGCTTTTTGGTCAGTGGCAGGGAAGCTCAACCAAGCCCACATTTGTTTTTCTTGGTTAAGGTGAGTCATGGTCGGGTCGTATCCCAAACCATAATGACCACATCATGAGTGTTTGTCTAGCACCAGCCACAGTCACCTGGTTATCTCATTCCACCCTCTTTACTGTTTTACAGTTGATGGGCTGTGTCTCACTTCTCACCTTTTCCTCTGGGTCCGATGATAATTCTCAGAGACGACAAGGCAAAGGAAGTAATTGGCGTTGGGCAGTTTGGGGGGCAGAGCTTCTGTGGTACATTGGACATGGGCTCTGGGGTGTGGCTTTGGGAAAACTGCCAACAGGGATAATAAAGACACCAAATTTGCAGGCTCTTTGGTGGGGGTTATATGAGATGGGTCCATGTCAACGGCAGGGACCATCATGGAGCCCTGCACTGGGTAAGCAGTTAACAAATGTTGTGTTGTGAATAATATAATTTGCTTCCTAAGGCTGGTTCTGGGTGTGTGTATTGAGCCTATGTCTGATTAATAGTATGTTGGTGTTTTGACTTCATTATACTGTTGTGTTTAAGGGACTAGGGGGTGGGGTGCAAAGGTGAATGGTACATGGGATATTCCTTTAAAAAGGTCAGTTCTGATCAAGGGAAAATGTTGACAAATAGCTGTAAAACAAAGCCATAAGGACGTTACAGGATGGAACTGGAGTTCATGGGAAGGAAAGACTACTTCTAGGCTAGGCAGTTAGGGAAGGCTTCCTGGAAGAGTTGGTCCTTGACTTGACTGGAAAGAGCATACAATATTGCCAAGTGGAGGCTGGAGTAAAGGGAGGAATTCCAGGAGTAGAAATGAGATGACCAAAGGCACAGAGGCAGGAACACTCTAGTTACTCAGAGAAGTCTGTGAATTCTTCCCATGAATAACTGGTCATAACATCTGATTTGCTCTGACTTTTCCTTAGGGTTTTTCTCAGTACTGATGTCTAGTTACTTGTGTTAGTCAGGATAAGTCTATCCTGCTATGTAACAAACAATCTCAGTGACTAAATACAACTAAGTTTTGTGTCTTGCTCCTCTCACAGTCTGTTGGGGAGGGGCTACGTTCCACACAGAATTTTTAGGAACCAAGGCTCCTTTTGACTAGTGGCTTCATCATCCCCCAGCACCCAGAGTTCTCTACTGGACTGAATCTGGCTGACGGATAAATGAAAAGAGTATGTGGAGCCCACAGAGGAAGTTTTAGGGACCAGGCTGGAGGTGGAGACCTCATTTCTACCAATATTCCATTGGCCAGAACTCAGTGATGTGGCCCACCTAGCTGCAAGGGAGGCTGGAAAATGGAGTCTTCCTGCACACCCAGAAGTAAACTAAAACAGGTTTTGTGAAACCAAATAATATTGTCCCTGTCACAGTTTTCTATAACTGTAGGTATTTTGGCAAGCAACTTGAAGATGAGTATAATAAATCCTCAAGTTAAGTATTCTTTTGAGTTTGCAGTGACGACTGTATATTTTATTCTTGTGCCCAGAGAGAATCTTGATATATCTTGCAGACCATCTATTTACAAGCCCCGCACAGATTCATGGCATAACGTGTATCATTCGATCTCATGAGAGGTAGTAGAACAGGTGCGTTGATTCCTCCATTTAACCACTGAGGAAGCTGAGGCAGGAGTGACCCTGGACTCAGGGTTCTTTTTTGCCGATGATCCAACCCTATCAGTTCCAATGAGGACATGAGCTATGGAAGGAATTCCATTGCCTCTGTGGTCTCTGATGTTAGAGCCATGATTCTCAAATGGGGACAAATTTGCCCCCCCAGGAGATGATAGGCAATGTCTGGGGACGTTTTTGGTTACATCTGGGGGGGTTGCTACTGGCATCAGGTCGGGGGGAGGCTAGGGATGCTGCTAAACCTCTGCAAAGCACAGGACGGCTCCCAGGACAAACAATGATCTGGCTCAAAATGTCAATAGTGCCAAGTTGAGAAACCCTGCTTTAAAGACCACAAAAAGACCAGTGGCTGGAGTGTAGTCAGAGGACAGTGTGGGAATGACATCCAGGGCTTGTGACTGGCAGGACACAAGCAGCGCCCACCGGTTATGGTGAAAGCAGTCAGCAACTGCCACCAAAACGCTTTGTCAAGTGCCCACATATCAGGATTATGACCCCTATTGCCAAACCAAACATGTTAGTAAGCAAGGCAGACCTCTTTGACGATGTGTGTCCATAACCACAAGAAGTACTCAAGAGATGTCATGCAGTGCACAGTTAACAGGTCATCCAGCACATTCTAAACACTGTACAAAAGCACAGAGGGAAGACTGGGACGGAATGACAAATTGTTGAGCACGGTGATTTCTGGAGGACGAAACTGAGTTATTCTATCTTGGCTACCATGTGCTTTTCTAAAGTTTCCAACATTTCTAAGTTTAGTTTGTATTTTTTAAAACCTTTTTATTTTGATATTATTTTTAACGTACAGAAGTGTTGCAAGAAGAGTACCAGAAACTTCCAGAAACAGGTTCACCAAATGATTACATCTGACCCTGTTTGCTCTATCACTCCCTCCATCCCTCTCTCTCCCTCAGCCATTGTGCCTCCTTACCCCTAAGTATGTGAATGATACATTTATCAAAATCAGGAAATTCATTTCTTCTTCCCTTTAACCTGGAACAGTTCCTTAGCCTTCTTTTGTGTTTCTTGCCCTTGTCATTTTTGAAGATTATATGCTAGTTATTTTTTTGCAGAACATCCCTCAGTTGGGGCTTGTCTGCTATCTCCTTGTGATTAGATTCCGGTTATGCATCTTTGACAGGAATACCACGTAAGTGATATTGTGTCCTTGTAAACATGCATTAGGTTTTAAATAAAAGGGAAAATGCTATGACAAAGAGATGACTTAATAAATGAATATAGCCCCACTCCCCACCAGTCCCCACTCCGTCTCCTCCATGGTCAGGAACCACGGCCCTGTCTTATTCATCTGGACGTTCTTCGCAGTGTTTAGTACTTATCTCTTTTACAATTCATTTCATTCATTTGTCGAACGTTTCTGGAACACCTACGACTCTGTGCTCACCTTTCATTCTTTCATTTCACCTCCTTCGTTGGCCAAACCTTTCCAGAGCACAAGCTCTGTGCTGAGGTTTGGATCATGCCCCAAGCACAGTAAGCAACTGAATATTTCTGAATCGAAGAACGCTTTTTGCCACATCCTAGCAGATGTGTGTGGCCATCCAGGGTGTTTTTCCCTCTTCAGTGGCTTCCCAGGTATTCTTTCCTACCTCTATCTCAGTGCTTACGATATTCAACCAAAATTCTCTGTCTCCCCAACTTGTCTTCAAGCTGCTTGAGGAGAGAAACCAAGTCAGGTCCATCTCCAGCTCCCAGGAGCCTAGTCCAAGACATTACATCAGTGCTTCATACGCATTTCCAGAATAAACGGCATTTACATAATCAGACTGTATGGATGGGTGACTTTTTCTTTGAGGAAATTGTCTAAGAATGCCCATTCTGTTGAACCAATCATCCTTCAGTTATACTTATAAAGAAGTCAGGAGCCACCTAAACGCAGCAGGAACCCAGGAAACTGTACACACACACAAGCACACACACACACACACACACACACCTGCTCTTTTGGAGAGATTTGGAGTTACTATCAGTTCAGAGTGTATTTCTTTAATCAGAACGGTCCATTGTGCCCCATACTGGCTAATTCCATACTTCTAGTATCTTGGAAATTGAACATCAGATTGTATTATTAAAGCAAAGTCATTTGAGAGCAGCAACAACTACGCAGCTGCCCGTGCTCAAAGCCCCACATGTTCATTTCATAACTACCAGTTGTCCTGGTAACTTTCTTTGCTTTTAACTCCAAAACCATGAAAAGTAAATGGGAATGAGCCACTTTAAATTAACTGTGAGACACAATTACATTTTGACAGTTTAATTGCATTCTTTCTCCCAGCCTAACTTTCTAAACAAGATACTGCACATATCAAGTATGCCAATTGTATTTTTAGATTCTTTTGCAATTAAGAAAGTATCCCTAAAAGAGATAAAATAATTGGTGGACTAAATGGTTCTTTCTTGAGGGAACTATATTAAGGAATGAATGCTGAGACATTACATCCGTAGTAATTAGCTTTGAAACCACTGTGGACAGATGGAGACTCCTCCTTGAAGCCACAATCCTATTCGTCACCCCCTCCTTTCTGCTCCACGTTGCCAAGCCAACAGAGGGCCAAGAAATGCCTTGGCCGGCAAGGATTGGGTGGATTCATTGCCCTGTGGTCTGAGCGCCCCAAGGTGGTTCCAGAGATGGCATCATCTGTGTGAACCAGGGCAGAATTGTTATTGACGTATCCTGGGAGGTGACTTCAGCATCTGCGAACTTTGGATGAATCTAGAATATGATTTGTCACTGTTAAAATTCCCAAAACTTATTCAAAATATTCAGTGGGGTGGGCTAGGGACACATGATGAGCTACAAAAGGTAAGATCTTAAATGGTACAATCTAAGTCGGTACCATCAAGATGCACATGTATTAAAAAAAGACGGAAAGGATGAACATCAAAACATTAACCTCTGGATGGCGGGATAATGGTGAGCTTTACTTCTGCATCCTTTCCTTTTATAACCAGCAAAAGCAGGTGTTACACATATCTCTACAGGGTAGGTTGAAATAGCATGTCGTTGAAACCAAATTCAGAATGATGACCATAAAGCATCTATATGTGATAGTACCTCTCGTGGGCTGAATTGCACCTCCCCTCTCCAAATATGTGGAGGTCCTAACCCCCAGTACCTCAGAATATGGCCCTGTTTGCAGATAGAGTCCTTAAAGAGGTAATCAAGTTAAAATGAAGTCATTGGGGTGGGTCATCCATTCTGACCGGTGTCCTTATAAGGAGATTAGGACACAGATGCACACAGAGGGAAGAGGATGTGAAGACACAAGGAGAAAATGGCAATCTACAAAGGCGAGAGGACTCAGAAGAAATCACCCCCACTGACACCTCGATCTTGGACTTCCAGTCTCCAGAACAGTGGGAAAAGAAACTTCTGTTGTTTAAGGTGCCCACTGTGGATCTTTGCTAGGGCAGCCCAAGCAGACTGAAACAGCACCATTAAGTTATAACAATGGTGATATGACCTGTGCAATTGCTCAGGGACCAGTGCTCAGAAAGGCCCTGCACTTGTCTCAGTGTTCTGCTGTTGCTGTCTTAAAATTCTTAATAACTTCTGAATGAGCAGCCCCACGTTTTCATTTTGCACTGGGCCATAAAGTATTTAGTCAGTCCTGATTGTACCCATTAATCCACATGTCTCCACTCTTCAAGGTAGGCCAAGTAGGTGCTATCTTATTTACTAAGCATTTATTGAGCACCTGCTGTGTGCCAGGCACTTTGCTCCTAAACACAGAGAAGAAGTAAGCTCACACCTTATCCTCTAGGAAGCTGAGCTGAAGATCAGGAAAGGCTTGTAGACAAACAGCTCAGTGTCCACATGTGGAGGAAGGAAAGGCAGCGCCAAGGAAGGCGCGTCCCCGCTCTAGATGGCTTCACACCACCCAAAGCCCATTCTAGAGACAAGGAAATTGAGGCTGACCTGCCCGAGTTTCAGCCAGCTGGTCAGTGAGACTCAAACCCTGGTCTTAATGTCTTCTTTCCATGAAGTCTCACCACTCCTAGAAGTGCCCTATGTGACTTCCCATATAGTTAACACACAGACCGAGGGGACATGGAGCAGGTGTGTGGTATATTCACACCTGACGATTAGCGAGGCTGCAGGTGCTTTGTGAAGTAATTTTAAAGGCTCATGTTCGCAGCACGGGGTTCATGAATCACACAAAGTGGATGGGAGCTGGCTGCAGGATACAGAGCCTGAAACCAGGGGGAGAGATATCTAAAAGGGAATGGCCTTGGATTAAATCATTTTAGAAACAATAGTGTCTGGGTCTGTTCCTGGGGCCACAAGGGCCTCTTATGGGGGAGTAATAATGTCCACTCTCTACTGACTTTCCAAGTGTCTGCTCAATCATTTATTTCCCACTGTTGGCAAAATAACTGATACAAGAAAGCTCCATGCTCAGAAATTATAAATGAAGACAATGGTAGACTACAGTCTGCATTATTGGCAAATATAAAGCCGATGGTTTTATTTCTATTAAATATAAAGCACCTGTGTACCATCATTCCCCGCCACTCCCCAGTCTGATGGATTTTGTTCAGTGTCTAAGAACGCCTTCCTCGTTTAGCTCAGAAGAGTTTTGCCACCTTAATGACCTCGCTACTTAAGATATCTATTATTTAATTATGGTTAAGAGATGGGTAAGATGAATTCTTTTCCAAACTTTCAAGCAAGTGAAACTTTGCATTTATTAAAGCAGGGATGAAAGAAACATCTCTTTCTCTGGCACCAACCAGTCCTGGAATCAGCACTCCCCCTGCCAGACATGCAAAGGGTCTTCAGTCCCCCGCGGGCCAGTTCAGCACCACTGTTTCTCAGATAGCAGACCCACTTGGACCTGTTAGCATGAGTGCCCCACAGGCCATCAGGAAGAGGCACAAGACTCCATTATAACGTCTCTTAGCACTTTCTGCACCACCACGCCGTGCTGGTGGGTACCTGGCTGTTCAAGAGGGGCCTGCAAATGGGATTACAGACAGAACATCACCTTGCCTGTCCCCTCCAGCCGGGTGAGGGAGGAGGCGGATCGCACTCAGCAAGCAGCTGTATCCTTTGATTTTCTCGGAGACCTCGTGCCAGGCCTGTTGCCCCCTGACCGAGTTCCACTTTGATGGGTGAACCAACACCCCCCAAGTCGGGGCTGCCATCGGGGCGCCTCCGTGCGGGCAGCTGGGGGAACTGAGTCACAATGATGCAGTCTGAACACCTCTCTGCACGAGCAAGGTTGTGTCGCCTTCTTTCAGCTTTTATTTTGGGGTCGTCGTGGTGATCAGTGTGTGTGTGCGTGTATGTGCACGTGAATGTGTGTTTTCTGCCAGCTCCTCTAGAACGTGGCAGTCTAGAGAAAGGGTCCACGGGGTTCCAGGGAAGCTGAGGACAATCAGTTGATCAGGGCATCTGGGCCAGGCAGGCAGAAAACTGTCTTAGCAGCTTATAAAAGAAACACACACACACACACACACACACACACACACACACACTGAGCTATTTGAGGTATCACCTTGCTTGTCCAAGTTCAGCAGAGTTGACAACTCTGGGCCTCGCTTCGTGCTGTTTGGACCTTGCCCGAAACCCCTCCAACTGTCCTAAGCAGGAGAGAATAGGCCCTCTGCTAATTACCCCAGGGGCCAGCTTTCTGCTCCTTTGAAGAGCTCGCTTTGATGTGATGCAATTCTGCTGCCAGGCCCGGCTGTGCCCAGATTAAGCACATAATAAGCAATTATCAGCTGGGCCCTAAGAGCGCGGCTCAGGCAGCAGAGTGGAAACTGGCCTGCACCCGCCTCCGACTATCCTGGCCTCCGCCAACTCCCCCGGGGCTGGAGTAATTCACTTACCCACTTCCCTCTGCACTCCTGCCCTTGGCGACATCCTTCCCATCTGTAAAATGGGACTGAGGGGGCTCATCAAGGAACCTGCTCGGAGGGCTCCACCCTGCCGGCCACACCGTGCTTTAGCTGCTCCTCGGGGCACCAGAAAAATACTGGGAGAGACAACCTCGGGTAGCATAGAGCCTCGGGGAGGACAGGCTCCGCCGTCAGAGTCTCAAAGTCATTAGGGTGACTGTGTGACCTTGGCCAAGGAATGAACCTTCTCAGGTCAGCACCCCCTCCTGGAAAGGCAGGACACTAAGGGAATCCACCTGCAGGATGGTGGGGGACTAGAGTGCAGGGCCGGCACCCGGGGACTCACTACACCCTCGAGGGCCATATCACCATCACGTTCACATATTTGGTCACAGGCCCTGAGGTGGGGATGGATGGGCTCGTAATAAGATAACTGAGGCACAGGCAGAGTGACCTGCACGTCGTCTGCCCTAAAGACCAGGGAAAGAGAGTCGAACTGAGGTTTGAAGACATTATAAAGAAGCGGTTTGGTGAGATCTGAGTCCCACCCTCCACCAGAAGGTCTTTAGGGGCAAGACCTGGGGGTCTTTTCTGGTTTTGTCCATCAGACGCTGAGTCCTGTCCTGACAGCTTTCCTCAAAGCACAGGACACGTCTCACAGCTAGGAGGAAAAATCCACCAGAGGGAAGAGCCTTCTCTTGTCACAAGGAGCGTGGGCTCTTCCACATAAAGGGGCTCCAATCTTTCCAAGACTCTCTTCCCTGTTCCTCAAATTCCTTTTGTTTCCCCATCAGACGTCAGGCTTGAAAGACAGAGGTCCCTGGAGAGGGGACACAGGACTTCCCTTCCAGGTGGTTCCCTGAACCTGGCACCCGGTAAATCTGCAAAAATCCACCTCCAATAAGAAACTCCCCATCCACTTCCCCTGGTGGCCATGCGGTCATCTCTGAATTCCCATAATTCCCTCTGTTGGGCCCTTACCTCTGGGGTCTTGCAGATGGTTCCATGGCGGCAGATGAATGGGGCTCTGAGCATCTTGGGGCAGAGATCACATCCTGCTCATCTCCGTCCCTCACAGGTGCGTAGTCTAGGAACCTTTGCTTTTTCCTCTTTCTTTCTTTCTTTCTTTCTCTTTCTTTCTTTCTTTTTCTTTCTTCCTTCCTTCCTCCCCCCTCTTCCTTCCTTCCTTCAACAACTCTATTTTCCTTTCTTTCTTTCCTTCTTTCTCCACCCCCCCTTTCTTTCTTTTCTTCCTTTTTTCTTTCTTTTAATTTAAGCCAGTGGCCTGAGATTATATCTGGAGAGAAGTTTTGGCGGAGAGGGGTGGGGCTGAGCCCAGGCGTCTGGGTGGAGGGCACTGCCACAGAGGGAAGCACCAGAGAGCAGCCACCTCACAGCTGTGCGTACAGCTAGCCTTTGCCATCTCGGCAAGTTCTGGAAAGTTCTGTCTCCTTCACCCTGGGGAGCCTGGCCCTCACTGCCGTCCTCCTTTCAGCCCCTCAAATGAAGCAAGCTCTCTCCTGTTCCTGTTCCTTCACACATGTTCCTCTTCCTCTCCTTTAACGACTTACGCCCAGCTCAAGTCCTTCAGAATTCAGCTCCCTCCTCCAAGAAGGCACCTCTGGCTGCCCAATCCAAACAGGGGCCCCTCCTCAGTTCTTTTCCTTCATGGCCCTTATCCCAGTTCTCCTTCAAATACCTATTTGTGGGAGTATCTGATTAACACTCACCTCTGACACTCACTCACCACCCACCTCCGCCTGCCCTCTGCCCCTATCACGAGAGCCTCAGGTCCCACCACCCCTTTCACTCACAAGAAGCTCAGGGCTGTGTTCAAGAGGGATTTTAACAGCAGCCAAAGCCAGCAAATGTTCCCTTAAAATGAAATGCGCCCCCCTTCCCAAAGGGGAGCGTGATTGGCATTCGCCTCCTTTGGGAACCGTCTCCACGACCCCCTCCCACCCCCAGATACAGGAGCCACCAGAGCAGCCTGCCCTCGAGGTAAAAAGCCTCTGAGCCCTCAGGGAGGCTGGAGAAAAGGGTATAGCTGCAGGGGGTGGGAGGCCGGCACAGGCAGTTTTCACATCTCAGGACCTGAAAATGATTGCCTTCCTCTCCTCTCTCTGCGGGTCGGTGGGGAGGCGTGTTATGAGCTGGTGGCTTCAGGCTGGACCTGGAGTCGGAAGAGGCGGCAGCTCTCAGGGGTAACTTAGCAAGTCCCTCCTCACCCATCACAGCTGAGGCCAGATCCATCTGCAGCCCATCCGCGGGGTCTTACGAAGCCTGCCCCGCCACCGGCCTGTTCCAGCGGCTGCGAGGGGGCCGGACCAGGGAACCCGGGAGATGCCTGTCTGGCAGAGAAAAACGAGTGTAACAACACTGATAAAAAGAAAGGATGGAGCCAAGCCCTGCCTTCCGCTGGGGCCTGCTACAAGGAGGGGACGCGGAGAGGTGGTCCCCACTAGAGACCCCAGATTCCAGCGGTAGAAGCCAAGGGCCTCCCAGAAAACCCCGTGGGGACGTCTTTTTCTTCCCACCCACAGTACCAGGGACAAGATCCGGCACACAGAAGGGTCTGGGATCGCTTCCTCTAGCGGTGAAACGTAAAGGGAGAAACGCTGGGTTTGGGGTTAGACAGGTCAGGGTTTAAATCCAAACTGGGTCACTTGCTGAACAAGCCCTTAATCTCTCTTAGCTTCTTCTTTTTTTTTTTTTTTTGCGGTACGCAGCCCTCTCGCTGTTGTGGCCTCTCCCGTTGCGGAGGACGCGCAGGCTCAGCGGCCACGGCTCACGGGCCCAGCCGCTCCACGGCATGTGGGATCCTCCCGGACCGGGGCACAAACTTGTGTCCCCTGCGTTGGCAGGCGGACTCTCAACCACTGCGCCACCGGGGAAGCCCTCTCTTAGCTTTATCTAGTTTCATCTTCCTTGATCTTCCATGTGGGTTACATACAGCCCTTATGAGGTCCTTGGGATAGCTATGGGTGAAGTTATGGGTGCCCTGCACATGTTACCCCTGTGCACGTGCCAGCATCTCTCCCCATGTAATGAAGAAAATGTATGCCCTGGGCAGAAAACATGGCCTTAAATGGGGGTGTCTCTCTCCCCCCACCCCCTGCCTCTGTCAGAGCTAGGATTCATGCCAGTGTTTCCCGTCGCTTTCTTGAGTCTGGAGCTCACTGTGATTCATATGAGAATTCACTTCCCCTGCACATCTTCTTAGCTTGGATAGAAAAATTACAGTAAATGATTAGGATGAGAACAGACAAGGGAGCCTGAGTTTTGAAAAGTGCTTTAGAGTTGGCAGCATTTTTATGTACGGCCTCTCTTGACAGACAAGGAGTCTTGTTGGAATGAAAAACACAAAACAGGTGGAAGTAAGTAAATAAATGGTTCAGCAGCCCCGCCAGTCCAGGAGCACGCATCTGGCTTGAGGTGTTGCCAGTGGCTTGTGCCTGCTCTGACGGCAGGGTGCCAACAGCGCCCCATGGCCTTTGGAAGCACTGGTAGAAAGGCTGGTAAAGAGGGAATTCCATAGTGATCAGAGTGATCACCAGGCCCCTAAAACTCCATAGTGAAACCTATTCATTGGAGCTGTTATACTGTCACGGTTTTCTTATTTATACGTTCCTCTTTAAGAAGGATTTGGCATGACTTACCACAAAGACTCTCTCTGTATTATACATACAGATCTATACACACACACACATATATACACACACACATACATACACATACAGTTCAAAACAGGATAAAAGAAATAGATGAAGAAATCAGGTTGAAAGGGAAATAGAAGTAAAAATCAGATTAATCCAAGCATAAGGCTGTAAAATCTGGAACAGTTGCTACATGTGGGATGGGGAAGTGGGCTTTATTTACACTCATGCAAAGACTTCCTTTTACTTTACCCCCAGATCCCATCCTCAGAGCTACCCGGACACACTTGTGGCTACCGGTATAGCAAATCCCCCACCTGGTGGCGTCTTGTCTCACGTCACCATTTTACATCTAATTTATTTCCTGGCATGAAACCAGCTCTACCTTTAGAGCTGTGGCCTTCGCCATTTTTCACCTGGGAATCTCCCAGGTATCGGACAGCTCCCAGGTCTGGGGAAGCCATCTGCCTCAGCCTGTTGAAGAAGAGCAGGCTGAGCCTCTTTGGAAATTTTGGACACAGCAGAAGAGATATGTGCTCCGTGAAATATAGTTGTTCAGATGTTTTTAATTCTGTTGTGTGGTTACAGCCATGGGTGCCTTCCTCCACCACGTGGATGACCATAGCGCTTCCTCTGGATGCCAGAAGGACGCTACTCTGTAATCTATAGAGAAACCAGCGCATCCATTGACAAGCGACATGGTGCACTTTACTTTCCTCGTAGTGTGGAGACAAGATGACTTATTATCCCAACACATTCTTAAAGAGAAGTTCGCTACGAGGGACAATGGAAACGAATTTGTACAGTTTTATCACTTAATAACAAATCCAAATTCAGCAGCCTCATCCTTTATTTAGTGGTGTGGACGGGAGTTCCAGGGCTTGCCCTACCTCTGGCACTTACTAGTTGCGTGAACTTAGGCAAACCTTAACCTCCCTGAGCATAGACTTTCTCAGCTGTAAAGTGGAGTAATACTAATACCCACATAATCGAGTTAGTGTGAAGATTAAATGAGAGAATGTGCATAAAGCATTCAGCCATTTCTAGCACTCAATAAATCTTAGCTGCTAGTATTCACATTATTAATTTCATGATGATGATGATAATAATGATGACAATATTTAAAGCCATGGTGCTCAACCAGGGACAATTTTACCTCCCAGGGGACATTTGCAATATCTGGAGACATTTTTGGTTGTCTTATCCGAGAGGGAGTATACTACTGGCATCTAGTGGGTAGAGGCCAGGATGCTGCTAAACATCCTCCAATGCCCAGGACAGTCCCCACTATAAAATGATCCCCTCAAAATGTCAATAAAGCCAAGGTTGAGAAACCCCATTTTAAAGTATAAAAATGTCTTGTTCAGAGTTAAATTCTTGCTTTTTTGGAATTCTATTAACATCAGCTAGAGAAACCACACTTTAAAAAAAAAAAAAAAGGAGGGAAACACCTTTGCCAATTTGCTAACTGGCTGTACAGTTTGACATAGTCTACTCAAGCCTCAGTGCTGTCATCTGTCAAATGGCCAGGTTGTACTAGTTGATTTCTAAGTGTCCTTCTGGCTCTGACCCTCTCTGTGATTCTAATTTTCAACAATCCTCTTTTGTGCATGGAGGAAGAGGGGCCGCGCAGAACCAGGCTACATTCTGGATAAATAACAGCACAATAGAATTCCTTTTGGAAATAAATCATCTTTTCATATAAAATCTTCTGAAGACCATTTCGAGAAGAGTAATAGATCCGGCAGTCCAACACCTGCAGGGTGGGTAATAATTTACTTAGCTCACTGACTTGGGGGCAGGTCCTGTTCTTGATAAATGGCCCAATTAAACATCTGTTAATCACAGCATTATCTCATCAGAAGGTGGAATACCTGCTTCTCTCAAGCAGTTTCTCAGTGAGATAACATCACAAATTCCCCAAGCAGTAAAGGGCATTTAACAGCACACGGAATGGGGGGGGGTGGACAACAATATTCCTCTCCGGGGCTTCGGCCCCCAGCAATTGCTGGGAATATCCCCTATGCCCCATCCCAGCCCTTCCCCCATCAACCTTCCTATAACCTCGGCTCCTGAACTCTCCTGTTCGTCTGAGGCCTTGATAATAAAGCAACATCTGCAAAACCTACAAGAACTTTACTGCAGTTAATTGAGTAATTGAAGCAAGATGCAGGGAGAGGTGATCTATGGGCCTGGGTTGAGGGCTGAGAAGGGAGACAACGGATTTATTGCAAAGGCCGTGGGCGGCCTTGGGTCCAGGCCCTGGTTCATGGGAAGTTTGAGGTCATGTGGGATTAAAATATCTTTAGAAACAAATGGAATAATTTGACTGAAATATCAGGAACGCTGTGCCAGTTTATGCCAGGAGACCAGGTGTGATTTATTTACCTTGCACCCAATACATTTTTTTGATATCTGCCCCATTAGTCTAAATTTATAGATTATTGAGCAAATGGATAACCCTTGTCTGTGTCTGTCTGTCTGTCTCATCCTGATTGTTACATGAAGCCTGACGTTTGTAGTTCAAGATAAGTAAAGTTATGCCTTAAAGGCACTAGAGCCCCAGAAACTACCCAGGTGGTAAGCAGGGCCAAAGATATTTACAATCTAGCGGTTGTATTTTCTCGAAAAAAAGGTTTAATAGAGCCAATATGCAATCGGTGGTAATGTCTTCTTGTAATTGAATAAATCCATAAATCTTTACATTTAAGCACAATTCACCACCTTGAAGTCATTGGGTATCATGTAATATATTTTTTAGCCTTGCAGATGCCAGATACACACATTATAGATACATAAAATCGCCCCTGTGAGCGCCTGGCATCAGATGCGCCTGCTGACTAGCCCGAGAACACGCCCCCAGCACACGGAGGATTGGCCTTTGGGAAGGTTATTGCTCCTTTTGTAGTTTCTCTGCTGCTTTATTAAATCCCAAATTCCTTGCAAAACTGTACAATTTTAATAACTCAAATCTGCATGGATCATAAAGCTGTCTAAATATACCTAGAGCCCTGAGTATCAGACAGATCCGTGGGTGATGATGTCGCTGGACCTGATTAACCGGAACAGGTCACTGACAAGATTTTATTACAAGTGTCATTTAGATTTCTGACAGCTTTACAAGGCTTAATGGCTTTTTATTAAATACATTGTGTTCAAGGAAGCTGACAGTTGGGGATGCCTTGTAAATACAATGCAATGGAATTTCCTTAGAAGCTGGGTGAGAGAAAGCAGAAGGATGGTGGGACGTCCCTCCCTGTCCCCGGTCCTATTGCTCAGGAGGCCTGGAGTTCACTATCTCCTGAGGCTAAAGACAAATGACCCCTGGCACCACCCCGCCAGCTCTCCAAACCCAGCAGGTCTGCCCCAGTTTGACCCAGAGGTTTACGTGTGAAGCTCTCCAGAGAATCAAAATTTCTTGGGCCAGAGGGTGACCCGCTCCAGCCACCGCCCCCCCGCCAACTCCTCCCCTAAGCCAGGCGTCCTCCTGGGAATCACTGAGCCTGGTCTTCCTGAAATTCGCGTTCTCCGTAAACCAGTTAGCTAAGTTTTGTTTGTTTCTGTCCAGCAGTTTGTTGGACCCACTTGTAGGGGAGACGGAGGAAGGAGGGTGGACTTACCATGCTCCCCACTGCCGCCCCCGGGTGCTGGGCACTGTGCTTGGTGCTCTCGGTAAAGTACCTCATCCAATCACATGACCACCTACCTGGCTGAGCAGGTGCTTTTACTCCCCTTTAACAAGTGAGGAGATGCAGGTCCAGAAGGATTAAACAAAAGAGGGGAGAAGAGAAAGAAGCCCTGAAGTATTTACAAGCCTCACTTTGATGTGCTCTGGGGCATTTATTTCTCACCCCACTACTGGAGGAGGTGCTATTACCTGTCTTTAAGGATGAAGAAACTGAGGCTCACGTGACTTCTCCCACGCCCAATCCACTCAGTTCAGAGGAGGGGCACAGTCACTCATTACGGAAGGAATAGCCACCCTCATTGGGAGTTAAAGTGCTTTGCCTGCGTGTCTCTTTGAATCTTTACAGCATCCCTATACATACTAGGTTAGTATCATCCCCATCTCACAGGGCGGGACCTGAAGCCTTAAGAGGTTCAGTCACTCACTCAAGTTCACGTAGGCAGTCAGTGCCAGTCAGGATTCAAACGCAGGCAGGGTTCTGCCTTCCCTAGCTCAAAGCATATCAGGAAAGCATGTAGATCATGCACATCTGTGGATTACTTACTGCTTCCACAGCCCTTTTGCAAAGCCATCTCGTTAGATCTTCACAAGGCTGGAAGATAAAGCATCACGACCCCCATTTTACAGATTGGATAGCTGAGGCTTAAAGAGGTGAAACGTCTTGCCCAAGTCCCATGAGTCACAAACTGTGAGTCCAGGGTTGACCCCAGTTGCTCTCCTCTCCTCCGAGGCCAGGGCTTCACCATGTCCCGGCCTGCCACTCCAGCATGGGGAGCATGCTGATGCTAAATAAATACAACCAGGACTCTCAGGGGACAGTCTGAGCACAAAAGACCAGAGGCCAGTAGCAGTTGAGAAGCAGGACTGACCTCAATTAGCAAGCACAATCGATCCTCATTATGTGTGAATTCTGTATACACTTCCTCAATAAAATTTATCTGTAACCCCCAAATCAGTATTCACAGGTGCTTTTGTCGTCATTTGCAGCCATGCATAAAACAGTGAAAAGTGTGAGTCACTGGACACGCATGTTCATAAATGTCCTTTTTGCAGTATATGTAGTGCTGTGTTTTTCATGTTTTTGTGCTATTTGTTGGTGATTTCACTGTTTAAAAAGGCCTCCTAGCATAGTACTGTCTGGTACCCCTAAGCTCGAGAAGACTGTGACGTGCCTTATGGAGTGTTAGATAAGCTTCATTCAGGCATGAGTTACAGTGCTGGTGGCTGTGAGTTCAATGTTAGTGAATCACTTATATATATCAGCTATATGTATATATACACACTATTTAAATATAAATATATATATACACACTATATATATATATAAATATATATATATATACACACACACATGTATGTATATATTAAATAAGGTTTCTTTAAACAGAAGCACAAATTAAACAAGATTATGTATTGGTCAGTTGGCAAATGTTGGAAGAAGTGGGTCACAGGAACCTAACCCTGTATTTCTCTGAAGGGCAGTGTTTCCTTATTCGCTACTTCACTGTCTGCAGCAACTTTATAGAACATTAACTGCCACAAATAGTAAGAATCGACTGTACTTCTAAAGTTTCTTCTGTGTGCACAGACCTCTGCATGTTGCTATTGCGGGCAGAAGGAGAAACCCAGCCCTTTCCTCCCAGGGCTCGTCATCATCACAAGGAGAGAAGCCTGAAGACTGGGACCGTCTGAACCAGCCTGAGATCCAGGACGGAACCCGTGTGCGCGTGTACAGCAGAACCTCTCAGGTAGCGCTGTCCGTAGAAAAAGGGCAAGAGCCACGGAGGTTATTATAAATTTTCTAGTAGCCACATTTACAAAAAGTTCAAAGAAACAGGCAAACTTCATTTTAATAATACATTGTATTTAACCCAATATATGTAAAATATTTCAACATATAATCAGCATAAAAATATTAATGAAATGTTTTGCATTCTCCTTTTTGCCCTAAGTCTTTAAGTCCAGGGCATGTTTGACACTCACAATACATCTCACTTAGGACAAGCCACATTTCAAGTGCTCAGCAGCCACGTGGGACAAGTGGCTGCTGTTTGGACATGGTTCTAAAAGGATCTGCCCCCAGTAGGTATTCAGCAAACCCCTTTCGTGACAGCTTGAAGTTGGGAGAAGTGGTTGTGGATGCAGTTTTGTATAGGGGATCTTGTGGGTCACTTGACCTCTCCAAGCTTTGGGTATCCATAAAAGGGGGTGATGATAACACCCTCCATCCTCCCTGAGGGGGGATAAAATGAGACAGCGTTGTATAGCGAGACCTTGGTAAACAATGGCTGCCACTATTCCCATGTTTCTGTTACTGTTGTTGGCAAACCCAGCGGTCTATGTCCAGCCAGCGGCTAAGATGGCTGCAGATCCACGGGGTGCTCTGGGCAACCACCACCACCCCCCGCCACGAAATCCTACATATTTAACAGTGCACAAGAAAGTGGAAGCACATGTTTGCTGTTTCAGACCGAAGCAGCCAAACCGGAAACTCAGTAATATTCCAGGAGCCACCTCCAGAGAGAATCAGGGGTTAGTCAGGAAATTACTCCCATTTAACATGGGCTGGGTCTCCGAGGACCCTGCTGTGTCCCCCTGCTTGGCAGCCATGCCACCAGGCTGGGTTTCATCATTTCTGAAGCCAGGTTTTGCTTAGAGTTCGGAAGAAGAGCCAAGTGGGCAAACGGATTTTCTTCCGTTCCCATCGTCCCACAGCCTGCGGGCACAGAGCAAGGCTACCAGGGGCTCTCCTTGTAATCTGCTCACCATTTCTGATCTCGGGGGCTTGGTAGTGCAGTGTTACGTGAGGGCCAGATTTCTCAAACCCCAACTGTGCTTGGACTCCGCTTAAAGGAAAACAATAACTCAGAGATTCTGGAGAATTTGTCTTGAACCCCAATCTGAGACACAGCCAAATGAAAGGCTTATTCTACGATAGAGAAAATTATCATTGCAACAGAGAATATGTGTTTGGATGTCTTGTTAAAGAATTATTTTTATATTGTTGAGATAAAATATGATTTTTTTAAGTTTTTATGGGACTTCGGGCTTTCCCAAGACTGTGTATAAACAGTTGGAAAGTCACTGCATTAGGGAGAATGGCGATATGGGGGTCATTTGGGAAAGGCCAGGCCAACCTGGAGGGATGGCCCATGACACCCTTTCCCATCCATCATGTCACCTCTCAGCCTCAGGGAATGGACACCTGGCTTGGGCCTCTGTGCCCACTCCCAGCATTTGTGTGGCAACTTGGACCTAATTCCCACAATACTAAACCCACCTCCTTCACTTGGCAAGCCAGCACCTGTCCTCTTCTCTTCTGGGGGCAGGGAGAGTTTTTGTGTTCATCTTATTTTTCCTCCATGATAACTGCCTCCTTTGGATAAAAATCTCAATGGTAGTAGGTTAAATTTCAAACTGAGGGGGCTTCCCTGGTGGCGCAGTGGTTGAGAATCTGCCTGCCAATGCGGGGGACACGGGTTCGAGCCCTGGTCTGGGAAGATCCCACATGCCGCGGAGCACCTGGGCCCGTGAGCCACAACTACTGAGCCTGCACGTCTGGAGCCTGTGCTCCGCAACGAGAGGCCGCGATAGTGAGAGGCCCGTGCACCGCGATGAAGATTGTCCCCCGCTTGTTGCAACTAGAGAAAGCCCTCGCACAGAAACAAGGACCCAACACAGCCATAAATAAATAAATAAATAAATAAATAAATAAATAAAGGAATTCCTTAAAAAAAAAAATTTCAAACTGGGATATTTTGGAAATATCCCTTGTACTGAGGTCAGAAGGTAGGCACTGCTTTTATGAATAACAGAATCCATCTAAAATGATGGCAATCTGCTTACCAACACAGTTTTACACATCTTCTAAAATGGACCCCATCTGCCCAATCCTTCCCCTTTGCATGAGGCCCCACCCCCAGACACCCCTCAGAATAAGTCAGAAGTAAGTGAGCACCAACTCCACTGCTGAGATTTTAGACATCATGCTGAAGCCACGCACCTCGATGTTTGGCTTAGGAAAATGTGGATCATATCAGCCATCAGGGGGTGGCCAGGAGGAGTAAGTGAAACAACCAAGGTGCCTATCAGAGGACCTGGCACAGAATAGAGGCTAAGTCCTCCCCCTTCACCACTAGAACTCACTATAAAATCAGAAGGGGGTCCTGTCTCCTTCTGGCCACCCCCAGGGCAAAGTGGTCTATTTGGATAAGGCATCATCCAAAAGGATGATGTCAAGTTTTCAGAGTTGGTATCGGACTGCTCTGATTTGTGGCAGCTAAGTGTTAAGCGGTACTCTCTGCATTTCTCTCAGCTTCTCTGGGGTCAACATTTACCGCCAGCTCTAATGCGGCAGCGTGCTGTCCCGTGCGCCATCCCCGCAGCCACAGGCATCCCTGTAGAGCTGACTGTGGCAGCAGAGATGCAGTGCACTGCATCTCCAGACTCAGTGGTCTCCTCCCGTTCACCAGGCCACTGACTGCAGAAGTGGCTAGAGGGTGGGCCAGGTGAGACAAACCTCTCCTCTCCTCTGCCTGCTTCATCTGCAGGCAGTGCTACATCCAGTGCCTCAAAAAAGCTAGATGAAGTGGCTTCATCTAAGTGAGCAGCAATGTCAGAATGAAGGGAGGATGTGCGGGAATCAGAAATGTGCTGCCCAAGCTGGCGGACGGTGCCTTCCTGTTCAACAGTCTGGTTAAGGGAGCAGCCGGAAAAGATTGGATCACATGCCCCCCCACCCCCAGCCCTTAATGCTCTGACCATGTCATGCTTTGACAATTTTCCACTCTTCCATGTATCAGCCGTGTGACCTTGCACTGATGATTTACTCTCTCTGAGCCTCAATTTTCCCATCAGTGAATATGGACATAATGATGCCCACTTTTCAGGGATGGGGGAATTAAATGAGCTAACACGTGAAAACACGCAACAGAGCCGGCACATAGTAAGTGTTCAATTAATTAAAAAATAATAATGATGGATAGATGATGGTCATATTTAACAACTTTTTTGAAAGAAAGTGCTGAGAGTCTCATTGGGTATGGTGAGTACCTCTGCCAACCTCACCACACACTATGAGGGAAAAAAAAATAGTCTCCAACACTCAGGCCAAGACACCATGATGCTTGGCAAAAGTTCTTTGCCACTCAGGGCCACCCGCCATGGCAACCTGCTTGTGTGCTAAACCTGCACTACATGGCTGCCTCTTGCAGCTGGGCTGGCTCTTGCCTGATGTGTGTCTACAGTCCATGGTATTCTTTCCTCAATTTTCAGTCCTCAAAGTTATCCAACAGTCTAGTTAAATCTTACCAGACTTGAAAAGAGAGCACCCCTTCCCCATCTGCCTCTGAGCCCTCCCTTCCCTGTAACTGTATATACTTCCCTGAGACTTTCCACCTCTGAATAGGGGCTCAGTGGGCCCAGGCTCAGACAGATGCCAAAAGGGCCCTGCCTTTAGTGGTCTTGGGGAGGCTCTGTCGCCTCCAAGAGTCAGGTCTCCTGGCAGGATCTCCCTTCTACTCCCTAGCAACACATCTGCCCAAGTTAGGCTTTACTTAACCCCAAATGCCCACTTGGCAGCCCCCCTTCTAATGGCAGACTCCTCCCGGGTCTCCCCGCTCCCATTCCCGCTCCTCTGTGCTCCTGTCTCCACACATGACGCTCTAGAATATAAATCTACTGTGGTTACCCACCCTTTCTTAAAATCAATCAGTAGCTTCCATTACCCTCGGCTGAAATTCCAAACGCCTTCCCAGGGTTTACTTCTGAGCTCGCCTTTGCTTTTCTGCCCATCGCCCAGCTAACTCCTACCCCAGCTTCAGGTCTCAGCTTACGTGTCACCTCCTCTGGGAAGTCTTCCCTGATGCACCTCTCAAAGCTCCCACAGCTGTCTGTTCTTCCCCACCCAAGCGTGTATCGAACCCTGTGTGCTGAAACCCTGTATCTCCAACTGTCTGAAATAACTCACTCCTCTCTGCTTCCCAGTGCCTAGTGCAATCCTGAAAACTGAGCAGAATTAATGAGTTGATCAATCTGTGATGACTCCTTCTGGAGACTCTGCCCAAGGCTCTCTCGGCATTGGGACCAGCAGCTCAGAGCTCCCCCAAGGCAACGGGAGACATCAGAACTCGGCGGCCTGTGGCCCAGCAGAGGTCTGTGGTTTTACTGCTAATGGAAATTGGCCTGGCAGATCAAAGGCAACAGCCCCTACAGTCTAGATTGCCAGCAGCCAACACTATCAAAATATCAGTGGAATTGGTAATTCAAAATTAAGTAGGTTAATGATTGACATCGATTTGTAAAACCTGGCCCACCAACTCTCTTCTTGCAAACAGGGCCTTTCCTTTTCTGCGTTGGCTGGGAGCATGGAGCTTCCCAAAGGGGAGTTCATTTAGCTTTAACCAGGCCCTGCCCCCATCCCTCCTGGATTTTAAAGGGCCCTTGTTCTCAAAACTCTGCACCATTTCTGTGAGATGTCTTAGAAAGCCTTAGCACCTGAGATCCTCTTTCAGAAATAAAAAGTCACAAATCTGAACCAAGGGGGAAAAGCCTGGTGCAACTTTGCACCTGTAGCACATGAGTCACTTGATGAAGAAAATCAAGTTCAAAATCAAAATCAAGTTCATGATTCTCTCTGTGTGGGGAAAGTTGGTGGTGGTGGGGAGCATGTGAAGGGTGAGAAATACCTTCAGCTGCACCAGCTTTCAAACCCTAATCACGCTCTCAGTGTTCTGAGCCGTGGGCATTTGGGAAAATAACTTTCCCCCATGGGGGCTTTATTGTGCTGGTCAGAGGAAGATGCATATAAGCAAACAACACCAGAAGATTTCAAAGCCACCCTACCACAAGGCATGCAGGGCTGGCTCCCTCACCTTTGTTGGGGAACCAGGGAGGATACTGGGGGCCTCAGAACAAGGGGAGGTCCCACCATGTCCGATAAGGGAGACCCAGCTAGGAGCCACCTACACGCAAAGCCTCCAGTGGACATGGACTTGTAAATGCTCTGAGAAAACTATCCTTTGTGAAGGTGTCTAACCCTGCTGGGGTCCTGCTGGGCCTCTGTGCAGAGCCCAAGTCCAGATAAGGCACAGGTTGCCCAGTCTGGTCCATCCCCTCCTCCTGGCCTGTCCAGCTGCATGATTCCGAGAAGTGTAACCTGGGCTCAGGTTGCCTTTGGCACCTGAGAGGAAAGGACAAGGGCAGCCCAGAGATCCCAGCTTGACTCCTCTGTTTCTTCTGTAAAATGGGGACAGTCACCCCTTGAGGGGTGAGGATGCAATGAGATCATTCACCTAGAACAGGTGACCGATTACCTGGCACCACGCCCTCTCCCAGCTCTCCTGAGAGCGAGGGGCATTAGCTCTCAATGACCGTGACTCACACCATCACCCCGGGTCACCCTGGAAATGCTTTTTCCTGCATTTCTGGAAAAGAGACAGAAGAGCTGGAAAGAGAACGAAGGTGGCCGCTTTGTCATTGAGTCTCAGGCCGGGGAGACAGGAGGACCGGTTGGGATGCTCCCTTCCCACTCCCTTCTGAGGGGGCAGATGGCACTGCCCACTCGCCGGGCTCCTGCCTGGGGTTGGGTCGAGTGGATGTGGAGGGGGGATTGGGGGCCGAGGAAGACCACCTCCAGCCACCCTGCCTCCTGTCCTTTCGCCCAACATTCCTTCAAGTTTGTTAGGAGCGAGAGATCCTGGGCTGCATATTAATAAAACAATGGAATTTTTATTTCTTTTTCTCATAAATTACATAATTCAAACCTTAAAACACCTTTAATGAACAGTGACTGGGCATGTGACACTTAATAAAACTGGGCTTAGGTCAGTTTCTGCTTGACAGGCTACCAGCCGAGAATGTGCCTTCCAGAGTAAATGATTAAGAGGCGGGGATCTTTCCTGGGCTCTACGATTAAACACTTCAAAGGTTTCCAAAGTCAGATAAAATGAAAAGCAAATGTGTTTCACTGCCTCTCAAATGCCTCAAATGTTTTAGCAGGTGCAAGCAATGAAACCTTCCATGGTGACAGCATTTTAGGGTCTGCAAAGTGCACTCGGCTGAATTCTGGGAATTCTGGACAGGCTTCATAAAAATTCATGATTTCCAATGAGGAGAGGTGTTCGTCTTCAGAGCCCATCTACATATGTGGCACAGAAGGAAAATGTCTCAGGGTCCTCCAGGTCATGGGTCAACTTAACCCTTTCTGCTCCAGGAGAGAAGTGTGCACAGAGCACTAGGGGATCCTGGGAGGGTCAGCCTTGTGCTGGCAAAACAGAGGGGCAAATCTTTGGGTTGGTCTAGACTTTCCGAAGGCACATTAATGGTCAGCTCAAATCCAAGTCTTCTTTTTCTGCACATGAGTACATTTTTCTGATCTCGGGATGCATCAAAGACTACGAGAGTCAGCAGACTTAGTACGTAGAGATGGCGTGATTTTGTGCAAATTATTTAACCTCTCTGTACTCCAGTTTCCTCATCTGTAAGATGGGGATAACCGTAGCACCTACCTCACAGGCATTTTGTGAGGATTAAATGGGTAAACATCATAGACTCTCTTAGATCACATAGCAGAATTCAATACATGTTCTCCATCCTTATTGTCCCGTTGGAAAAATGAATATGAAAAGTTAGCATTCTACAGCCTGGCCATTTGATTTTTTTCATTTAAAATTTGTTGTAACTTAGCTTTATAAGTCAGAGTAATCTCTCACATAGACATATAATATTTTATAGTTTACAAAGGATATTCTGGGACATTACCTCATTCTAACCTCTCAACAGTAAAGTTGGCAAGGCAGGGATGGTCATCCAAGGACAAGCAATGGGCTTCCAGCTCTGCTGTGGCTCTCTTGCATAGAGTTGGGCCCATCATTTGGACTGCCACGCCCCAGGCCAACCCATCTGTGAAATGGGGAGAGAGAGGTTCCCTCTGAATCATAGCACATACCAGACTCAGGAATTGGCACCACCACCATCTGCTGAGTTATCAGGGCTACCGAACCCACGCTCATTCTACATTTTTTCTTATTCATGAAGGAATTCAAGTGCTTTTACATATTATCTCAGTAATCTTGCAAGCACTTGTTTATGAGACCTCAACTTTTATCCTTCCCTTTCATAATGAGGAGGGCAATGAAATGGCATTCCAAGAGTCAATGGAGGAGAACCCTTTAGTTCTTTCCTCAGGGAATAGCTGAGCAGTGATTGTTATCAGAGAACATTCTCCTGAGTTCCCAGCACTACAGGATTACTCACCTCCCCCTCATCAACACCCACTACTCAGTGCGTATCTCTGAAAGATTCTGCAGATGCATCCCATAGACCCTTGCCCACCTGAACACGGTTATAAGCGTCTCACTAACGAGCCACCCAACCCCCTCCTGCTCTACCACCCTCCACCCCCATCCCAACCCGCCAGTCAGCACAGTTAGAGATTCCCTTCAACAAAACCATGGTTATTGGTTGGCTCAGACATCCCTCCTCGCTTCCCCCTCAAAGCACGTTGGACTCTGCTCTCTGCTCTGTGCACACAGCACCCATCAACTATGCATTTCTACCTTTCTGATCATCCTATTTAAGGACATAATTTTAAGATGTATATGAAGAGGTAGTTACCAGGATGGTCTTCAAGCATTATTTATAAAATTGGAAAATGCAAAACATCTTAAGTGTCCAGCATTAATAAAATTTGGAGCATCCATCCTAGTTCTGCTGAAGAACTTGGCAGGCATTTTAAACACGGCTGACAGTGATGTGAAAGGAAGATCGTCATGTATGGGTCATGCGAAGTTACAAATAAGCATACTGTAATGCTCTGTGTCTGGAATGATCCCCTGTTTACAAGAAGGACAAATTTTATATATAAATACTAAAAGATATAAATGCCTATTTATTTATATATAAATACTAAAAGATATAAATGCCTATTTTAAAAAGCCTATGAGGGCGTACATGAGTTGGTTTATAATGTTTACTGCTCAGTCTTACGATTTCAATTTTTAAACATTTTTCTTCAATTTTTATTCTCAGTACTGTGATTTCAAATTTAATATTTTGTTCAATTTTCTTTCTTTGGTCAATTCGTATTTTCTGATTTCTCTATAAGGAACATGATTTCTTTTTTCTTTTTTTTGAAACAATTTATTTTCTATTCTCACATCCCTTGTATAAATATTATCAACTTCTGTAAACTACATTTCTTCTAAAATGAATAAAATTCCGGAACATGATTTCTTTTGTTATATTTTTTAAATGTTCTTTTTAATTTAAAAATATGCTTAGAGTTTCACAGCTGAGAGTGGCTTTAGACTTCATCTAGTCTAATGGCCTTAGTTTCCAGGTGGGTAAACAGAGGCCCAGAGAAGTGTGGTGCCTCCACAAAGGTCCTCAAAGCTATTTGGTGGCAGAGCCAGTTTCCCTAACGTATCCCCATTCTTTCCACGAAGTCCTGTGATGTCTCTGAGATTGTTATAAACATGAAGGGACTGTTTCCACAAAGTCAACTGCACGGAACCCCTTTTCCTCTCAGTGAAACTCAGCATCCCTTGACTGGCTCAAAAGGAAATGTGCCCCTTACTGCGTCTGTCTGCACACCTTTCCCCCGGGTTGTGACATCAATGGCGCACATCACAATGTATGTGCCAGGACACCCGGTGAACGTTACACCGGATATCAGCACATTATTCTTGTCCAAGCTTCCACTGTGTATGCAGGACGAGTGTGAGACATCACCCTGCCCTCGGCCTGCCCCACCCTTGGCTCATCCTGGTCCAGCTACATGGTTAATAAACAACATGGCCAAATGAAGATGTGGAGATTGTATCAGCCGGCTTCAAACAAAGATTTCATTTTCTAAACCACCTTAAGCGTCTGTGGTTTTTCCTTCTCATCCATCATGACTCATTCATGTGTTGAGGCTAAAATGTATGGTTGCTTGTTCTGCTCAATTGCATGATTTTTCCATCAAGGAAAAGAAACTAAGTGAAGCTGAATCTCCCAGGGAGGCCATAGTAGTAGGTATGGGAAGGAGAGGAAGGCTGGGTCGTAGCCGAGCACCTGCCATGGCCTCCGGGAGCAAGATCAAACTGGAGCCTTACTAGGGCCTGGTGCTTGCCCCTTCCCAAACCTTCACCCACATCCTCCTTATAGGTGTCCCCAGTGGCCTGGCTCTCAGCACCAGACCAGCTGGGTTCCTTTGCAGATGGGGAGACTAAGAAATGTGCCAAAAAGCTGGGTAAATATCCAAGATCACAAGGCTAGTAAGAGGTCCCTGCCCTTACTTCAGTACTTTTTCTCCCATACCAGGCTGAGGGAGAATGTGAGTAGATGGGGGCCCCATTGCTCTATCTATAAGAGGCAGAAGGAACACTTTGAACCATTTAGGAATGAGGGTAGAGAATTAGACCACGGAAAGTGTCCCAACCTCAGAAGCTCCTAGCTTGGGGCTTACATCTCATGCATCATTTGTTTTCCTTCCCTAGAACTTTTCTTTTTAAACCTTAAATCATGTCAAAGTCTCAGAATTTTCACTCCTGGGAATCTATTCCATAGAAGTAAAAGCTCAATTACCTAAAGATATGGATCTGCGTGTAAACACATAAGGATGTTTAGCACAACATTGCAGTAGCCAAAAGTAAAAATTAAAAATTAGGGCTTCCCTGGTGGCGCAGTGGTTGAGAGTCCGCCTGCCGATGCAGGGGACACGGGTTCGTGCCCCAGTCCGGGAGGATTCCACATGCCGCGGAGCAGCTGGGCCTGTGAGCCATGGCCGCTGAGCCTGTGCGTCCGGAGCCTGTGCTCTGAAACAGGAGAGACCTCAACAGTGAGAGGTCCGTGTACCACACACAAAAAATAATAATAAAAATTAAAATTAAAAATTAAATGAATTCCCATCAGTAGAAGAATGGCCAAATAAATCAGGCTTATGCCCACTATAAGTGAACGAGAACTTCATTATCAGATTTGGGGGGTGGGGACGGATTTCCATAACATGGTGAGTGAGAAAAGCAAGAGCAGTGGTGCATTTAATCGATGTATCATCTTATACATGTGTTTATATTTGTTTATCTGTATATGATTCCGTGAGCACTGAAAAAGGGTATAGAAGGACAGAAAACAGGATACTAGCATGTGTTGGAGGTGGGAGGTGGGGGAATGGTGGAGGGAAGCAAGTTAAAAAAAAAAAAACCTGCCCTCAAAATCAGCATATTAATAAAATCTTAAATATGCAAATTATATGTGTGTGGGTGCTTAGAAACTTGAAAAAAAGAGACTGAGGTAGATTCAGATTCACTGACTTGTAGAGCCATTAAGAATTCAAAGCAAGATAGGTTGAGAGATATTTATTAAGTAGGATTCCATTTTCATGAAAACGACAAATAAAGCTCCTAGGTGTGTGCATATGTGTTAGGAGGAGGGGCCTGCTTGGGAGGCCTCAGGCCCATGAACACTGGATACTCAGGAGAGGGCTGCGATGGGCCCTGTGATAGAGACAGCTTTTCTTTCTGTAGTTTATTCTTGTCTCATGAAATGCTTTCAGAAACTTTTTACTTTTGCATTCTAAAAAGTATCAAATTGGTGATGCTTTCAATGTTCCAACATACTTATTATTTGGTGACTTTAAGTGAAATATTAAGTGATTCTCCGTTACCAGACAGGTGGCGTTCTGAGCTGACGGCTGTCGCTGAGTGAGGGGAAGGCCCCAGACAGGCACTTTCTCGGGATCTGGGGCCAGGCAGCTGGGACCTCCCCTCCCTGGTCACCCGGTTGAAGGGCTATAGTGTCTCCTGTCAGAGGCTCAGGGTGGCATGGACACAGTGCTGGTGGAAGCGCATTCCCCACACGGACCAGGGGTCCTTTGATAGCCAAACAAGGCTGGGGTGACCCAACCACCATCTGGCCACCTAGAAGCAGGCTTTGAGGCTGTGTGGGAAGCCCAGTCTGGGGGATCATTTCTGAGGAGGCAGAATTGGGGTCCTGAGGGAGGGGCTTGTCTCATCTTGTGGGATTTTGGTCTCTGTCAGTCAGCCCAGGTTGCTGTAATTGTGTTGCGTACTGAGCAGGCGAGAAAATGGGCTCAGTAAAGAGCTGATGATAATTTAATTTTGGGGAAGTTTTCACATGGAAGGAAAAGTGTGAGGTAGAATTCTCCAGACTCAACCCTAACAGACATGGGAACGGAGGAGGGCATCAGGGAGGAAGGGGCCGAGCCTTCTCAGGACTGCCGAGGAAATTGGTCATGGTCATTAGCTCAGGGGCGGGCTGAGCGTCCACCCAGGCCCAGGAACCAGCATGGCAGCCCCTCCAGCTGGCCCCACCCGCCGGGCACAGTCTGCCCCCTTCCCTGCGGAGTTTTCTCCGGGGCACATACCACCTCCCACGTGCTCTGTGTTTACTTGTTTATGGTCAAGTGTCCTTATCTAAACTGGAAGCTCCCTGAGGTCATGGGTTCCATCTGTTGTGTTCATCCGTTCTTCATTCTCGTGACCTAGAAGAGTGCACGTGGAGCTCACCAACGATTACAAATTAAATGAACACATAAACGGTGAATAAGTGAAGACCAGAGATTCAGTGAAAACCTGAAAATGTAACTCTTCAACAGGGAAGTAAATAAAATGGAGTGCATCCACTTGAAGGGATGTTATAAAGTCATCAGACATGCTTTGGATCACGAAATGTACCCCCAGCTGTTCACAGTCATTATCCCTGTGGGTAGTTTTATGGGAAGGGCCATGCCTTCCCTTTTTCCTATTAGGTAATTAATTCTGAAATACTTAAATTTTATATTACTTTGTATTTCATTTGTAGACAAAACAAGAAAAATACATTATTTAATGTGGGGAAACGTTTGAAGGTTTTTGTAATGACATGGACAAATAATTTTGAAGCAGGGTTAAGCTAAAAAAAAAATCAAAGTACAAACCTTTAGATGGAATAATTCTATAGATTTATGTGTCCAGAAAAGAAAGAAGTGGAACGGTGATTATCTCAATTTTTTTCTTCTGCTTTGTACTTTTCTGTTTTTCACAATTACTTAACAGTAAGCATATAGTCAGAAAAAAAAACCTTTAAAAATACAAATTTAACGTAGCTATGTTTCACTATAAGAAATGCGATTATGTAGAAATATAAGATGGGAAACAAGAAAGTCTTAATTTTTTAAAAACCTGTCAGATCAGAATGAGACTTCGTTCTGTGGTGAAGGCTGTACCTACTGTTCAGAAAACAGAGATGTCTGCTTGGTTCTTAAAGGTTCTCAGGAAGACAGATTCTACACCCTCAGTCGGGGGAATCATCTCTGTGATAAATCACCTTTATTTCAAGTCAGCCTTCCTCAGGTCTAACTTAATTCCCTCCTGTTTCAAAAGAAATCCCATCATTGTTCTCCATGGAAATAAGACTGGCGATGTGCTTACAAAACCCTCTGCAGACTTGAACGTGGGGAGCCATTGAGCTGTCCCCACCTGTCCCCATCCCGGGCCCCTGTCCCTTCTCCCCTCCAAATGCTCAATACTTTTAGCTCCTTTAATCCTGCCTTTCAACACTCCCAAGTGACTGTTGCCTCCCACGGCCTCTTTCCAGGATGCCTGCATCATTCTCCAAACAGGGTGCCTAAAACAGAACTCACGCATGGACTTGGCTGAAGCTAAAATGGCGGAGCAGTTTACTTCGTGGGTCTTGCAAAGCCCCCTCCTATTGATTTGCTCCCATGTCACTGGCTTAAAAGAGAACAGCACTTCACTGAAATAGGACCGCTGCCAGCTTCTCCAGGCAGCCTGGCATTGGGGGCCCGCCTCGGTGTCCCCCTCATTAGCTAGGCCTCCCAGCTCTGATTCCCGTGTCCCTCTGCCTTCTGGGGTTCAGGATGGCTGCATCCACCCGTCCCTTTCTCTCACTGCCACTTACTGCAGTCATCAGCCACTAACTCTGCCCCAGGAGAAGAGCTGGCCCTAGGCTGGGTGGCAGTTTTAAGCAGCATCTCCAGAGGTGCCACCCTGCTGGCCCAGGACGGTCAGAAACACGGGGGCAGCTGTACCAGCGCTGCCACTCCCCTGGACAGGACTGTCACTGACACTGTGACAGTGTCTGTGAATGGGCCAGGGCACCCCATTCAAATGCAGAGCAGTGTATCTGGGAATGGTCAGTCTGAACCACACACACACACACACACACACACACACACAAACACGTACACGGCTTGATGTTGCATTCAAAAACAAATTTAAAACACACTTATGGAGTTAACAGACTGTGAGACGTTTTCTTTTAATACAGTCAAATTAATTTGTAAAGGTTTCAAGATGTTTCAAGATGTTAACAAATGACCAAGGAGACTGTTTCGTAATTGATTTTAAAAATTCATTAGGTGCACAATGCGACTTTCTTATTAACTTACTTTAGCTGCCAGTTGAGTCTTTGTTGCACTTGAGTGGATCCAGGAAGAGGAATTCCTGTGGTCACCTGGGTTTGAGCCTCACCCCAGGACCCCACCCTTTGCTTCAAGGCTTTGGGTCAGGACATTGACCTAGGGATCAGGTTGAGTTGCCTTTCATGCCAGGGGAGTGGGGGGCAGGGGGGCTTCAGGAGACTCAGAGAGTCCTGTAGGTGCCACGTGGGCCCGTCTCATCTTCCCCAGAGGATCCTTCATGGGCAGTCGGCAAATGTCAGGATGAGGCACCCACACTCCCAAAGCCCACCTCTTCTCTGGATGGGTTCAGGACTGTCCTCAGCCTCCAGCCCATCCCAAAATATCTGCATGACATACCCTTTCAACCACCCATCCATCCATCTGTGCATTTGCTCATCTAATATTGAGTGCTCACTAAACGCCAGGCCCTTTGCTGGATACTGGAAATTTTACTCCCTATTTCTCTCTTTTCACTTGTTTCTTTCCCAAGCAGGAGCCCAGGGGTCTCAGTAGAAAATTGTCCAGCTGCCGGCTGGGGGATGGTGACTGCCCTGTCCTTTGGAAGAAAATTCTGGGAGACAAATCTGTAGGCTTCTTTGAAGTCCTGGGCATGGAGCCCCCATTGCCCATCACTCTACCTCTGACCACCACATTTCTTTACTTTTTTTTCCTTGGCACTTATCCTGGACATGTTCTACACGTATTTGATTTCTCATTTATCATCTCTCTCCACCCACCAAAATGCTGCGTACATGTAGAGATTTTCTTTCATTCACTGTAATTTCCCTAGTGGCCAGATCAGCGCCTGGCACATGGATGGCACTCAAAATATTTGTTTTGGGTGGATGGATAGGTGGTTAGAAGGATGGATAACAGTCATGGTTCCTGCCCTTGTGGTTTTTGGTTTTGTGAAGGAGACCATGAATTAAAGGATCATGAAAACCAATGTAAAATTGCGATTATGTCAAATGTCACAAAGAAGATGTACCCAGCATCAGTGAAGAATTTCACAAAAGGCTTTGGCCTGATCTGGGGGGGTCCCACTCTGAGGAAGTGGAGTGAGGAAGATCAGGTAGTTCGGAGGAATCCACTAGAAGATATAAACTCTATGGTTTTGAGTTGTGTAAACCTTGCATCCCATTTCTCCCTCTCTGCCTATTTCTCTCTGAGGAAGAGGTCACGAACAGGAAGCCAGGCTTCTCAGGAGAAGTGGGCTGTCAGCTGGTGGCTGTGACCCCCAGAGAAGAGAGGGAAGCTCAGGCTTCCCCCGCTTCCTCCTATTCATTACACAGAGATGATGCACCACAGTGGGGCCACAAAACAAGATCGAAAATGTAACTTTAGCCAAATGATGCCAGCTGGGGAGGGGATTCTTTCGAGACTTAAACAGACCTAGGAATCAGCTGAGTCTCCCCATCTTCTCCTGGTGCCCTTTCAGTGCAGCCTGGGAGAGGGATGAGCCCTCAAACTTGGGTCAGCTCCCTCGGTTCAAATCCTTGCTCTGCTACTTCCCCTCGTGGGACCTTGGGATACTTCACCCCCTCAGCCTCAGTTTTACCATCAGTGGAATATAAATGATGGCTGTAAAAGTATTTTCTAACACAAGCCAGTAAAACCTCAATAAATATTTACTGTTTTTATGATTAGTGGTCAAGGACCCTCACCAAAAAAAAAAAAAAGTGGACAATCCCACTGGTGCCAATTGAAATGCCCTTGTCCATTCACTCAAAAAAAATAACTCTTGTGTTTGTTTGGTTTTTTTTGAGTCGCACAACAATGTGAATGTACTTAGTGCCACTGAACTATACAGTTAAGTATGGTTAAAATAGTATGTTTTATATTATGTGACTTTTACCACAATAAAAAACCATTAAAAAAAAACGTAGTTTAGTAGTTTAGTTATATTATCCCTTGTGAGAAGTGTTGATGTCAATCCAACATAGATTCAGTAAGTTAAGGAAACTCATTTGTCATAGTAAAAACTGAGCACTTGAAATACTGATGCTCAGTACTCATTCTCCATACCATTTAGTGCAGTAAGTTATACTTTACTTCCAGTCTTTTTTTTTTGCAGTACGCAGGCCTCTCACTGCTGTGGCCTCTCCCGTCGCGGAGCACAGGTTCCGGACGCGCAGGCCCAGCGGCCATGGCTCACGGGCCCAGCCGCTCCGCGGCACGTGGGATCTTCCCGGACCGGGGCACGAACCCGTGTCCCCTGCATCGGCAGGCAGACTCTCAACCACTGCGCCACCAGGGAAGCCCTACGTTCACTTTTGATAACACTTGTCATTCTGGTTGTAATTTTCAGTCACTATTTAAAAATATATATATATATATATATATATATGTTATAAATATAAAAAATATATAACTATTGGGTGTTTTCTATGTTCCAGCACTATGCTGGACACAAAGATGAATCTGGTGTGAGTCCTGCCTCCAGACATGAGGGAGATTCGTGGGCATCATGGGCAGAACTGATAGTTCTACTTGGGACAAAAAGAGAGTTCAGAGAGAGGTTTAGAAGAGGGCAAGGGTACTTGAGCAGAGGGAATCCTGGGGGGCTTCTTGGAGGAGGTGAATCACAACTTACCTACCTTAGTCCCCAAAGCAGCATCTTTTCCTAGCCTTTCATGGTCTGCACTTGGAGCTGCATCCTCAGTGCTATGTGACCTCATCTCCTAAGCTCTTCTCAGAACACAAAGTGGAAGAAGGGATAGTGATGCAGCTGGTGGACTCTGTAGCAGATGCTTTCTGAGTCCTATGTCACAGCCCCTCAGGCTGTGTCTGATACCAACTCTGATTTCACCAAGAGCAGCAGGCAGTTCTGTGCCAGCAAGCAGAGTGCTCTCCAGGGCATGCTCAGCGTCTCCACCTTTTCTGCTTTGGAAGCTTCTCCAAAGTCAAGGGATCCTGTTGAGCCCACCTGTAGGTGCAGTGTGGAATTGTGGAAGAGTAAGCATCACTGGGCCATGGGCGGGTCCTGCGAATGAGTGTTCCAGAGTGCTGCCCAATGGCCAGAAAATTCTAGAAGGCAGGCAGAGGGCTCCAAGGGTCAGGCAGTTGAGCCCTCATGGCTCTACAACAGTGACATCAATAACATACGTTCATGTTGGCTTTTTCTCCTTCCCTGTTTCACTTTCCCCCACCCTCACTCGTGCTTCTTAGGAAATACTCATGATGTTTCTTTTACATCATTATCATCATATTGTAATTTGTACCATGGTATTATAATTTGTACAATGCTGTCACAAGAAAAACACACCAAAATCTCACGGCTGAGCACAAGTGTTTATTTTTAGGTCCTACTTCATGTCTCTCTGGGTTGGCGGGGGTCTGTTCTGTGTTCCTACCTCAGGAGACCAGCAGAGCCTCCACTGAGGAACCTACCTGGTCTGCAGCAGAGGGCAGGTGGCAAAGCCAACATCCTTCCTCGAGCCTCTGCCAGGAAGTGACCCACATCACTTCTGTCCACATCCCACTGGCCAAAGCAGGTCACTTGTTCATGCCCAACTTCAACAAGGAGGGGAACACCACCAACCTTGTGCTCGGAAGGAAGAAAACGGGTCTGCAGGTAAATAGCCCTAATGATCATCTTGTTCTTCTCCCTGAAAAGCCAACTCTGTGCCCAGTGGTGGGCTAGGAGCCTTGGATGTTGAGGTGGCAGGGAGGACCGTGGCGGAGCAGGAGACAGGGTATGAAGAAGACCCAGGCTCTGTCCTCAGGGATCCCAGAGCCGCTTCCTCTTCCCTGCCTCCCGGCCCTCGTGCCCGCTGCTCCCTCTGCCTGGACCTCTCTTCTCGCCCACTGGGGGCCCAGCTTGAATTCCTCTGCAGGTCTCAAGCCAAATCTTACATTCTCAGAGATCTCTCAGTTGCCTTCCCCTCCACACATCTCCAGAGACCCTCTTTGATTCTCTTAACCGTCTCCATCATAGGAAAACCCTCTTTTCCATCATAGGACTCATCACATTTGTAATTATACATTTATTTTTCTGTAGGATTTTTTGGGGTAGGTCCCCCCTTTAGACTATAAGCTCCATAAGAGCTCCATGTGGTCTCGAGACAACATCTTTGTTCTCACGGCTGTATCCTCAGCACGTAGCAAAGGACTGCACACATAGTAATAGATGCTCAGTAAATATTTACCAAAAGAATTTAACTTTTTAGGGAGGCGAGAAAGACATGAAATGACCAGAAAAGAATTTAAGGGAATAGAATAATCCTCTTATATTTGTATCATGCTTTTCATTTACATGACTTTTGCCCAACACAAAGGTAGGTGTGAAAACTCTATGGAAACTAGAGATCTCCATGCAGACGGGTCACTATCCTTTCTATGGTTCCGCTTACTCCCCAGCATCCCTGATACCAGGACAAGGATTTTATCCTCATCTTAGAGATGAGGCGTCTCAGAGAGGGGCAGTTACCTGCTGTATGTCACTGTATGTATGACCTGCTGGATAGTCATACATACTATCCAGCAGGTCATACATACAAGTAAGTCATTCTGATTTGAGATCCTAAGCTCTGCTTTCTCCGTAATCCTTCTAAACACACGCTCTCACCAAATGCTTGGAGAAACCTTGCGGGTTGGTCCATTGTGACCACCGTTAAGTTTGAGTCCAAAGATCAAGCTGAATGGCTAAGGGTACTTGCAAATGAATTGAGCTCATGATCTTGGTTGATTTTTTTTTTCAGCAGACTCTTCCTTTTCTTCCTCCAGAAAAAAAATTGCATGTTTAGAAAAGGGCACGCTGTCTCCAGAAGGGAAGGCCCTGAATGCCTTTAGGCTTTTCCCTGCCAGCCCTGCCTTCTGGTTCTATTGTCACTGTGGAATTTTGGCAGTATTGCGTCTTTGCCACAGCTGACCAAGTCAAGCTCACCTTGCCCGTGGCTTTAAGGACGAAGAGCACATGGGAGGCGGGTACGGTGCCGCTGCACTTGAGGAATTCCCAGCCCTGCTGGAGACTGAAAGCTCCTATAACTGCAAAGTCGGCCCCAGGCGATGCTCAGAGCCCTGTGATGCTGACCAAGGAAGAAGCTTGCATCACACTGGAGCCTTCGGAGGGGCCACCCCAGGAGGCAGGGCTGAGCCTGAGCTTTACCGTCGTCTCCTCAGCCATGAGGACAAAACTCCAGGCCAGCAACAGAAACTCAGCTCAAAATGGCTTAAAGGGGGACACACGGGAAATTCTGGCTCACGTCACTGAAAAATCGCTGGGTAAGTCTGGATCCAGCTCCTCAAGAACCTGCCTCTCCTACTCAGCTCTGTTTTTGTCCGGAAGACCTTCTGCTACAGTGGCCCCGGCGGCTCCAGGATCACACCCTTCTAGGTTCAAGTCCACTGTAAAGGGTGCGCTGCTTTCTGGATTGCTCTGGCCGGAGCCCCAGGATTTGCCCTGGCTGTTTCTGATTGCGCCCTGTTGAGGCCACAGGGATGTGAGGCTCTGATTGGCCAGGCGTGGTCACATGCTTACCCCTGGAGCTGGGGGGTTGGAATCAACTCCCCCCCAAACCCTGTGAACCCGAGAGCCCAGGAGTAAGGCATGGCTTGGAGGCTCTGAATGGAAAAATGAGAACTAACTACTCAGCAGGATAAAGCAAATGTTTGCCATAGAGAGTTGTAATTATTCTTCTGCTCTTAAGAATGAGAGAATTGGGGTCCAGAGAGATTAAGCAACTGCCCCCAAATCACACAGAGAATCAGGGAGAAACTTCCTGCCTTGTTTAGCCATCATGCTCTAAATAGTACCCATGACGCTGGGTCACCTGCTGCTGTGTCCTGGGTCACCTGCTGCTGTGTCCTGAAAAATCACCATTCCTGTCTGCATTCTTAGGAAGACTGGTTCTAGGAAGGATGTCTGTTAACTCAGCAGGCTTTCATCTGAAAAACGGTACCACCTGCCCTGTGGGCTAAAGCAAGCACCACATCCTTCTCCATGAATAAAGCTCAGCGTCAGCCTCCCTCAAACCCCATCCCCCCTTTTTTCTTTTGGTCTTTTTTACTCTTACTGGGTTGGAATTGAAACATTATTGTAGTAACTATTAGTTTCAAGGAAAAATTGTAATTGCTTCTAGATCCACTCACTGGTTTCAAGAGCACTTTAACCTTTAACTTTCTTGGTACAAAAGGAGGCTTGCTGAGCGGTGAATCTAACAAGACCATCATTTATCGCTGGCAGAGTTCATTAGTCAGTCGTAACAGTTTAATTATTAGCATTTTAATGCATGAGCATTTAACCAGACAGAACAACAAGCTTTGGCGTACAGAACAAGACTTCTTAAACAGAGCTGAATTAACCCGCACAATTGTTTGTATTGTGATGTGTTATTAAAACGAGATGATTAAAATGCAAGAAACGAATAGGTCCATATATTTAGCCAACAAACCAGCATTTGGCTTCACGCTGTTGAGCGCATGCTGGGTTTTTTTGTTTTTTTGCTTGAATTTTGAATTTAAAAATTTTTGTTTTATTTTTCCTGCTCCAAATTATGGGCTAAAATGATATAAAGAGGATCTACTCTGGTGCACTGATCGTGACGGGTGGCTTTAATAAAAGAGAGAGAGAAGACCCAAAGGAGAAAGCCTGGAAACGTCCATGAGTGGCTTGGCCTGGAGGTCCTGTGCTATGGGCTTCATGGCCCTCAATTCTAGCTGCACAGAAAAATCACTTAGAGGCTCTTTAAACTGCTCCATCCAGGCTGCACATCCAGAGAATCTGCCATCCTGGTCATCCAGTGTGGTTTGTTTGTTGTTTTCAAACTCCCAGGCCGTTCTAACATGCAGTCAGGATTGGACACTGAGCTCTACCTCCACGAGACTCAGTGGATCACTTAGCCACCTTGGTCAAAGATGAATGAGGCTTTTCGATGATCACGTCAGCTCCACTCACACTAGCCGAGAAGGAGAAACCATCCAAATGTCCATCAACGGATGAATGGGTGAACTAATGTGGTGTGTACGTACAGTGGAATATTATTCAGCCCTAAAAAGGAATGAGATCCTGATCTATGCTACAACGTAGGTGACTCTTGAAGACATTATACTGAGTGAAAGAAGCCACACAAGGACAAATATTGCATGACTCCATTTACGTGAGGTTCCTGAAATAGTCAAATTCATAGAGGCAGAAAGTAGATTAGAGGTTCCTTGGGTCTGGGGGAGGGGAGGGGAGGGGAGGGGGAGTTATTGTTTACTGGGTGTAGAGTTTTTGTTTGGGATGATGAAAAATTTCTGGAGATGGATAGTGGTGATGGTTGCACAATGTTGTAAATGTGCTCAATGCCACTGAATTGTACACTTTAAAATGCTAAAAATTAGCAATTTTATATTATATATATTTACCAAAATGTAAAAATGAAAAAAGAAAGAATAAGCCTTGCCATATTCACATTGTGGAATCTGTGTGTGTTATATGAGATTGTGGATAAAGGCCTTTGGTAAGCTTAAAATGATGTACACATTTAAGGTGGTAGTAATACTCTTTAATTATTTGTTTTAATCATTTTGTTTTAATAAAAGGCTACAATATAAACAGCTGAGAAGGTTAATTAATAATGTCAAACCTAAATGAGTATAATTAATGTCACTCAGCAAAGGCCTTCACTAGACTCAAAACATATTTTCTCTCGGGGGTAATCGTGGCTTGATTTTTCTAAACAGTTTCTCTTTTGGCTGGGAAGCAGGAATGATTAGAGAAGATAGGAAGAAATAGAAAGTCTTGCATTTTTCATTTGAGGCTAGACATTTATAGCGTGGTCTCACATGTGGTCCTTAGCACTCCCATCCTGGCCCCTTGGAAGAGGAGGTCGGCAATGGCCTCGCCTATGACAGACACTGAAATGGACAAAATGTAACAAACAACAATCATAAGAGCCAGCATTTATTAACTCTTCCTAAATGCCATGGAAATATGGCTGGAGATGGTTGGAAGGATGGATGGGCAAAGAAGAGGTAGGCACCGTCCTCTCACGGCCAGGCAAGAACAAGCCCAGAATCCCAAAGAATATTCTATCAGTTCTTTACTTCTGATTCAAGCCATGTAATTCAATCCAGAGGGTCTGTGGCTTGGTGGGGATTTGGGCCTGACTCCTAGACCGTGAAGATGTCACTGGCCCCTCAGTGAACAGAGAGAATTCCCCCAGTTCCTCCCTCTCAGGCCCTCTCTCTCCTCCATGACCATCTTTTTGGTTCTTTTAAACTCTTGCCTTCCCATCCCCGCCATTCATGCATCAAGACCCTGCATAAGGAAGCGGGGAAAAGTGGAGAATCCTCAGGATGCTTTGCCTCCGAGCTAATGGAAAGGTTAGGCTGGAAAGAAGTCCTTGTGCCTTCTTGTACTAGAATAGCCTATGACTCCTTCTCAGCCTTGAGTTATAAGCTATGAAACGTAGCAACCCCCTTCCTATTATTTACAGGAAGACAGCCAGCCTCCCAGAAGTGCAGTGTTGGTGGCCAGGTGAGGGGAAACCCGTCCTGCCATGTTTTATTTATTTTGATTCATTTAAATGGTGTCTTGTTGACTTATTTCCTAAAGAGTGTAATGCAGCTTGAAAAATTAGATACATCATAACAAGATAAAATGATTTAATTAAGAGAGAAAATGGGGTGGATATAGCAAAGGGATAGAAAATACTACAACAACATGATACCATATGGGATAAAGAAAGGGATTTGGGTGGCGGTGAGGAATTTACAAAGCGAGTGTCCACAAGAAGAGGTTCAGTCTCACCTCCTTTTCTCTCATCATTCCATAGGGAAGAGTGCCAGGGCTTGGGCAACGCTGCTGAGCACAGAGTGGGTCTGCATTCCAAGGGAGAGCTGGCTTCCGCTGGTCTGCCTCTTACCACATAAGCATGGGAATGGTCCTATAGAACTTGGGGACAAACAAATTACTTCCGTGACTGAGTTTAGGAAGCCAACTATTTACAGAAATTGTTGGGAAATGCCACTACCCAGCACTTAGAGACCTGCAGCCCCTACTGATGGAGGGATGACTCTGGCCAGTTAAGTTGATAGAACTCCTCCCACTGGAGATGGGAAAGTTTAGGGGGGTGGTGCACAGTCTCAGCCAGTTCACTGCCAGACAAGCTTAGTAATTTTCAGCCAACACAGCTTGTCCCTCCACTTCAAAAGAGAATTTTTGACCAAGACAAGAATGAAGCTAAAACATGATGTGGATGCCATGGAGCCTTCCATGTTTGCAAACTGGGTCTCAGATTTTGATATAAATTTTCCAGCAAGGAATGCAGAGAGAGAGATATGATTATACTTATGAAGTAAAAATAAACCTAAGTAAAGCTCAGTAATTTCTTATAAATTTATTTATTTATTTTTATTCTTGGCTGCGTTGGGTCTTTGTTGCTGCATGCAGGCTTTCTCTAGTTACGGCAAGCAGGGGCTACTCTTCGTTTCGGTGCGCGGGCTTCTCATTGCGATGGCTTCTCTTGTTGCGGAGCACAGGCTCTAGGTGCTCCGGTTTCAGTAGTTGTGGTGCACGGGCTTAGTTGCCCCACAGCATGTGGGATTTTCCCAGACCAGGGATCAAAGCTCAGTAATATCTAATCACACACTCAGGAGCATGTGCGGATCTGCCTTAATTGAAGAGTAGATTTTAGAGCTGTACTCTCCAATGCAGTAGCCACTGCTACTGTGGCTATCTAAATTAATTTAAATTAAATTAAATTTAAAATGCAGTTCTCAGTCATACCAACCACATTTCAAGTACTCAAAGCCACTCATGGCCAGTGGCTACTGCACTGGACAACACAGATGTAGAAAACTTCCATCAGAATCTTCCATCTGACAGCATCGTTTAAGGTGTTTTAGGGTGAATCACACACCCGTGAGATACTTTGCTCTAGGTATTATGTCCTTTAGCATAAGTTTGAAGATGAGTGTCAGTGAGCTTGACCTGTTCTTCCCCGTCAGGTACCTGCCATCCCGGGTTTCCAGTGGGTCCACAGATACGTGTTTTAACCATCAGATGAGCAGGGAAAAGATCCACTAACGTCCTCCTGAAAACTGGGGGACCTGACTAGAGCTCCTGCCTGAAAGGAAGATTGTCCCACTTCTGTTTGGAGGTGAGCCGGGGAGAGCCTACAGCAGGGTCAGATTCTCTTTGGACTGTGAGTTTGGTTTTGGGCTGACACTCAGCCTGATCAGCAGTAGAGGTTCTCACAAGCCCACCATGTGGCACAGCTATTCATTTTGGCTGAGAGGTCTCCTAAAGCACACAGAACCAAGTCCCACCCGGGTCTTAATTGTATATCAGTAGCACCCCATCTCCCATCTATGTTTGGGCAACAGAACTTCCTGGAAAGCTCTCCAAGGCCAACCAGCCACAAAATGAACCCAATAGACAAAGTTAGGATTTTGCCATCACGTAGAGTGATTTTTAACTCTCCCTTCCCCACCTGCTGACTTTCTCAGCAATGTTCGCCTAGGAAATGACAGCAGGAGGGTTTGCTCTTTCTGTGAATCCTAACGACACTGACTGGCTCTTCTTCAATACTGACTGAGTTTCAGGGCCACCGTATATTCTCCAGGATGCCATTGGCCCATTAATTATTGAAGTTCAGGTTCATGAAGTTGGATAGTGAGTTTCCTACCTACGACTGGAGTTAACACTTTTCATGATCCATATTTGCAAAGATCAAAACCCACATTGCCAGCCTCCCCAAATTCCATCAGCTCTCAACGGGCTGCATTCATGGAAAAGAAGCTGGTGTCAACGTTCCCTCTGTGGCCATATCTGGAATGTGTCCTCATTCTCCTTCTTGAACACATATGAGTCCTGCACCCCAGAAATGCTGGTCGTTCCCATGGACACAGGAAGAGCTGGCTCAGGAGACTGGAAAAGCTTCTCTGTCCCAAAAGGGACTTAAAGAAACAGAAGCAGTGATAATGTCTCAGTGTCAAGTGAATTTTTTTATATTTGAATTCTAGACATAATTTAGTACCATCTGTCTAGAAACCAGTGGGAGAAAAACATCTACAATCCCATCACCCTCATATACTATTTTTGCATACGGTCTCTCACATAATATATGAAAACAAGAGATTCAGTGTGAAAATATTCCTGCATTACAGGAAGTGTCCAGGTCCCAAGTGCACTGGCTTCCCAAAGTTTGTCTGGACCACACAACCTACTTTCCAAAGAAATATATCGTACGTGGTTCTGAAGCTTCCAGGCCAGCCCACAGAATTGTACTTAACCCATAATGTGGCCGAGCTGTGCAACTAAATCATGGAATTTTCTCCCAAGTGTTCACTGCATTTTGCATATTAGTGCACACCGAGATCTCCTCCCTTAAGCAGATCATCTAAGAGAGGAGTCTGTACCCTGACAGCAAATGGGTCAATGCTGGAGGAGGACATCTGTCAAGGTGTCAGGGTCCCAGGTCCTCCATAGTTTCAGAGAGGAACAGGAGTCCTGGCCACTGTTATATAACATACTACTGACCACCACAGAGGTCTTTAATGACTGTTGATGGGAAGGGATTTCAAATCGGGCTTGTGGTCCCAGATGGCTAATACTTTCAGGTTCAAGACAACATCCTATCCCATGAATTGCCTGCCTTGGCATGTATACATGTGACACATTCATACACATTAAAAGTAGAAAGGACAGGGGCTTCTCTGGTGGCGCAGTGGTTGAGAGTCCGCCTGCCGATGCAGGGGACATGGGTTCGTGCTCTGGTCCGGGTAGATACCACATGCCGCGGAGCGGCTGGGCCTGTGAGCCATGGCCACTGAGCCTGCGCGTCCGGAGCCTGTGCTCTGCAACGGGAGAGGCCACAACAGTGAGAGGCCCGCGAACCGCAAAAAAAAAAAAAAAAGTAGAAAGGACAAAAAACATAGCTCAGCTTGAGAAACCACACCAGCTATTCAGCAACTCTGTACTGAAGGAGGCCTTTCCTTCACCCTCTCCTTAACTGCCATTTATTTTGAACATCACTCCCTTAGGGAGTCTTTCCTGAAGACTCTATGTATCGCCCACCAAGACTAGATTACATTCCTCTCTTATAAGATCCTGCCCTTTACCTGTACAACATGCATCATACGTGTAATCACTTGTTCAGTGTCAGCCTTCCCTGTTAGAACTTAAGAACCATGAGAACAGGGACGGTTTCTAGAGAGTTCACTACTATATCTTCAGGACCTAGGGGAAGGACAGGCAAATATAAACTAAAGATGTATGGAATAACAGAACCCATCTTAGCTCCCATTTCTGAGCGTCACTACAGAAAGGTTCTGATGTGTAAAAAGAGAGGACCACTGAGGAATCAGAGAAAATACTTTCCTAAGAAATAGGTACTGCAAGAAGCAGGAGAAGTTTTTAGGAATTATCTAATTTGTGTTTTCAACACCATTTCAAGAGCAAGTGATAATTTAAAAAGAACATCAGAGATTAGGAAATTCTATTAAATTATGGGAAGCACAATTTCTGAATTGAAAGCAACAAGTAGCAGTTTTTGAATACTTTTAAAATTGTAAGTCAATGAAATACAAAATAAGGCCAAGAAATTTTCCCAGAATAAGGAGATGAACTGTCTTTTTTTTTTTTTTTTTTTTTTTTTGGCTGCTCTGGGTCTTCGTTGCTGCGCATGGCCTTTTGCTAGTTGCTGTGAGCGAGGTCTGCTCTTCGGTGGAGTGTGGTGGCTTCTCTTGTTGCCGAACATGGGCTCTAGGCGCACAGGCTTCAGTAGTTGTGGATTGCAGGCTCTAGAGCTCAGGCTCAGCAGTTGTGTGGTGCAAGGGCTTAGTTTATATGCTCTGCAGCATGTGGGATCTTCCCGGATCAGAGATCGAACACGTGTCCCCTGCATTGGCAGGAAGATTCTTAACCACTGCGCCACCAGGGAAGTCCTAAAGAGATGAACATTTTAAAAGGAAAGAGTTAAAAAAAAAAAAAAAGATTCAGGGCTTCCCTGGTGGCGCAGTGGTTGGGAGTCCGCCTGCCGATGCAGGGGACGTGGGTTCGTGCCCCAGTCCGGGAGGTTCCCACGTGCCGCGGAGCGGCTGGGCCCGTGAGCCATGGCCTCTGAGCCTGCGTGTCCGGAGCCTGTGCTCTGCAATGGGAGAGGCCACAGCAGTGAGAGACCCGTGTACCGCAAAAAAAAAAAAAAAAAAAAGGTTCAATTATCAGGAATGTCAATGTAGATAGCCAAAAAGATGGAGATGGAAGTTACATTAATCTAATAAGTAATAGAAGAAAACTTTATAAAACTAAAAAAAAATAAGAAGAAGAAATAAGTCTTTAGATAAAAAGGGCTCCCTGAAGATCAGGCAATATTAATTAAGATAGGCAATATATAGAAATATTCTGATAATTATGTTTTAGTCTTAGGTTAGGGAAAATTCTATAATCTCACCCAAGAAAGGAAAACCTGTCTGGTCTCAAAATTCTCCTCAGTAACACAAAGCAAAAAGATGATACAGCATTGGTCATTGAAGTGTTTTTCTTAACTCCTTGGGGGAAAAAGTAAGAAATATACAGAATTTAAAGTACTCAAATCATAAGTACACAGCTCAATGAATTTTCAAAAGAAAACACCCTTATAGTAAGTACCTAGTTAAGACCAGAACATGCCCACCAGCTCAGAACCTCATCATGCCCCAACGGCCACTCCATATCCCCAAGATGTTACCACTTTCCTGACTCCTAACACCGTAGGTTAGTTCAGCCCATTTTAGCATTTTACATGTATAGGTGGAATCATTCAGTGTGTAGTCTTTTGCGTCTGGCTTCTCTCGTTGAACCTTATGTTTTTGCTTGTGGTTGTGGTTTGTTCACCCTCATTGCTAAATAATATTCCATTGTATGAATATCTTGCAATTCAGCCATTCTACTGCTGGTGGACATTTCATTAATGAAGGTTGTCTTTTGGTGAACATATGTGTGCATTTCAGCTGAATATGTAAATGGAATTGTTGCATCATAGGTAGACATATGTTTAAATTAAATGGCTGCGGTCAAACCATTTTCTAAAGTGACGGTACTAATTTACGTTCCTGTCAGCAGTAGCTGAGGGTTCCAGTTCTGCCACATCCTTCCAACACATAGTATGCCTGCCTTTAATTTTAGTCATTCTGGCAAGTTTGTAATGGTATCACACTGTGGTTTTAATTTGTATTTTCCTGAGGACTAATAAAGTTTAGAACCTTTTTGTATGTTTACTGGCCATTTGAATATCCTTTTTTGTGTGTGTGTGGTACGCGGGCCTCTCACTGTTGTGGCCTCTTCTGTTGCGGAGCACAGGCTCCGGATGCACAGGCTGAGCGGCCATGGTTCGCGGGCCTAGCCGCTCCACGGCATGTGGGATCTTCCCGGATCAGAGCACGAACCCACGTCCCCTGCATCGGCAGGCGGACTCTCAACCACTGCGCCACCAGGGAAGCCCTGAATATCCTTTTTTTGAAATGTCTGTTCAGTCTTTTACACATAATACTCCTTTGTCTTAATTACTCTCATTTTCTAATGTCCTGATATCTGGTAGTATAAGTCCACTTTTGCATTTTTTCTTCCAGATTGCCTTGGCTTTTCTTGGCCTTTGAATTTCCATATAAATTTTAGAATCAGTTTGTTGACTCCACAGGGGAAAAAGAAAGCTTTCTAGAAGTTGTTTGGGATGGCATTTAATCTATAGATGAATTTTGGGAGAATCAACATCTTAACAACATAGAATTTTCCAATCTATGAACATAGTATATCTGCCCATTTACTCAGATCTTTTAAATTTTATTTCAATAACGTGTTGTAGTTTTCAGAGTAGAGGTCTTGCATACCTTTTTAAAGATTCATTCCTGGGTATATGATGTTTTTTTGATGTCACAATACCACAAGATTAGATAAATAGATCAATGGAGGTTTTATTCTAATCTGGAGTGTCGAAAATATTTTATACCTTAATCTGGGTATTTATACAGATTTGTACAATTGTCAAAACTAATCTATCTGTACTCTTAATTAATGTACTTTATTCATTTTCTGTATGTTTGCTTTACTACAACAAACCAGTATGAAAGAAAAATATGTAAAAGATATGGAAGATAAGGCAAAATAGAAAATATATACTACTAATATAAGATGTAAATTACAATGAGGTACAAAAAGTTTTGACAAATTAACAAAGCTTTCCTCTTTTTGATATTACTAGTATAATAAACATAAGGGTACAAGGAAGCAGGTACTTTTTTTTTGAATTTTAGAATTTTATATATTTTTTTATACAGCAGTTTCTTATTAGTTATCTATTTTATACACATCAGTGTATACATGTCAATCCCAATCTCCAAATTCATCACACCACCACCACCCGCCCCCCCACCACCGCCACTTTCCCCCCTTGGTGTCCATACGTTTGTTCTCTACATCTGTGTCTCTATTTCTGCCTGGAAGCAGGTACTTTTATGTATTACTAGTGGAAGGATAAATTGGTATAGCCTTGCTGGAGAGCACTTTAGCAAAAGACCTAAAAATGTGCATGCAAGTCCACTAGAAATTCCACTTCCAGAAATTTATTTGAAAAAACCTATCATGGATATAACATATATTTAGCTATGAGGATGTTCACCAAAAAAAATTGTCTATTATAGCAAACTACTGAAATCTAACTAATAATAGGGATTTAATAAACTATGATATATAACAATGAAATAATATCAACTATTAAAAATTATGACACACAAAAAAAGTTAATGATGTAGAAAGGATTCTCAATGAAATATTCGTCCAAAGAAAGTAGTCCGTAGTAGTGATTATTCAAGAAGTCCCTAATTTAAGTTTTAAAATTTAAATTTATATATCTCATCACAAGAAAAACAAATTTGTAACCATGTGAGGTGACTGATGTTAATTAAACTTATTGTGGTAATCATTTCACAATATATAATATATCAAATCATTATGTTGTACAACTTAAATTTATACAGTATTATATACCAATTAGATCTCAATAAAACTGGAAGAAAATTATATATATTGATATATCGTATAAAGTGTTATATATATATAATTTTTTTAAATGACTGGAAGGATATACAACTAAATGTCAACAGTGACTATTTCTGTGAATTGAGATCATTGATGATATTTTCATTTCTTCTTCTTGTGCCTTCACTTTCTGTAAAAATTTAATGCACATGCATTACTCTTGTACTAATAAAAATAGTATTCTAAGAAATTAGAATAGTATGTAAAATCATATTCTAATATATTTGAAAAACTCAATGAATAAGCCTCTTTTCTTGCCAAGAAATATAAATTGACCAAAGAAAAATTATATATTTATAGACATAGAAAAACACACCAATCTTTTTTTGGGATTGTGGGTGATTTCTTTTCCTTCTTAAAATCCGTCTTTAGTTTTCAAGCTTTCTTCAGTAAAAAATGCCATTGAAACTAAGAACAAGGACACAGCTGTAGTTTCCTGTGCTGTTGGGATATGAGCTTTGTGTGATACTATAGACATCTTGCAATGCTCTGGACACAAATACAGAATCACCATCTTTACCCAAACAAGCTTGGTCCTAGTGCCCACACACCCTCTTAGCAGCTTTCACACATGTAAACTTCCCATTGAAACAGGCATTATTCTTCAATTTTTACAGGTGAGGAAACTCAACCCAGACAGGATGGTCACTTACTTAAAGAGGCCCATGTAATATAAAAGAGAGGAGGGATTCGAACCTAGGTCAGCCCACTTTTAAAGCCCATGCCTTTTTCACCACGTGAGTACCTTTTAATTATCATATCACAACCAAGACCACCAGATTTTCTGTAAACTCTTAGGCCATGGTGCAGAGGCCTCTTTCAAGATAAACACAATCTGTTTGGAATGCACCAGCTTTATTGAAAAATATTACTGAAATCAAAGCATTTTGCACTACTTTATTCATTATTTTTATGGTACTCCAGGATTTTTGTGGGATTTGTTTTTCATTTCACTTCTGTAAGCCTGCCAATGCTTTAAAGCAGTATTTCAACTGAAGAAAAAAAAATGGTTTTTGTTTTGTTTTGTTTTTTAAACAAAAACTCAACAATGTTTTCCATCCTTTTTTCATACAGTTCTGGGAAATTTTCCCCTCTTGCTCCCCTACCCCATGTCCCTCCTCCCGAATTCCCATAAGTGCAAATTTAATACTCAAGCTACTGTTTAAATGCCCCCAAATGTTCAAAAGAAATTAAATTTGCTGTTGCAAAGTTTTGAAATGTTAATTACATCACTGGCAGTTCCACCTGAGAAGTCACAAATCACTCTGATGCAAAGGCCACAGAAGCACATGCTCTATAGTCCCTGAGCAGTGAAGGACTCTGTGGCCTTAAAAGATGATGGTCTGCAGGGAGATGTGTCCAGGACCTGCGAAGCCACGTGGGTCTCTGAAATGAGAACAGACTGCTGAACTCATTTAATTCCTTTCATAACACACACTGGTGTTCTCAACAGGCGCCAGATACTCCTGGCCCTTGAGAAGCTTACAATCCAGGTTTGCTTCAAAACAGGTAGATTTTAGAAAGTGAATTCCATTCTGCTCTGTCAAGCAATCCTGTAATACTGTGGTTTCAAACTGTGCTCCCCAGAAATCTAGGGATGCTTCAGAGGTGCTCTGGGGGCTACGAGAGGGAGAGGAGGGAGGGGGGAGGATTCTTCACCCACAGCCCCACCCTGCATTTCCACCGCAAAAGCTCTCTGTGATCTGTTTCATGTACTTGGATTCCCCCTCAGTTTTATTTTGGACGAAAGACAATGTGGCTTTAAAAAAAATTCGAAAAGAATCCCTGCTTCACTGCTTTGAGACACAGCGGAACAGGAAGAGAGGGCTTCACTACTCATTAGAACGTTGAAAGAGTGAAAGCATTTTCACTCTACATGTGCCCAGAACACTCTCCTCAGTGTAAACTCTTCTTTTAATAGCTGAGGAGGCTTCATACCAGAGCCAGGAAGAGAGACACACTCGGGTAACAGAGATGTCTCAACAAATGCCATGGCAAAAGTTAGGAAGGGAAAGGGTAGCTTGCCCATCCCAGAAAACTCAGCCGCAGGGCTCATGAAGAAATGTCCTTGTATAACCGCACAGTGGAAAAGAGCTGTGCTCTTTTTCTGATGGAATATACCAATAAGTCTACAGATACTACTTTCCCATCTACACTGACTCCTTCAGTCAGTTTACATGTTCATGGGTGAACTCACCCAGTGGACACTTCCAACTGACATTGTAAATGAAATCATGCATTTTGTAAATGGAGAAATCGAAAACTCTTGTTTTCTCTTTTCTCATTTCTCAGGGTTACATCTGTTATCCCAAAGTCTGCATTCAGTGTAACTTGTATCTGCAAGTAAGAAGTACAAATTCATAGAGAGAAGAGCAGAGGGGAAAAGAATAAAAATATTTGTTTTAGAGAAGACACTGATTACTCCATATGCCATCTCATGATATTATCTAACACTATTGATTTCTTTTCTTTTTTTCACAAGCTCTTTTTATTTATTTTTGATAATATGTCATAGCCTCATTTCTGTTTTATTTTATTTTTTAACGTCTTTATTGGAGTATAATTGCTTTACAATGGTGTGTTAGTTTCTGCTTTATAACAAAGTGAATCAGTTATACATATACATATGTTTCCATATCTCTTCCCTCAACACTACTGATTTCTGCTCTGTGTCACTCACTTCCGGTACTCAGTGAAATCCACACTGTATCTCAGTGCATCCTTATCACACCACAACACTTTAAAGTGGCTCCTGGTATCACAGATACAGAAAAACGGAGGACTAACGAGGCTCAGAAGTTTGTCCCGGTTACAAGGATCTTTGGTCAGATACTCCAACCATCTGCTGTGAGTCAGGCACCAATCAGGGCACTCCAGGTCCCAACACATAGATATCAAGCCCCTGCCTTCGTTGACCTCAGTCTTATGGCCCAAGAGAGCCAGCAATCAACATATAAAAAAGAACAGCAAGCAAACACAAACAAACAAGAAAAGTGCAGACTCTGTCTCAAGCTGGGAAGGAAACAAACCAGAGGAAGCAATAGAAAGTAAGAGGGAGTGGGAGAAGCAGACAGGGTGTTCTCCGTGGGTGATCAGGGAAGGCTTCTCGGAGGAGGTGACTTTTAAGCTGAACCTGGAAGATGAGAAGCAGCCGGTGAGCTGAGGGCCACGTGGGACCAGCAGAACCTGGACCTGCACCAGGAGGTTCAGGAGACCTCAGGCCGCCTCCTGTCTAGTTGCTCTGACAGCCCTGCAAGTTTGGCTTCGTCTTCCATCACACAGACACACACACTGGGGCTCAGAGAGGTTGAGTAACTTGATCAAGACCACACAGCTAACAGCAGTGGAGCAAGATTTTAATCCAGGATCATCTAGCCCAAACCTCTGCTCTTAGCAGCGACCTCATTTGATTTGACTCGATTGATTTATCAGCCACCAGCACTGGTAACTCAATTTACACTGGGTCAGTTAGTTAACGAGTTAGTTGTGTATCTATACATTTTTATTCATACGCAGCCTCATTCCAAAGAGAGTTTAAAACCCTAGATTCTCTATACTTGTTGGAGTTTCCTTCAAATAGACTCCTCTGATCTGACTGGATTGGTGGTGCAGAAATCCACGAGGATTCTTCCCAGGGTGCAAGTTCAGACTTCTTAAGAAATTCTCACGGACAAGGGTACCCAACAAGACGCTGAGGAACCATGTCACCCTCTGTTAGGAGCTTCAGGTCTCCCTACAGCAGGAGCTTCACAATATGTGTTCCCCCAGGACGCTGTCATTCAATCTGCAAAAGGTCCTACACATACTTGGAAACTCAAACCTCCCTTTTCCAGGCCAAAAAAAACCCAACCAAACAAAAACCCTCTCACCTCCTCTGGTGATGCAGCAAATGCCCCATGAGAGTCAAGTGGGGCATGTGAACTCTTCTCCTCGCATCTCCGTTGCCATCCTTTTGAACATAGATGTCATCATGGAAGCGTCCCGTCCCCCTCCCAGCCCTGACTTGAGCTGCACAGAGTGAAAGCAGTCCAGGGTTGCAGGAAGATTCTTTCAAACCGTGCTCATTTCAAAACCTGCTGGTTGATGAAATCCATTGCAATGGCTTCGATGAAGTGCAGAGAAATCGGTCACTCCCTGAACTGCCAAGTCCACCAAAAACAGGTACGTTAAGTTACATCATTGCCACTCAGGACCTGACTTACTCAACGAAGTGTGCAATGTGAAGGCTCTTGTAGGTAATTTGCCCGCTGAAAAAAAAGAGGCTGCCGTTCAGGGGAGCACTTATTAGCCAAGAATAACCACCATCACGTGTTCAGCCTTCCACGCGAGGGGAACTCTTCTCCGCCCCTTACCATATCATCTCAGTAATTCTCACAAGATCTCTGCCGAGGGGAGAGGTGGGTATTATCGCCGTCACTATTTTACAGAAAGGAAACCAAGGCACAGATTGCCTGTACCACTTATCTGAGGTCCCCAGGTAGAAAGGAGTAGGGACTGGATTCAAGCTTCTAACTGCTCACTGAGCTGGGTCTCGTCCAGTGAGATGGCCGTGCAAGTCATAGGAGGAGGGTTACAGCCTATTCCTCGTGCAAAAATCAGAACCTCGTATCCAGCGGTCACTATGGACCAGGAAAGATGGAAATGGTGGAGATGACATAGCAGGTGGTTTTCAGACTCCAGTTTCACTTTTATGCATGCAAAAACCATGCACTGCAAAAAAAGTTGGGGGCTGGACATGGGTAGCAGAGATTAGAGATGATGTTAAAAATCTGCAATTATGGGGCTTGGGCTAGCAGCTGCCCCTGACACATCCATGCCCCACCTCTAATTGCCACGTCATTTGCAGGGTGACAGGACTCAGTTCCCCAGACCTTCAGGGGACTTCGAGCCACACCCACCAGGCGACCTTCCAGGACACAGCGCTGCGTCCATGGGCACTGCCAGAGCCTCTACCCCCTGGGTTCCTGAACACCCAGCTCCCAAAGGAAACACCTCCCCCAGGCAGCCTTTGTTATTTTGGCTGGCGAGGCATAAATTCAGTGAGGAGCTCTGGAGAAAAGATGAAGTTTACTTTCGCCCAGAAAGGCAGTTTCAAGAAGTCGCATTTTCAAGGTAGAAATTGGTTATCCCTGTAGTGACACAGCATTTTGTTGCCTGTTAGCTCGGAGGGAGATTGAGGGGAGAGACACACAGGCTGGCTCCCCACCCTGCGCCCCTGCCCCAGGCAGTCAGGAGGCTGGAGACCCTGGGCTCTGTCTCTGCCCTGCTCACTGCCTTCAGCAGTGGGGGAAACAGACCATACATTCCCTGGGGGACACACAGCTGGACACGTATGGATGTCAGCTTAGAGTCCCGTGAAAAACCATAGGCTCCTGAGTGCATGTGTTCCAAAGGGAACTTGGGGATAGTCCAGCTCAGCGCTGCCCAAAAGAAATGGAATGTGGGCCATACATGTCATTTTACATTTCCTAATAGCCATAGTAAAAAATTAACTAAATTCGTAAAAAGGAACAGGTGAAATTAATTTTACTACAAGATTTAACCTAATATATCAAAAATATTATCACCACAGCATGCAATGAATATAAAAATTAGAGATATTTTACATCCTTTTTTATATAAATTTATTTATATATTTGTTTATTTTTTCTGCGTTGGGTCTGTTGCAGTGCGCAGGCTTCTCATTGCAGTGGCTTCTCTTGTTGCAGAGGACAGGCTCTAGGCGCACGGGCTTCAGTAGTTGTGGCACGTAGGCTCAGTAGCTGTGTCTTGTGGGCTCTAGAGTGCAGGCTCAGTAGTTGTGGCATATGGGCTTTGTTGCTCCGCGGCATGTGGGATCTTCCCAGACCAGGGATTGAACCTGTGTCCCCTGCATTGGCAGGTGGATTCTTAACCACTACGCCGCCAGGGAAGCCCACATCCTTTTTTTATATACTGAGTTTTTGTGTGTTTTACACTCATAGTTAATCTGCATCTGGACTCAGCCACATTTCAAATGCTCAATAGCCACACGTGTCCAGTGGCCACCATATAGGACAACATGGAGCACATTGCTCCATCTGGGTTGTCACATACCTTCTCCAGCATCCCCCTGCCCCCAAGGAACCAACTAGCTCCCTGCTACCCAGGTGCGGTCATAGGGCAGCATCAGTATCACCTGGAGCTCACTAGAAATACGTAACCTCAGGCCCCATCCAGAACCTATGTAAATCAGAAGTCAACTGTTAACACTCTCTCCAGGTAATTCTTTTGCACAAGACACTCTGAGAAGCCAGTTGCCTCCTCTTAAATACTTCCAGTGGCAGGGGACTCACTAGTCCATCCCCAAGGAAGTGCATGCCATCTGTAACTGGTTCTAATTTTTAGAAAAACATTATCCTTCCTTTATTGAGTACTCTCTATGAGCTGGGCACTGTGCTAAGTGTATCATATGAATTATTTCATTTAAGCCCAGCACTGCCCTGTGAGATGGGGGCTAATTATGGCTCTTTTTATAGATGAAAAAACAGAGGTCCTACAAACGCAAATAACTTACCCCAGATCTCAAGTCTAGCCGGTCTGTCTCAGGACCTGTTTTCTTAGCCACTCACTACATCAGGGCTTCCTTGTACCCTCTGCCTGCTGGCACCACCTGCAACCTACCCAGAGGCAATTCAGAGCCCAGGAGATTTTGCCATCTTCATAGTAAAGGAAGGTGTTACTTGTACTCAAGTGAGACAGTCTTCAGTACCATGGCTTTACATTTTTGTGAGTTTCATTTATTACTGATTTCATTTCTTTTCATTCAATATTTCATTTATTGTGTGAATAAACTCTGTTGGTATCTATCTAATCAGCATTTCCTTTCCTCATCAAAGTTTAGAACAAGTATAGAAATGGGCAACTAAGCAAATAGGCAGAAATTAATAAAAGTCATATTATGTCTTTAGATAGCTCAGGGGTTCCTGGTTTCCAATTAAATAAGGTACACGGTTAGAGCAATTATGTAAAGTACACATATTATGTGAGGGACCCCAATTATACAAGGTTCACAGATGGGTACTGCACTGAGGAAGCTATTGAACTTGCCACAAAATGTCACGAGGTAACAAGCGTGACGGGAGCATGATCAGATGGGGGAAGAAGTGGAGAGCAGCGAGCAAGAAGTGAAGGAGTTTTACTCCTTAACTGCTGTGGGTTCATAAACCCCACAAACCAGAAGAACAATGCTTTCCATCTGTCTTTCCACTAACGGCCCGGAGTTGCTGACTGCACAGTAGAGGGTTGAACATTGATACGGAATTTATGCTGTTGTTTTGGAAATAAATGATACTCTCAATTCAAAAGTAAAGTCGACGACTGAAAGCGCGGAGCCCAGTGACGGGCGTGGGACGCTGGGGCTGCTGCTGCCGCCGCCAAGAAGCCTGTGTGCGAGCGCAGGTCACTGTCCACACCGCCCTTCCGGGAGCCTGTGCAGCCCGCCACTGCCGGGGTCCCGGGATCCAGGGGCGGCTTCCCTGGGAGAACGCACGGCGCGCCCCGGGCTGGTACAACGTCACGCCGACCTCTGCCGCTGCAGGCTCGCCCCGCACTCCGTGCCCCTCCCTCCCGCCCGGCCTGAGTGAGCCAGAGTCCCCGAAGAGGCTGCTCCTTTAACCCTGTCCTGTCTGAGCGAAGAACAGACGCCCTCCGGCGACCTACACGCAGAGGCGGGGCCAAATCCAAAGCTGAGACCCAGGAGCTGTGAGAACAAAGAAGAGAAAGGGAAACCTCTCCCAGCAGCCTCAGAAGCAGCAGATTAAAGCTCCACAATCAACTTGATGTACCCTGCATCTGTGGAATACATGAATAGACAACAAATCATTCCAAATTGAGGAGCCAGGAGTCAGTGCTGTGCCTCTGAGGTGGGAGAGCCAACTTCAGGACACTGGTCCACAAGAGACCTCCCAGCTCCACATAATATCAAACGGCGAAAATCTTCCAGAGATCTCCATCTCAACACCAGCACCCAGCTTCACTCAACGACCAGCAAGCTACAGTGCTGGACACCCTATGCCAAACAACTAGCAAGACAGGAACACAACGCCACGCATTAGCAGAGAGGCGGCCTAAAATCATAAAAAGTCCGCAGACACCCCAAAACACACCACCAGTCGTGGACCTGCCCACCAGAAAGACAAGATCCAGCCTCATCCACCAGAACACAGGCACTAGTCCCCTCCACCAGGAAGCCTACACAACCCACTAAACCAACCTTAGCCACTGGGGACAGACACCAAAAACAACGGGAACTACGAACCTGCAGCCTGCAAAAAGGAGACCCCAAACACAGTAACATAAGCAAAATGAGAAGACAGAAAAACACACAGCAGGAGAAGGAGCAAGATAAAAACCCACCAGACCTAACAAATGAAGAGGTAATAGGCAGTCTACCTGAAAAAGAATTCAGAATAATGATGGTAAAGATGATCCAAGATTCTATTTCCCAGATCCAAAATCTTGGAAATAGAATAGACAAAATGCAAGAAACAGTTAACAAGGACCTAGAAGAACTAAAGATGAATCAAGCATCGATTAAAAACACAATAAATGAAATGAAAAATACTCTAGATGGGATCAATAGCAGAATAACTGAGGCAGAAGAACGGATAAGTGAGGTGGAAGATAAAATAGTGGAAATAACTGCTGCAGAGCAAAATAAAGAAAAAAGAATGAAAAGAACAGAGGACAGTCTCAGAGACCTCTGGGACAACATTAAACGCACCAACATTCGAATTATAGGGGTTCCAGAAGAAGAAGAGAAAAAGAAAGGGACTGAGAAAATATTTGAAGAGATTATAGTTGAAAACTTCCCTAATATGGGAAAGGAAATAGTTAATCAAGTCCAGGAGGCACAGAGAGTCCCATACAGAATAAATCCAAGGAGAAATACGCCAAGACACATATTAATCAAACTGTCAAAAATTAAACACAAAGAAATCATATTAAAAGCAGCAAGGCAAAAACAACAAATAACACACAAGGGAATCCCCATCAGGATAACAGCTGATCTCTCAGCAGAAACTCTACAAGCCAGAAGGGAGTGGCAGGACATAATTAAAGTGATGAAAGAGAAAAACCTGCAACCAAGATTACTCTACCCAGCAAGGATCTCATTCAGATTTGATGGAGAAATTAAAACCTTTACAGACAAGCAAAAGCTGAGAGAGTTCAGCACCACCAAACCAGCTTTACAACAAATGCTAAAGGAACTTCTCTAGGCAAGAAACACAACGAAGGAAAAGACCTACAATAATGAACCCAAAACAATTAAGAAAATGGGAATAGGAACATACATATCGATAATTACCTTAAATGTAAATGGACGAAATGCTCCCACCAAAAGACACAGATTGGCTGAATGGATACAAAAACAAGACCCATATATATGCTGTCTACAAGAGACCCACTTCAGACCTAGAGACACATACAGACTGAAAGTAAGGGGATGGAAAAAGATATTCCATGCAAATGGAAACCAAAAGAAAGCTGGAGTAGCAATTCTCATATCAGACAAAATAGACTTTAAAATAAAGACTACTAGAAGAGACAAAGAAGGACACTACCTAATGATCAAGGGATCGATCCAAGAAGAAGATATAACAATTGTAAATATTTATGCACCCAACATAGGAGCACCTCAATACATAAGGCAAATACTAACAGCCATAAAAGGAGAAATCGACAGTAACACAATCATAGTAGGGGACTTTAACACCCCACTTTCACCAATGGACAGATCTTCCAAAATGAAAATAAATAAAGAAACACAAGCTTTAAATGATACATTAAACAAGATGGACTTAATTGATATTTATAGGACATTCCATGCAAAAACAACAGAATACACATTTTTCTCAAGTGCTCATGGAACATTCTCCAGGATAGATCATATCTTGGGTCACAAATCAAGCCTTGGTAAATTTAAGAAAATTGAAATTGTATCAAGTATCTTTTCTGACCACAATGCTATGAGACTAGATATCAATTACAGGAAAAGAGCTGTAAAAAATACAACCACATGGAGGCTAAACAATACACTACTTAATAACGAAGTGATCACTGAAGAAATCAAAGAGGAAATAAAAAAATACCTAGACACAAATGACAATGGAGACACGACGACCCAAAACCTATGGGATGCAGCAAAAGCAGTTCTAAGAGGGAAGTTTATAGCAATACAATCCCACCTTAAGAAACAGGAAACATCTCGAATAAACAACCTAACCTTGCACCTAAAGCAATTAGAGAAAGAAGAACAAAAACATCCCAAAGTTAGCAGAAGGAAAGAAATCATAAAAATCAGATCAGAAATAAATGAAAAAGAAATGAAGGAAACGATAGCAAAGATCAATAAAACTAAAAGCTGGTTCTTTGAGAAGATAAACAAAATTGATAAACCATTAGCCAGACTCATCAAGAAAAGAAGGGAGAAGACTCAAATCAATAGAATTAGAAATGAAAAAGGAGAAGTAACAACTGACACTGCAGAAATACAGAAGATCATGAGAGATTACTATAAGCAACTCTATGCCCATAAAATGGACAACCTGGAAGAAATGGACAAATTCTTAGAAATGCACAACCTGCCAAGACTGACTCAGGAAGAAATAGAAAATATGAATAGACCAATCACAAGCACTGAAATTGAAACTGTGATTAAAAATCTTCCATCAAACAAAAGCCCAGGACCAGATGGCTTCACAGGGGAATTCTATCAAACATTTAGAGAAGAGCTAACACCCATCCTTCTCAAACTCTTCCAAACAATATCAGAGGAAGGAACACTCCCAAACTCATTCTACGAGGCCACCATCACCTTGATACCAAAACCAGGCAAGGATGTCACAAAGAAAGAAAACTACAGGCCAATATCACTGATGAACATAGATGCAAAAATCCTCAACAAAATACTAGCAAACAGAATCCAACAGCACATTCAAAGGATCATACACCATGATCAAGTGGGGTTTATTCCAGGAATGCAAGGATTCTTCAATATACGCAAATCAATCAATGTGATACACCATATTAACAAGTTGAAGGAGAAAAACCATATGATCATCTCAATAGATGCAGAGAAAGCTTTCGACAAAATTCAACACCCATTTATGATAAAAACCCTGCAGAAAGTAGGCATAGAGGGAACTTTCCTCAACATCATAAAGGCCATATATGACAAACCCACAGCCAACATTGTCCTCAATGGTGAAAAACTGAAACCATTTCCACTAAGATCAGGAACAAGACAAGGCTGCCCACTCTCACCACTCTTATTCAACATAGTTTTGGAAGTTTTAGCCACAGCAATCAGAGAAGAAAAGGAAATAAAAGGAATCCCAATTGGAAAAGAAGAAGTAAAGCTGTCACTGTTTGCAGATGACATGATACTATACATAGAGAATCCTAAAGATGCTACCGAAAAACTACTAGAGCTAATCAATGAATTTGGTAAAGTAGCAGGATACAAAATCAATGTACAGAAATCTCTGGCATTCCTGTACACTAATGATGAAAAATCTGAAAATGAAATCAAGAAAACACTCCCATTTACCATTGCAACAAAAAGAATAAAATATCTAGGAATAAACCTACCTAAGGAGACAAAAGACCTGTATGCAGAAAATTATAAGACACTGATGAAAGAAATTAAAGATGATACAAATAGATGGAGAGATATACCATGCTCCTGGATTGGAAGAATCAATATTGTGAAAATGACTCTACTACCCAAAGCAATCTACAGATTCAATGCAATCCCTATCAAACTACCACTGGCATTTTTCACAGAACTAGAACAAAAAATTTCAAAATTTGTTTGGAAAAACAAAAGACCCCGAATAGCCAAAGCAATCTTGAGAACGAAAAACGGAGCTGGAGGAATCAGGCTCCCTGACTTCAGACTATACTACAAAGCTACAGTAATCCAGACAGTGTGGTACTGGCATAAAAACAGAAAGATAGATCAGTGGATCAGGATAGAAAGCCCAGAGATAAACCCACGCACATATGGCCAACTTATCTTTGATAAAGGAGGCAGGAATGTACAGTGGAGAAAGGACAGCCTCTTCAATAAGTGGTGCTGGGAAAACTGGACAGGGACATGTAAAAGTTTGAGATTAGATCATTCCCTAACACCATACACAAAAATAAGCTCAAAATGGATTAAAGACTTAAATGTAAGGCCAGAAACTATCAAACTCTTAGAGGAAAACATAGGTAGAACACTCTATGACATAAATCACAGCAAGATCCTTTTGGACCCACCTCCTAGAGAAATGGAAATAAAAACAAAGATAAACAAATGGGACCTAATGAAACTTCAAAGCTTTTGCACAGCAAAGGAAACCATAAACAAGACCAAAAGACAACCCTCAGAATGGGAGAAAATATTTGCAAATGAAGCAACTGACAAAGGATTAATCTCCAAAATTTATAAACAGCTCGTGCAGCTCAATAGCAAAAAAACAAACAACCCAATCCAAAAATGGGCAGAAGACTTAAATAGGTATTTCTCCAAAGAAGATATACAGACTGCCAACAAACACATGAAAGAATGCTCAACATCATTAATCATTAGAGAAATGCAAATCAAAACTACAATGAGATATCATCTCACACCAGTCAGAATGGCCATCATCAAGAAATCTAGAAACAATAAATGCTGGAGAGGGTGTGGAGAAAAGGGAACACTCTTGCACTGCTGGTGGGAATGTGAATTGGTATAGCCACTATGGAGAACGGTATGGAGGTTCCTTAAAAAACTACAAATAGAACTACCATATGACCCAGCAATCCCACTACTAGGCATATACCCTGAGAAAACCATAATTCCCAAAGAGACATGTACCAAAATGTTCATTGCAGCTCTATTCACAATAGCCCGAAGCTGGAAACAACCTAAGTGTCCATCATCGGATGAATGGATAAAGAAGATGTGGCACATATATACAATGGAATATTACTCAGCCATAAAAAGAAATGAAACTGAGCTATTTGTAATGAGGTGGATAGACCTAGAGTCTGTCATACAGAGTGAAGTAAGTCAGAAAGAGAAAGACAAATACCGTATGCTAACACATATATACGGAATTTAAAAAAAAAATGTCATGAAGAACCTAGGGGTAAAACGGGAATAAAGACACAGACCTACTTGAGAATGGACTTGTGGATATGGGGAGGGGGAAGGGTAAGCTGTGACAAAGCGAAAGAGAGGCATGGACATATATACACTACCAAACGTAAGGTAGATAGATAGTGGGAAGCAGCCGCATAGCACAGGGAGATCAGCTCGGTGCTTTGTGACCGCCTGGAGGGGTGGGATGGGGAGGGTGGGAGGGAGGGAGATGCATGAGGGAAGGGATGTGGGAACAGATGTATATGTATGACTGATTCACTTTGTTATAAAGCAGAAACTAATTAAAAAAATAAAATTAAAAAAAAAAACAAAAAAAACAAAAAAAACAAAAGTAAAGTCATTTGTCTTGAATAGTAATGGAAATCAGTGGAAGAGACACTGCAATTTTGGGTAAGGAATTTTACACTTTTTAAGTGACTACCATATTCTTCAACATTCCAGAGAATCAAGAACCATTGTGTGTTTGAGAAAGAGTCGGGCATGGAAGGAGTAGGGGTGGGGTGTGAATACAAGGAGGAAGGAGGAATTAAAATCAAAGAAAGTCAAGTGGCGCTAACCGGAGACCCTATACATCAAATCTACGTAAATGAAACACCTTTCTGCCTCTCTGTTTCCACATCACATGAAATGCCTGACTGATTTCCTCCAAATTTAGAAAGTATATTTGGGTGGTCAACCAAGAGAGCTGCTGTATGGCACACACAGCTTTCACTTGGGTGGTTCCAAGGGATCTGGGAGAAAGAGACAGTCGTCCTCCTGAGCAGCTGATAGTAACCAGATCTTTTTCACTATCAGTTGATTAAGAAATGTCAAACATATCAAGATGCCACAAACAGAGAAAACAAACAGTAGTTTCAAACACGAGTCCTGATTTAAAGTCCTAACAGCAGACCATCTGAACTGCAGCCCATAATTTATGATCTAGATCCTCTGACACGGGCGTTTCTATTTGGCTACAGGCACTGGTTGATTTAAAGATGGTTCATGGGCTTCCCTGGTGGCGCAGTGGTTGGGGGTCCGCCTGCCGATGCAGGGGACACGGGTTCGTGCCCTGGTCCGGGAAGATCCCACATGCCGCGGAGCGGCTGGGCCCATGAGCCGTGGCCGCTGAGCCTGCGCGTCCGGAGCCTGTGCTCCTCAATGGGAAAGGCCGCAACGGTGAGAGGCCCGCTTACCACAAAAAAAAAAAAAAAAAAAAAAAGATGGTTCATGATTGTCCAGCACAGTCTGGGGACTACAGCAACGTGTGAAATGCACCCCAATAGGGCTGCCGGTGCCTTTGGAAGCAGCCCACGCTCCATGGTCACTGGCCTTCCTTTCCTTCATCAAACAATCTGCGTCCATGTAAGGTGTCCTTCTGCAGGACAGGGTCTCCAGAATAAATGAGATTCCAGTCGACAGGAAGCTGTGCTTGGTTAATGTGCAACAGATTCTCTGGGACAGATTCAACTTTGTCACCATCACACCCTCAGGGCAGAGGACGACGCTTAGCTCCCAGTGGGTATCCAGTACACATCTGTCAGCTGACCTCAGTCCCGTGTGCTGAAGCTCTTTATTTATAGCGTAGTGATCACAGCAGCTAACGTTTATTAGAGGTTTATTTTGTCCCAAACATCATGCTAAACGCTACTAACATCGCCCCACAGAACACCCCACCCACATGATGAGACTGTCACCATTTCTATCTTAGACACAAGGAAACCAAGATGCCAGAAAACTCAGTAACATGTCCAATGCCTCCTGATAGTAGGTGGCAAGACCAGGATTTGAACCCAGATCAGCTGACTTCCTTGTTTGGAATCACGTCACTCGAATGCTTCATTTTAATTTTCATCCTGGGCATTGCCACTCTCCAGGAGATGAAAGCAAAAACAGCCCTGACAGATGCTATGAGTGTCCCTGTCACTTCTAAGTGTTCCCCTGGAGAGGTTATTTAGGAGAGCTGGGATGGTAATGCCTGCCATGGCCACATCTGTACAGCAGCCCCAGGCTAAGGACTCCCCATGGCTGCCTTTAAGCTTCCATGGTCCCACGTTGGTGAGACAACCTCAGGAGAAGACCATCTAAGTCAAGGGTGCACAAGGCTGGACCCAGGTTAGTGGCCCCGGGGGTTGCTGAGAGTCAGCGAGTTTGAATAATCTTCTTGAACTTGGCTCTGACTTTGAATAACACGTATGAGCTGCTTTAACACTCCAAAGGGTAACTTGTAGTGGAAGTAGCCTGGAGCTCTTTCTCCAGGAGGGCCACAAGGGCATACCCTCTTCTCAGAGGCCTGACCAAGGCTCTGGGGAGTTCTTCCAGCCTTCACTGAACCAATTTTCCAAAGTGCTCAGTAATGAATGCCTCCCAGAAGAGATTCTCTTCTTGTCACTGGGAAAAGAAAAATAAAAGCATTCCTGCAACTCTTTTATACCTTGGGCAGAGCAGAATCATTTTTAGCCATCTCCAATAAAGTACCATGATGTGAGTAATAACAGAGACCAATATTTTACAGGACAGCCCATCAAAGGCCCTTCAAGCACGCTCACCACTTTTAAAATGCAGAGGTAGAGTCAGCATAGAGTTTGCAGGAGACATTATTGCTATTAATAGAAGAGTTTGGGTTTTTCTATGGAATTTCTGCAAGAGAATAGCTTGTTTAGTCTTTGTGGCACCTAGTATGGAGCCCCTTAAGTATAAACTGTTGCTACACAATTCATGGATTTATTCATTCACTCACCAAATATTTATTGAGCACCTACTAAGTGCAAGACACTCAGAGAGATGCTGCAGAAAACTGACAAAGTCTCTGCTCTCATGGAGGTGGCATTCTTGTGGAGTAAACAGACACAAATAAAATGATAAGATACATTTTCAAAATATGACTTGGGATAGATGCTGAGCAAAGAATAGAAACAAGAAGTGACTAATATTAAGGGAAAGGTGTATTAGGGGCTCAGACTCCAGAAGGACCTCACTACAGAGGGAACCTTCATACTGCATCCAGAAAGGAGCTAGCCTTGCAAAGGGCAGAAGATCTCACAGGTTTGTGCAAGTGTCCTGGGGCAGGATGAAGCAGCTGAACTGGAGAAGCAGAGAGAGAAGCCATGGGATGCAGTGTAATGAGTGAGGGGGAAGGGACTGGAGGAGTGGGCGGGCCCAAGCCAGGTGCTCCGCTCTCTGAAGGTGGCCTGTCTTCTCCAATCTTCTACCGGCTTCACTTAGCAACTCAACACAACAGACCAGTGCCTGGCTCCTCTCCCTCTCCCCTACTTAGTGCTCCAGGAGCACTATCCTGAGGCGTAAAAGGAAAAACCAACACGCTCTGGCCACCCTCTGCTTTGTTCCAGCAGTTTCCACAGTGAGGACGAAGCAGGCTCCATAAAAAGCGCGTGGGTGACGGTCCTGCAGCACACGTTCTCCCACCCCATCGAGCCAGCCCGGGGTGGCTGAGCTCAGGTTGCTGCCTAAGTCGTTGATAATAATTGTTGCATTAATTGGTGCTGTCCAGACCAGACAGAACGTAAAAGATCCCACTGTGTCCAATAATTAATGTTTTTCCCCCACTGCAACGCCATTAATAAGGGGCTCTTCCAAGAAATGAGTAATTGGCTGGCGGGGCATCATTAGGGCATTTATAGATAAGCTTTGGTCTGGAGACATAGAGGAAAGCTGATTATGTTTATTTAGACTCTATTGCTAATGTGTTATCCTGTGTTCCAATCGTCCCCATTCTCTGGGTCCTAATGATACAGGGCACACTCACAATGTGATTTCAATGACCTGCGACACGGCTTCCTCTCCACTGCAGGGGAGAGGGGGGACTGAAGGGTGGTTCTGCTGGCTCCCGCTCACCCGCCGTGAACCTTCCCTTTCCGCTGAGAAATTTAGAGCCAGGCTCTCGGAGGACTGGAAGTTTCTTGGGTCTGTGATTATCTGAAGGGTTTTTGAAAATGTAAATCTGGTTGGGGAAACACTGCTTTGAAATATAGAGGGAGGAAGAGGCAGCTTGGGTTTGAGATGCTCTCTCGGTGGTAACAAGCAATGAAGCCTCAGAGACTGAGAAAATCTGGCAGAAACACACATCTTACTAGACAAGCAGACGTGCTTACAAGTGTTCTCTGGACCCTGGGAAGTGGACGCGGGGGCATGTGGGGCTGATTTTTCTTCCAGAAACCTTTGATTCATTTGTTCTTTGCTAGAATTTTCAGAAAAGATTTCTTATGTTTCATAAAAAAGTATAGGTACGTACAACAGTGTGAGTGGACTTAATGCCACTAGATTATACAGTTAAAAATTATTTAAACAATAAATTTTATGTTATATATATTTTACCACAATAAAAACAATCACCAGGAGAATAAATAGAATAATACATTTTATAAGCAGAATTTAAAAGCATAAGGAAGAATTAGGGTTCTAACTTTGCAAATGTAATATATCTAATATTAATTTTAGAAACCAATAGACTTCTAAATGGTCTCTTCTGAGTATGAAACTACCCTCAAGTTAATTTTTAAAAACCTTAAAATAACCAATAATAATTCAAGACAATTAATTTGTCAGTTGAATGAGCTGGACTCGGGACTGCAGAGTGAACTCAATCTTATATATTTTTACAATTTGCTATTTTCACTGGTTCTGTGGACAGTTCTTTATCCACTCCTGGCTGTAATCTCACATAGGTTCCATGGCTTTCTCTGTGACTCTTATAAACAAAGTACCCAGGCCTATTAAATAATTTTTTTACTGTAGCTAAGTAAATCCTTTTTACTTATCTATTTTTATATGGTAATATATATATGTTAATCCCATACTCCTAATTTAACCCTCACCCCCTTTCCCCTGTGATAATCATAAGTTTGTTTTCTACGTCTGTGAGTCTGTTTCTGTCTTGTAAACAAGGTCATTTACTGTATAGCACAGGAAATTATATTCAATATCTTGCAATAACCTATAATGGGAAAGAATCTGGAAACCAAATCACTTTACTCTACACCTGAAACTAACACAATATTGTAAATCAGCTATACTTCAATAAAAATTTTTTAAGTGTAGCTAGACGTGTATGTGCATCTGCACTCTATACACATCAACCCCCGTTCACATCTCTTACTGCATTGGGTGATGGGGAAAGTGTGGGATTAGGAGGCTGGAAACCTGGGTTCAAGTTCAGGCTCTTCCCATGTCCCATGGTCTGTGATACCTCATCCAGCCTCAATTTCCACACCTGTGAGATGAGGACCCGCTCATGTGCACTTGGAGGGGGTTTTTCTTGGGAAGAATTGAGATGACGTCTGTGGAGGAGCCCAGGGGGCACTTGCAGAGATGAAACAGACCCCGCAAATATCCATCTCTCCCCAACTGTCCTTGCACGTGTGAAAGTATCGGATACTCATGGGTGTCTACAGCCCCCCTCAGCCTTCCCTGTGAAGGACACACTTGGGATCCTGACCTGTCTCTGGTTTTGAAATGAGCTCCCAGAAAGTTGACCTGTGCACAAATGTGTGACGTCACTTTGCAAATTAAGTGCGTAATGCTTTCAGGAAAGCGCTGCCCTTTCCTTGCCTGCTTCCCACCCCTGCGACCAGGTGAATTGTGGGCACATCTGTGGCAGGTGTTGGGGAATATTCTCAGAGATGTTCTTAGATCCTGGCTTGGGGTCTAAAGGCGGAGAAGCTGGCTCCTGGGACACAGTGATGCCTGTACCATTGGTCAGGTAACAGGATCGAAGCAGGAAGGCCCGCGAGCAGGGCTGGGCCTGGGCAGGGTGAGTGGGGAGCTCGGCAAGCAGGGAAACCACAAAGAACTGCTCGCAGGGGCAGGAAAAGGAGACAGGTACCCCCGACCCAAACACACACATACACCCCTATTTATCAGATATCACTTACCGGATGTTACCTGGTCCAGGCAAGCAACTTAACCCCTCTCGGCCTCGGCGATCTCATTTTTATGGGAGGCGTACAGACCTGCTTAGCTCATGGGCCGAGGTTGCTCTGGCTGGTAGCACTTTAATTTACAGAGTGCCTGCTGGGCACCCAGCGTTGTGCCAGGTGCTGGAAGGAGAGGGCTGGAAGATCAAAGAGAAAGAGAGGAGGCGTAATCGTCACTCTCGCCTGAAAGGACCCATCACTTTCTTACAATCTTGCCATGACTCCTCATTTTCTTAGCGTAAAATCCAAACCCTGTATCAAGATCCACATAAGACTTTGGGATCCAGCCCTGGGACTTCTCTCAGCCAGTATCTTGTAATGTTCCTTTGCTATCCTGAAACAGACTTCAGGGGTGATATAATTTATCTACACACAAGATGTTTCAATCAATATATTAATATATTAACTTTCATATGGGGGGGAAAAGAAGTAATTCATATCAAAACAAGATGCATTTCAATTGGAAAGTTCTCTGACACGGCTTCACTAATCAACACGAGGACGTGTGTTTGTGTAAGATCATAGTGAACGCCACAACTAGAAACACAGACTTGACAACAGGGGTGTTGTTTTGGAGACTCAGATACCAAGGGTGATGTTGCCATGGGTGACATGATTTTCCCAACATGGCGAACACCGCTTGGTAATATTCCAAACAAAACACAGAGCAATCATCCCTTAATTTATATAGTAGCTCCATTCCTAGAAAATTCAATACGTATAATTAACACTGTGCTAAAATTACTTTCTGTTTATATGAATTAGAGAGTTATGTCCAGGCTCAGATCATTAGAAATTGGCTTTTCACCTACATGAATATCTACTGGGACATCCTAAAATCTGCAGGACCCAGATCAGCGCATCTTTGTGTAGGACGGTTAGATGCACTGACTGAAGTCTTGCACCCTTGGTGCCTATTCACTACATATATGGTGCCTCCCTCCTAACAAATATCCCAAACAAACTCGAGGCAGTATCACCCCCTCGGGAAGCACGGATCCAGCCCCTGCCTACCTCTCTCCAGCCCTCGTCTTCTCCTACCCGCCTCCTGTTTACAGTGTTCTCGGCCACACAGCTTCAGCTTTTCTCCTTTCCTCCAGCACACCAAAGGGCCTTTGCACGTGCTGTTCCCTCCACCAGGAATGCTCTTACCCAGCTGCTCACGTGGCAACCTTCTTCTCCTCCGTGTCTCTGCTCACATCTCATTTTCAGGAGAGCGGCTTTCCCTAGCCACCCGATCTACAGGAGCACACATTCCCAGCCCAGCTAGCTTCAATTATGCCACCCTGTTCTTGCCCCTCAGGACACACATCACGCCTAGATTTTTTTCTAGGTTGTCTTCCCCACCAGGATCAGCACACTTTTCTGAAAGGGCCAGAGAGCAAATATTTCAGGCTTTGCCAGCCGTTATGGTCTTAGTCACAACGACTCAACTCTGCCCTGTATCACTCAAAGGCAGTCACACACAATATGTAAACAAATGGGCGTGGCTGTGCACCAATAAAACTTTATTTACAAAACAGGCAGAGGCTAGATTTGGCCCTTGGGCAGTAGTTGGCCAATCCCTGCACTGGAGTATCAGCTCCTTGTTGTCTGGTTTAGTCTTGAATTCTTTTTGTCTCGCACAGTGTGTGCCATATGGTAAGAATGGAATGAATGTGTATTGAAGAAATGAGTTTGTCCAGCTGGAACAAGGAACAACAGAAAACACAAGAAAGACCTACCTATTCTTAGCACCGATGGAAGCATTTCCACGTTGGCCGCACACCCTGCACCGTAAGAGTCACGAGAAGGGAGGGCGGGAGAATTCAGGGAGGGCTTCCTGGAGGAAGTGGCCCTGAACAGCAGCTGAAAGAAAGATGGGATTTGGACTACGGTAGTCATGGCACTCACTTGTTCAGTCATCAATGCGTTCCCTCACTCAGGGACATTTGTTGAGTGTCCTATCAACTGCTGACAACACAAAGTTGAGAACACACAGCGCTCCCGGGGCAGGAGACTTTGATCCTGTTATCAGGACAGTCTGGGGATTCCAAGGATGCTGTGGACCAGTCACACTTCTGCGTATCTCATGCACAGGCGAGACCAGGGTCACATCTGAGCATGGCTCAGTAGTGCCCCAACTGGACCTTTATCCCACTAACCATCCACGTCATCCAACCCCACCGTGCCGTGCTTGTGAAATCAGTGCACCTGGCCCTGAACCCTCACCCTCCCACCCAACCCAGTCTCAGGGCCCCAGCCCTCTGCCCTCCCTCACCCTAATCACAGCCCGCTCCCAGAGCCTCCATCACACAGCTGCAAAATCATATGCTCTTCCCAGGAAGGGATGCTGTACTTTCGGGTCTTCAGACAGAGGCCTGGGGGGATTATGAGCAGTGGTGCCCCTGGGCCATCAGAGCTCCATCCCCCAGGCAGTTTTAAGTAACTGGGGCGGGACATTTCAGCAGCTTGATGGCTACATTGAGACCTTGAGTGACAATTCTTTGATCTTTTAAGAAATTATTTGAAATTCTTTTTTAAAAAGAGTCAAGGTTACCCCCTGCTCTTCCCTCTTGGTTGACTTCCCTCCAAATCTCAAGGCCTTGAACCTCCTGCAAATCTTATCTGCTTTTCTTTCTTTCTTTGCTTTGGCTTCTCAGACATTCAGAGCCAAATATGTAGTAACCCAAAGCATCTGAACCCTAGTGGTGGACGTGTTGCATAGTAAGTCCTCACTTGAACGGATTTTGCTGTCTTATTTCCCCTCACCTTGGATTTCTGGTCGATTTTTGAAGTGGTAATGACTGCATGCCTGTAGGCCAACTCAAATCCTTCCAGGGATGAGCCAGGTACCCTTTGTGTACAAATAATCATAATTTCAGAATGTTCTCCCTATCTCCCCTCCCCCTCCAACACTGAACCCATTTTATTAATATTGAGCTTAATTATTTTGAAGTTTAGATTAATTTAAACAACTCAATTTATTATAAGCATTTCAGAAATGTTACATTTTCTACCTGCTAATGAGGGGTAAAAATAGATAAATGAGTTTCTCAACAGTATTGATACTATGCCATAAAAACAAACAAGGAAACATTCCCTGCAGGAACTCTATACCGTGACCCACTTCTGGTCTTAATCTCAGCTCTGTACCCTTGGGGTGACCCTGATTTAATGTGCCATGTAGGGAAGCCCCATAGCATTCCTGCAGGGAACACCCCAGGGAGAGTTGGGGACCACAGCCCAGAAGCTACAAAGGGTCACAAAAAAAAATCTCCAAGTGGAGTGACTTAGAGCTCAGCTTTGAGACAGAAGCACCCCGCACTCATCCCTCTGTTTGTTGGCCCATTCAATAAAGCAAGTACCTTTTGGGTTCAGGCTCCTTGCTGAGCACTGAGGAAACAGGTAAAAAGACGGAAAGATCGTGCCCCCCCGGACCTACCCTCAGGGTGGGGTGAGACCACAATAAACAAGGGAGCTACCAAGTAAACAAGGTCATTCCACATTGTGTTCACGTAACAATGAGCTGAGGGTGGGGCGAGGTGGACACATTAAGAAAGGTCCCTCCGAGGAGGTGACATCTGAGCCACCACGAGAAAGGCACTGAAAGCAAGTCAAAGAAAACAACAGCAAAGATCCAGAGCAGTAAAACGTGGACGTAGAAGGTGCAGAAGTGTAGAGGCCAGTGAGGCTTCCCACCTCCACCTAGGTTTTCGGGTGGAGAGGCAGCCCTCAGGATGCCGGGAAAACTGTCCAGAATCCCCACAAATGTGCCAATGGGGACAAGACAATGCCACTCTCTTCACAAGAGAGGAGAAGAAGAGAACAAAACATTGATCCCAACAATGGGAGAACAAAACAAAGAACAAACAAAGAGGGAGGGGGGGTAAAAGAAGCTGGGGATCCTCTTTTTCTAGAATGAACCAGTGGCTCTCTTGCAAGTGGGCACTGCTGGATGTGAGACCCAGGGGGTTGTCTGTCATCCCCTGTAATTCCAAGTGTCTGGAGACCCCAGGCCTCCCTGCCAGGACCAAGCCTGGTGGTTCTGTGTCATTACAGTGGCATTCAGAGGACCATGATGCTGTGTTGAGAATCACTGATGATCTTTTATTAGCTGACAAACTAAAGCACTTTCCTCTCTGCACCTGTCTTGAGATAATGCTGTTCTGGGCCCACCTTGAAGAGAGACGAATCCCCCCGATAAACAGCAAGGGTTTCTTCCCCCACCAACAAGTAGGCAACACTCTCAAACCCTTCAGAAAATAGTCACCTATGCCAGCAATCTCGGGGCCTGCTGGTGACATCTAAACACCAGGATCACGCAGCAAGAAGCGGGGAAGGCACAAAACTACCTCGCCACCTTTTTAATGAGCAAAATCCTCTGGCTGCTGCCAGGGCCCTCAGAGACCAGCTATTAATGAGCGCTTAGAATAGATTGTGCCTGTTTTATATGTGTACGGTGGCCTGGGAGGGACACTTCAACTTCCATTTTACATCTGCTGCCATGTTCGAGTGTCTCCTCAAGGGCAGGAAAACATTTGGCAAATTTTGTCTTTAAAGAGACACGTTCAAAGAGGGCGTCCCCTCCCCGCAGCCACATCCTACATGTGAGCACTTTTCAATTTTCAAAGTATATATTTAGATTATGTATATGAAAATCTGAGTGGCACCGGTAGGCAGCAGGGCCTCAGCTGCACACTCAGCTCTCCCTGCTTCTTGGGGCTTCAAGGAGAGGGGCTTCTGGTTTTGTCCTCAGACTCAGTGGCTTCACTCACTGAGCTGGGGATGGGTGCCAGGGATGCGGACTGCCAACGTTTTGTTCCTATTTACAGACCCCGGTCCTAGATAGCAGAAGATGTGGTTGTTTGTCTTTCTTCCTAGGTGAGGTACAATCAGCTTGAGTGCCACGAAGGTTGAGCCTGACCGTCTGAGAACTGGAAAGAGGACAGGACTGAGATGTGGGAAAGGGGGCTGGATCAGAGTGTGAGACAGGTGGAGCCCTGGAAGGAGGCGTGACTGGCAGAGCCCACGTCGGGGGCAGATGATGGGGCTGGATCTCTGCGGTAACTTTGCAGGGTCTTTCCAAGATGAGAGGAGGCTCTTGAGGAGAAAGAAGGAGGACGTGGAGATAAGAAAGGACTTCAGAGGACAGCAGATGCTTGGAGGTGTCGATGACAACCCTGTTGTCACAAGGAGCCATCGTCTGCAATGGTGAGTGAGCATGAAGGCTGGCAATGCACCAGGTGGCCTTGTGGCATGACGGAAAGCACAGCTTCCAGCTCTTGCACTGACCAGCTGTTCCTAGTCAGCTCGGACTACTATAACAAAAGTACAGACTGAGGGTTTAAACAACACACACTTAGTTCTCACAGTCCTGGAGCCTAGAAGATCAGGGTGCTGGGACAGTCAGTGTCCAGTGAGAGCTATTTTCCTGGCTTGCAGATGGCCACCTTCTCACTATGTCCTCACCTGTCAGAGAGAGAGCTCTGCAATCTTCATCCCCTTATAAGGGCACTAATCCCATTATGGGGCTCCACCCTCATGACCTCATCCAAACCTAATTACCTCCTAATACCATCACATTGGGGGTTAGGGTTACAACACATGAATTAGAGAGTGTGGGGTGGGAAGGGGGGAGACACACATTCAGTCCATAGCACCAGCTGTGTGATCTTGGGCAAGTTGCTTAGCCTCTCTGAGCCTCTACTTTTCATCAGTAAAATGGGATCATAATCCCTCCCCCTGTTGTGAGGATAACGTGACCTGACACATGTACAGTGCCTGGGACATGGGTGGAGCTGGCTTGGTGGTGTCTGTGTTTGTTTCTACAGCCCAGTAATCATCTGAATCCTCCAGAACAGGAAACCCATCCTCCAGTCAACCTCAGAAAACCTGCAGAATAAATGTGTCACGAACCGGAGAAATAAAATGTATCCATATTTTGAAAGGGGACAATGAGGGATGAAAGTCGCTGACAGTGTGAATTACTATTGATTTCATCATCGCTGCCATCCCCGGAACAAACAGCCCCAGAAAGTACAGTGGTTCCAATCCTAGGCCTGTGGCATCCCAGGGCGTTTCCAATTATCTCCAAGTATGTTACAAAACTCGGACCAAACTAACTTGAGTTTTCTCTAATTCAAAAAGTCACCATTCTCAGTCATCAGCACTTTGGCATGTAGGAGAGGTGCCACGGAATCGTGCCATGGCAGAGTCTGCCTGCTGCTTCTCTCATTACTCCTCACTCACGAGCCTCTATATTCTTGAGGTGGCCATATGCCCAGTTAAAGATTCTGCCTCCCAGCCTCTCTTACATCTAGGTATGGCCATGTGACTAAGACTGGCCATTGAAACAAGAGAAACTCATAGGGAAGGACTTGAGGGAAGGTTCTTTGAAAGGGAGAAAAGATGACAGGAGAAAGACCCCTTTGCTTTACCCTCTTCCTTCCTCTTGCTGCCTGGAATGTGGACACAATGACTGGAGTTGCAGCAGGCATCTTGAAAAACTGAGGATGGAAGCCAAGTATTGGGAATGGCAGAGCAGGAAGAGAGACATAGCCTGGGCCCCAGATGATCATGAAGCCACCACACCAGCCCACCCAGGACTTCGTGTACATCAGAGGGGAAACCTTTATGCCTTTAAGGCACTGTTACTGCAGTTTCCTGTTGGGTGCAGCTGGACCTAATCCTAACATATATATTGAGTTACTGGAGGCTGATGACTGTGCAGAAGGGAAGCTCTGGGTTCCTGGCTACCAACCCATTCTTGGCAGGAAACAGGTGGGAGAGGGAGCAGAAGGGGGCAGAACATGATGGTGCCGGATGAGCATCCAACAGCGTCTTCTTGCTAGTGCCCACTGGTCTTGGCTAGTGCTAGGCCCCAGGTGAGTGATCCATCCCTCCCTGTTTTACCTTCTAGAGAACTCCAGCCTAAGCCCAAATCCAGTGTGGGGGCAGGGTGCTGCCACAGGAGGAGGATATAAGTCAAAATAAACCCTGATTCAGGTCCTACCTTTGAATCTTAACATCTGTGTAACTTTGGGCAAACCACTTAACCCCTGAGCCTCAGCTTCCTTCTCTGAAAAATGGGGGTTACAGTAATGCCTACCACAAAGGGCTCCATGGATAATGTAAATAAAGTACCTGGAATTCAGCCCTTAGGAATGCTGGTTGTGATTATACAGATTAGTTGTGAATTGATATTATTATTTTCAGAGAGAGGTCTTGGGGCAATGGCACATCCTTTCTTCATAAAGCCAGGAGGTAGGGAGGCTTTAGCCAATGACATTGCTGTCTTTCTTCCTAGGTGAGGCACAATCAGCTTGAGTGCCACGAAGGTTGAGCCTGACTGTCTGAGAACTGGAAAGGGGACAGGACTGGTGGGGGGGAGACCCAGCTCCTGTGGCTGGCTTCACCACTAACTAGCTGTGTGACTTCAAGCTAGTCACCATCTCTTTCTGAGCCTCAGTTTCCCCACCCGTGAAATGAGGATGCTGGACTCCATCTCTGAGACCCCTTCTAGCATAGAAGTGCAGTGACCCCATGAACACAGGGGAGCCTGAGGACCAAGATCAAAACAGTCAGTCCACCTGCTGTACTTTACCTGTGTTGATTTTGCCCCCAGCTTCCTCAGACCCACCGGTCATGCACAATGTTCTTTCCTATTGAATTCCTATCATATCAAGGGCCTGATTCTGGACGAAGTGTCATTTCTACAGACACTGAGACTAGATCTCAGGACTGGAGCAAGGAGAGATTTGAGAGCATTGTTCGCCTCACTTTCTGTAAACTTGATGTAAAAATTCAGATGTGCAAAGCCAATAAACTGGAAGCTTGTTGGTTTGTAAAAGAATCATCAAGAAGCGTAAATAATCTTGCTCATCTGTGTCTCACTCCCATGATGGGAAGGAAGTTATGCTGAGTCCTCAGCTATCGAGCTTGAGGCCCTAACCATGCATTTAACATCCATCATTAATTCAATCCTTTCCATAAGACTTCCACCAGGTAAGCACCCCCATTCTCATATTGCCAACAGGATAGAGGGACAGCGAAGTTACATATTTTGCTGAAGTTAAAGCCACGCAGACAATAAATGATTGAACCAGGATTATAATCTAGATCTAATCTAGGTTGTTACCATAGAACCATATTCTTAAGGCCTGAAAGAGAAACAGCACAAAATGGGATGATGCCAGAAGAGAACTGGCTGGCTGTGTGACCTTGGGACAGTCGAGGAATTTCTCTCTGCCTGCTTTTTCTCATGTATCAAAAGTGGGCGTTGGATAGATCAGAGCCCCATTCTACAGAGTGGTACCTGTTGGTAGATCTCCAAGCTGCCAGGATTCCCCCACCCCACTCCATACTCAATGTATATCAGGGCTGCCAAGGGGAGAACAGGTAGTCATGGAAATGATGCCCTGCTTGGGAATCTCCCAATGGACAGAAGGCTGGGGACTTTGACTTCACACATCTTCCCTTCCCTGCCCATCTCCAGAACCCCATGGGCACCTCCACTGGGTCTTCAAACCCAGGCAGGTCTGCCTACAAACCTGAATGTATAACACTTGGGATCTGTGGGAAGGCCTCTCTAAATGTCCATCCCAAAATGTCCTGCTCTATTTACAGACTCTCTCCACCCAGTAGTCTCTTTAGGGGATGGGGGCCCCTCAATGGCACTAATGCTTACCTGCATCGGCCATGCAAGGCCAAATGATGTAACAATTCCATGGCATCCTATGAGACCTTTGCAACAGATGGCGTTGCTGTAAAATATTTAACAGGCTGACAATTGACACTCGAACTCTTTTGGATTCTCCAATGAATCTGATGCCCACATGTTGCCAAAAGCATTTATTGTCTCATAATTTGATTTACTTTTTTCCATGCTGCTCCCAGTGCCTGCAAGTAGGGGCAAAATGGCTGATGTCTCCAGATGCCACAGAGGCTAATAAAGCTTGCTGTGCTCCCAGCATGCTCTCTGCTGTCAGCAACCGGCAATTAACTTAATAGGGTTCTTGAAATGGAGTCGATCTGGGAAATGCGGCATGTGTTGACACTCTCCCGCTGATCCAGGCAGCCTCCCACCATTGACTTGCCGGGTCTGTTTGCTATTTGAATTATTTAGGAGCTTGTTATGTGAATTAAAAAGCAGCACTTTGCAGCATTAAGTCTAATATTTTATGATCTTCAATTGATTAGGTGGGTTTTCAGGATTACATGGAAATGTTAAGATAAAACACGCCTCTGACAGGCGGCTCTTGCCAGCCTGCTTTGCTTTTCAAAAACCTAGATGAAAACCCAAAAGGAGCCTGCCTCCTTTTTCCCCTCCAAGCGAGTCTTCTGGAACCTGTTTGCAGACCATCAAAGGGCTTTTCCACCCTGAGGATACCAGGTGCCCTGGGTTCTCAGGACAAAAAGGAGGCTGGTCCCCCTTTCTCTACTTTGCTTTTGTCTCTTTCTTGGAACAAAGACACCAGTGATGACACGATGCCCGGAAGGACCACCTCCCAAGCCTGGGCTGCAAAAGGAAAACCCTGCTGTGGGTTTCCAGCCATTCACTTGGACCTGGATGGGCACCACTGCTGCACCTGCCCCTGGCCAGGGGTGTGTGTAGCCCATGCCCCATGCAGCACCAAGTTTACAGAGTGCCAAGCTCCAGAGGACCTCCCCTGCCACAAGGTCTAATTCACACTCTCCTGCCCTACCAGCTGCCACCACTCTCTCCCCTGGCTGATGACAATAGTTTTCTACTGGGTTTTCCCCATCAGTCCCATTCCAATCCACCCTACACCCTGTAGCCAAGATATCTTTCTAAAACCCAGCTCTGGCTATAACACTTCCCTGCTCAAAACCCCTCAATGGCTCCCCATTGCCTCATCAATCTGGCCCCAGGCTCTCTTTCTAGCCTCATCTTCTGTTGTTCCCATATGAACCAGCCAAACTGAGTTATTTATTATTCTCAAAAAACACTCTCTGTTTTCTCAACTCTGAAGCTTTGCTCATGACAGTCACTTGGTTCATTAAACTTCCCTTCTTCACCTATGGAAAGTCTATTAGTCCTTGATAATGAAATGAGTAAATAAAAGTATAAAATATAGAGCTTCCTATGTTCCAAGCACTTTACGTATTATTATTTAATCCTCAATAATCCTTTAAGGTCGGTACCTTTATTATCTCCATTTTATACATGGCAAAATGGAGGTTCAGAGAAATTAGGTAACTTCCCCCAAAGTCCCTCAGCTAGCTGGAATTCAAATCCAGGCAGACCAGGCTCATGTAATTCCACTTCCTTGGTAAAGCCATCCCTGCCCTTACCTGAGTGCCTTCTTTCTCCTCTGAAGTTTGCAGCATCTATCCTTTCCAGGGCACTGACTTATTCAGGTTGCAGGTAGAGATACACAGCTCTCTTCTTTCCCAGGATGCCAACGCCATGGGACAGTCTGGGTCTCCCTTGTACCACAGCAGGGTGCAGGGTCAGACTTTGCACATAGTAGGTGTTGAATCAGCAGGCTGTCAACCTGACCGCAGGCTGGCTCCCCACCCAAAGTTATGACCCCTGGAAGAGTATTCACCTGGTTCCTACTGCACTTTCCCAGTGGCAGAGGAGGCATTGCAAGGTGCCGCGTGAAGGTGCAAGTTCTAAGGAAAGAGTGACTTGAATCTGAATCTGGGCACCACCTCTTTTAACCATGAAAACTTGGGACCATTCACCTCACTGAGCCTTGGTTTTTTTCACCTATAAAATGGAAATAATAGTAGTCCCCTCTCCATAAAGAAATTATTAAAATTAAATGAAATATTTCATTAAAAAAACTCTTATGGTACATGGTTCCGAGCACGTGGTAAGGGCTCAGGAAAACATAGCTCTTATTACCGTTGGATTGACCCCAGCTGGAGTCTTAAATCCACCTCCTGAAGCTCTGGGACGCTAGGCCTGGCATCTCTACACCTCTACACATGGGCTACTTAAAACTCACCTCACAGGATTATGGAGAAGTTAAAGAAATAACAGGAGGCCTGGAAAGGAACAGACATCAGTATCTTAAGATCATTATTATTTTTAATTATAAACTTCACCCAAGCTGAGGACTTTTTTTTTTTCCAGAACACCACAAAGATGGCCCCTGATCCCTAAAATCAACAATCCTGTGCAAAAAAAAATGACATCTGCTACACCCTGACCCTGCAGCAGGCTCTAAGGAGAAAGGGGATGGATGCAGCCCAGCCTGGCCTCCAGGGGACGCTCGATTTAATGGGGAAGCCAGCAGGCAAGGAGCCCATCTCATCTGAGGCAGAAGGAGGGCAGGGATGGGGGTGGGGAGGGTGGCACGGGCTGAGCCAAGTCTCAGGGGCTCAGCTGAGAGGAACCGCTGCCTGATCCTGTGACCTGTGACCCATCGGATGTGGTGGATGAGCCATGAGGAGGAAAGCAGGCACTTTGGCAACTGTAGCGGGAAGGAGAGTGTCTGTATGATTAGCAATGCCCTCTCAGGAGACCTCTGCCCAGAGCGGGGAGGCTGACAGTATAATCTCTTAGTAAGGAGTTGTCCTCAAAGCCTCTCTGCTATAGGGAGGCCCTGAAGACAGGAAGTTGCTGTCAGGAATTATCTCACCACCATCACTAATAACAACTGCTGGGTCTGATTCTTTAAGGCAGTAAGGTTCTGAACTTGGGTCACATAGATGAGCTTAAGGAGGATGGGGACCAGGAAGACCCTAACATACATGCCAAATCTTGTATAAATATATGCAGGTATATATACTAGGTAGAGGTTCTATAATATTCTGTATTTGTCAGGATAGGCTAACTGCTAGCTGCAGTAACAAATAAGCCCTAAATCTCAATGGTTTTAATACATATGTCCCAGTGCAAGCAGACTGATAAGGAGTAAGCAGTGAAGGGCAGGATTCTGCTGGCCGGGGCTCCACCGTCTTCAACATGTGGGCATCCAAGATCACCCTGAGCCACATTCTGTTGGCAGGTGGAGGAGAAAATGAGCATGAAAGACCTTATAAGAAATTTTAGGGCCCAGGCCTGGAAGTAGAATAGATTACTCTTGCCTACATTCCATTGGCCAAAACTCAGTCACATGAGGCCTCTAACCACAAAGGGTGTTGGTAATTGTAGTCTTCCTGTGTCCCCAGGAGGGAAGGAAAACTGGTTTGGAGAACACATCTCATAGCCTTGGAAAGACACTTGTACAGAGGGGGAAAAAAGGGGCAGGGAATGAAGAAGATTGGTAAGTACCATTTGCTTTATGTACATTATTCACTTAATTCTCATTATTAATAATAGGTTTTTAAATTTTATATCCATTTTATAGAGAAGAAAACTGGAACTCAGAAGACTCAGAAGACTAAGTCACTTACATAGGATCACACAGTAGTGGGTGTTCTGGCCCAGAATACACCTCAGGTTTGTCTCTTGTCAACATACAGCTTTAAAGGCATCCCATTTTACGGCTTTTGCATATTAACGTATTTTGAGTGGGAAGGCAGATGTGAATGGTGAAGCTAATTTTGAGCTGGTATTTTGGGGTCAGCTATCATTTATTGACTGCTTACTCTATGACCATGATACCATGTATTGAATAATTAACTCCAGTAACCCTCTGAGCTACATCCAGCTATTATTATCCCAGGTTTATGAATGAGGAAATGGAAGCACAGAGTTATGTTGTTTGCCCAAGACCCCACAGCTAGTAAGCGAGGGAACCAGGACTCCATCCCCAGCGCCCAAGCCAGTTCCATAGGCAAACACTCCTTCCCATGCTTGTACTCACTCAGCTGCAGTTGCCCTTGGCCACCCCATGACTTCAGCGTAAACAGAGAATGCATCTCCCTCAACCTCATGCCCCCATCTTGCAGCCCAGTCTGCCCCTCCCCTTTGGAAGTCATGGCCTGAGGGCGGGCACCTGCCCAAGGGCAGGCTGACATAGCAGTACTGTCACCGGCCACTTGCAAACTGGGAGCCCTATGGCAGAGCCCACCAGCCCGTGTAGGGTGGGTACTGCAAGCCCCCAAGCAGCTGATATCCCCTTCATGACCCCATTCCATCCACCTGATGGCTTCATGAAGGTAGATTTTTAACATCTCTGACCACTTTGTCATTTAAGCCAAAATAAATTCAGCTACTGGGGCCAGAAGCAGGCCTGGGGTGAACGTGATGGGGAACCAAAGCAGCCTGGTCTGTACTCACACTCCCTTGGCCCTCTGAGGTGCCGCTTCACACAGGGTGAGGTCCTGGGGATGGGGAGACATCTCATCTTGAGCCTCGCACAAAGTCAAGGTGTTGACTTCAAGCTCTTACACAAAAGCAGAGAGCTGGTGGGAGGGTGGGTGGACGAGGAGTGGGACCGTCCCTCAGGCACTCAACAGAGGTACTGTGTGGGTGGGGGCCCCCAGGACTGAGGAGGGGTGAAGGATGTAAAAGTACCAGGGTCGAGGGAGGGAGACCCCCAGACAAAGCTGCAACTAAAGCTGAAAGTTCAGAACCAGAAGAGAAGAGGGGCAGCCCCCTTGCACCAGGTCTGTGCCAGGACCCTCTGGAGCAGAGATGCCAGGACTGGAGTCAGCAGGACTTGGTTCAGAGCCCAGCTCCTCCATTCATTAGCCCCACGGTTTCACTGCTCAGTTTCTCTGTCTGTAAAATGGGCACAGTGTCATCTCACCTCACAAGGCTGCAGGAGGACCCAGGGATGGAGTACATAAAACACTGAGCACCAGGCCTGGTGTGAAGCTCTCCCAGGGGCCTTTGAATACAGTCCTCTTAGAAACAAAGAAACAAACAAAGTACAGACAATTCTCTAATCATTTGCATTATCAAACGAGATTCCACATTTATAGCTGTTGGTTTTGTAATTAAAATAATCACTTCTTCATTTTTCATGGGCCTGCATCCTGATCCTTAAGGTAGGTCGGTCGCCTGGCCCCCTCCCCAGGGTGCCCAGCACGAACCAGGCACACAGAACCAAGTGTTTCTGAGGTCAGAGTTCACACTTCATAGGGCTCTTCCTTGTCCATTCTTCTCATTACTCCCGGAAGCAGCCCTGGGAGGCTGGGAGAGCTGACCTTGTGACCCCCCCCCACTTCAAAGACTAGGTCATGGAAACTCCCCAGGGGTTTCCGTCAGCGAGCAGCAGCTCTGCTCTCAGCGCAGGGTGTTTCTGGTGACACCGAAGGGACTCAGCACCCTCTTAACCACCTGAGGACAACACAGGACACCAGGACTGACAGGCAGAGGCCTGACCCAGGACAGGGCTACGAGCGTGGGCCCTGGAGGGAGGCTTTGTGGGTGCCGATCCCACCTCTGCCACCTACTTGCCCTGAGACCTTGGGGCAAGCAGCTGGACCTCCCTGCGTCTTATCTAGAAAATGGGGATGACGTCACTTCCTACCTCCTAGAGTGCTGTGGGTTCTGTGAGATTTAAAGAATTAATAATATAGTGTATAGTAAGAACCATTACATGTCAGTACTGATTCCCTGTGGGGGAAACCACAGGCACCCACCTACCTTCTGTTTGCTTCTGATGCTCTGTGCCCTTGGGCGGCCGAGGCTGCATCTTATCCATCTTGGAGACTAAGACAGAGGGGCAATGCAGTGTGGTGGTTAGAAGTGCAGGCTCTGGTGTCAAGTTCATCCCCATCACTTCCTGCCTGTGTAAACTTGGCGAGCTCTCTTGTCTGCTCTGAGCCTGTTTCTGCCTGCACAGAACGGGATAATAATAGAACCTGTTTCATAGAGATGTGAGTATTTCATTAAGTGGTGTAACACACATGAAGCACCTAGAACAGTTCCTGGCACGTGAGAAGTGCTAAACAAGTGTTAGCTATTATTGTATTTATGTTCTGGGCACCCGTTACTAGGCCTGATCCAATGGTGTTTGATAAGGTCCAGGAAAAGGGAAAGGTGGATATGGCTGAGGTCAAGTAAGCCCTGCTAACAGTTTTCGGGCACTTCACTTTGTGCCAGGCACCATTCTAAGAACTTTACTGGTAGCTTATTAAGTGCTTATAAGGACCCTTGAAGGTAGGATTCTACTATTAACCCCATTTACAGCTGTGGAAACTGAGGCTAGAGAGGTCAAGTAACTTGCTCAAAGTTATCCACTAAGGACAGCCATTGCAAATCCAGGCAAAAGCTAGAGGACACAGACCCCTGCGGGCCTCAGAAAGGAGTTGGGATTTCGCTCAAGTACAATGGGAAGGGATCAGATCACACTGAACTTTCGTGGCCAGTTCAATGATTATTGAGCACCTACTGCACCCAGGCAGGCTGCAGTGAGCCTGAGGTCGCGCGACATGCGCCCCTCTCAGGTGACCCTGCCTTCCTGCCATGACCCTCGGGCCTCCCCCAGCGGCTCCCTCCCCACCTGGGCTTCGCAGGTTCTGGGCGAGAACTGGTGCTCTGGCCTCGGTCCCTTGGACCCCGGTGCGCAGAGTCCGGCCATGCCGCTCCGCCCGCAAACACGGCTCGCAGCCCGGCCTCCCCCCACCTCTAGCTGGGCCGTGCCGCCTCCTCCGGAAGCCCTCCGGGGCGTCCCGGGGAGGCCAGGGTGGCCATGTTAAGCCACGATCCGAGCGCGGGGACCACTAGCCCCCCGGGGAACCCTTTCTGCCCTCAACTCGGCAGCGCGTGTCCAGCGCCATAAGCCCCTGGTGACCATGGTGACCACGCTGTGGGCACCCGGCCGGTGGGGCGCACACGCTGACCCCTGTGGGCACCTGGGCTCCGGACGAGCCCGAGCCCCGTGACCCCCGCGCCCCCCGCGCCGTGACACTGAACGTTCCATCCCCGAACCTCGGCGACCCGAGGAGTCCCAGTCTCGCGGTGGCGCGGCCTGATTGGCAGGTCCGCCCTTGGCTGGGGTGGGGGCCAAGGGAGGGCTGTGGTGCACAGTTGCTGTTTTTACTCCTGCCATCATCAATTCAACTATTGACAGGGAAAGGAGGGTCCGCCGTGGCTTTGTGTCACGCACTCACTGTAATTTACTTGAAAAGAATTAAATCACAATTACCTGCCATTCGTTTTGCATAAAACGAGCCAGAAGGAGGCTGCAATCGCGGAGTGCTTGAAAAGACAACAGCCCCGTTGTTGCCATATTAGAACAATATTTCTCAATTTGAAACTTAAAACATTCGAATTAGCAGCTTTGTTTGACTACGGTGGCCCACAGATAGGCAAGACTGACACCCCACCTCGGACTGCAGACATTACAGTTAACGAGCCTAATTTTCATTCATTTAAGTCTAGACCGATCTTTTTAAATCATTGCATTTATTGTCCTAATGTGCCTCCCAAATGTTGGAAGGGAAAACGTAATCTTTTGTCTGTTACCTAGCCCAGTAGGTAAATTATCTAAATGCCATGAAAATCCCTCTTGCTGGGGCTAAAATCAGAGCAAACTGTAATTAAGCCACTTGAGATTTGTTTAAATGTCCAAAGAAATCACACTGTTTCTCAAATAAAGTTACTTCTGTTCTCATTTTCTCTCCTTTCAGATATGGTCGTCAGGTAAATATGACTGATTAGCTTTTAAACCAAGGTTTCTAAAGTGTATTTAAAATATTCAATTCTGCAAAATTACATCAATGTGAACTGGTGTGTTCAGCAAATTTGAAGCCAGGCTAAGTTTTTAACAACTTCTGTAAAAGTAAACTGCTGCTTTCAGTGAGCTGTAGTTTTCATTAACATTAATGGGTTTTCAGCAACAAAATGTAACTGTTCAATCAAGCTTGAATATTAAAAAGAACCCAGTTACTAATTGTGAGAACCCTTGAACAGCCAGGAAAAGCTGCAAATTCAAAAATACAATTGGTAACACTGGGAACTGTGTTCAGGGAAAGTGAACAGAAATAGAGGTGATCTATTTCATATCCATAAATCTATAAATCAGGTTGAAAATGGAGAAGATGAAGGAATAGAAAGGTAGAACTTTCGAAATCTGGGTGGTAAAAAAGCAAGCTGAAATGCAGATTTAGTGTCAGGAATAATTAAACTGCGAAGTAAGAAAACCCTGTAACCTAGGAAAGCAAGTCAGAGAAAGAATAAAAATACATTTGCTATTGTTAATAGTGGACTTTCCTAATTTTAAAAAGTGCAATTTTATCATTGAAATATTATTAGTATTTTAAGAGGTTTTTTGTTTTTGTTTTTTTATGGATGGTTTTTTCCTTTAAGGAAAAAAAATATTTTATTGTCTGCTTCTTTTTATTTTTTAAAGTGAGTATGAAAATTATCGTGTTTAATTTTATGTTTAGTGACTTTAAAATCTATTAAGGTAATTTTTCCTATATTCTTTTAGGAGAGAATAAATGTTTGGCTTCAGCAGAAAACAAATTACATGTGGAATAAACCCAGGACTCAACTCTATTTTCATGACTGGGTTTTTGAACAATAATCCATAGAGGTGGGGAGAAAGGGATTCATCAGGCAAATGAAACAAAGTCCCTGATCTATATGCCTATTCTGATATCACCTCCTGGAATATCGGCAACATTTTAAGTTCCAGCCTAAGCCACAAATTCCTTCAGAACAAATCAAATGTCTTTAAAGAATATTTCTGTTTGAAAAGGAATTAAGCTCTCCTGAAAGAATTTTAAAGGTTGTGATATTCACAGTCTGATAAAGCGGCACCTTTAATGAAATTCTAATTAGCAATTTCATGCACTTTGCTATTAGTCATATCAGATTAATGCACATTTTCACAGCCTTCCTTTAATTAAGTGCACTTATTCCAAGTTTCAAACACTTTCCTTATAAGATGAAAACTGTGCTGAAATGTTATTTAGTAAACAGAGAAAGTGTGAAAGTGTAGGTGTGCGTGTGTACAGGGGCGGACATTTTTAACTGTCTACAATTTTTTTTTTACATTTTGAGTTGGTGAACTCAGGTTTTCATGCTTTCTTGCATTCTTAGTGTTTCTTTGATATTTCCGGGGGACCTATTCAAATCTTTAGCCCGCCCAAGTGCACATCATGTGTGCTTTGCCTAAAACATATTTTCTGTATGTGTATATATGTCGGAAGATTTTTTGTTTAAAACATTTTTTCTTCATGTTTGTGTGTGTGTGTATGTGTGTGTGTGTGATAGAGAGAGAGGGAGGGAGAGAAACTATGTAATATACAATATTTAGTTTTTAAAATCTCCTCTGAAAAGCAAGGAACAAGCATTTGCCCATATAATATCCCCATCCCCATCACCTTTCACAGGCACCTCCTTTCCTTTGAAAACAGCAGTAAGATTTCATTTGACCTACTAACTTTCATTCTGAAGCCCCAGCAAGGAGCAGGCAGCTTCGTGGTGAGCCGGATCCAGGGGGCACCGGATGTCTTCCTTCATATCAGACTCCACTTCTCCACTGCAAGAGCCCAGCAGTCCAGCCAGTCGTTTCCAGGGAAAGCGAGACCTACCCTAGTGACTCACACCCTACAGACCCCAGATTCCCCAGATCATCCGTCCCTCCCAGCCTGCTGGAGGGTTGCTCCAGTTCAGGGAGATGGTATTGTCTGGGAATCAACCTGATCTTATCTGTAGTCTTTTGTCAAGAGGAAATTTTTGTTGCCTGTTTTGCTCAGAGGTTGAGACTTGCAATATATTAACTAATTGCTTGCATCTCCAACACATGTTCTCTTGTTGGTGTCATTCATGTATACTGTAACATTTTTGACATTTTTAGATTGTCTCTTGGGACTCCTGGGCCTCTTAGCAGTTCCCTACATGAAGAGTGTTTGCCTAATGATTACTGACTGACATCTCAATAACAAGCAACGTAGGAGTTGGGCGCATCTATTGAAGAGTTCTGGGGTGTGTGCGTGTGTGCGCGCGTGTTTTAATTCATGGTCTACTTTGTCAAGTCATGTGTGAGCCATAATTTAAGCTAATAATTACCAGACATGAATTCAATGAAACATTGGTGTCTACACTTAAAAAAAAAAAAAAGTCCTGAATTTTAATGCATTCAGAAAATGTTTGCCTAGGGCTAGGCTGGGTCCAACACGCATATGGAAGCACTTTAAAAGTGATAAATGATTTGGAATCTACCCCGTCTACTGGTGTGCTTCTCAGGAAAGAAAATTAGGGCTAACAGGTGTTAGATAGGGAATGCTGGGGCATTTTAATAGAATTGTCAAAATGTTGGTACCAGATGTTGACATTAATGCACACAACTCGGAACGTAATGCTGGGCCGCCATTTAAATGATTATTTGTTTAAATTTCAAGTCGCCAGCAGGAAATCCTTACTTTGTTCAGCACCTTTCTCTACACACCATCCCCCTGCTCTTTCCCCTACGATTTGCATCAAAGTGTCCTTGGCTGTTCAGCTCACATATGCATGCTTTAAATAATCCATGCCTGTCAAATTTCATTTTTTCTTTTCAGATCATACTCATCACATCCCCATCCTCGCCAGCCTTGAAGTCCGCCTCAGTGTATTTGTATATGAGAAAAAAATGATTTAAATACTGCCAGTTATAGGATAATTAATCTTTGAACTACTCAGTAACTTCAAATGTATATACCAAGTAATCTGCATGAACTTGTAATTACTATGTATTTATACGATATTTTCCATGTAATCACCAAGTCGTTACATGGTTATGTGAGTCTTGTAAATTATGGTGATAGCAGAAAACTAATCTCGCCCACACCACTGCAAAAAGCCCATGCAGGAGCCACAGGTCTCCGCAGCAGCCAATTAATCGAAGGATCCAGAAAGAGTCTATCCTTTAAAGGGAATTAGAACTTTTACCTGCAATAGTGTCCCAACTTTAAGAAATATCAGGGGATCGAGAGACTGGTGAGGTAGGCAGGGAGCAGCCTTCCTCATTCAGCTTTCATACAAAGACTGATTGGTTTGGGCAATTTATTGCTGCTGGAGTTGAAAGGCAATTGGAAAAAAAAGTCTCTAGGCAAAATCCACCATCAGTTCTGCAGGCTGCATTGTGCTGTGACATGGGGAAGGTCCTAAAATAAATTCCAATGTGAGTTTCAAGAACCAACCCTGAGGCAGATTTGGTTTGTCATCTTTTTGAACCCAATTAAAGCAGAAGCAAAACCTTTAGTTTTTCCGAACTGGGGCATCTTGTCCCAACTCTCCAAAAGTACCTTCCTTCACAAATAAACTCCGTGTATGTGTGTGTGTGTGTGCCTGCACACATGAGCACTCGTACGCACACACACATGTGAGCAAGTGCTAGCACACTAATTTCATCTCTTCAAAAGCTACATTGGACCATGTGGACCCTTTGTTCAGAAGCAACCATCCAAATGGGAAGGACCCGTCTCCCTCCTTGGTAGATACCCTCCTTTCTCCTTGACTGGGCTGCTGAGCTCTGCTTTTCCTTGGCACGGGAAAGGACCAGGGCGTCTACAGCACCATGGCCTTTCTGGGCACTATAAGCGGCCACTCAGAGTAGAGCAAGGGACACAGAGTGGCTAAATCTGTAGGGGATTCTGGACTTCCATGGAGTCAACAAGTTTTCCTCTTTTATCAGCCCAACTTAGAAATAGGAAGAAACAAGGCAACAACCCTGGAGGGTCCACCAAGACCCTGCTGGTCAGCTGACCCATACCCAGAGCCTGGCTTGGCTCCCACACAGCTCCAAGACAATGTCCCCAACCCACCAAGGTTCAACAGCTGGCTGGTTCAGCCTCCACAAAGCCTTGTCTCTTCAGAGGCTCAACCACCTAGAACTGCACTGTCCAGTATGGTAACCATTAGCCACAACTGGCTATATAAATACTGCCCTAAAATTAAAGATTCTGTTTCTTGGTTGCACTAGCCACATGTCAAGTGCTCAGTAGCCATGTGTGGCTGGCGGCTACCACGTGGGCAGTGCAGATACAGAATCTGTTCACGATTGTTGGTCTAGAACTCTACATAATTCTCTGCTATCTGTCCTGATCTTTCCCTACCCAGAGACACTGACATATAAGGGGTCAAAGGACAAAGCCAGAGAGGTTTGCCTGAGGCCATTAAGAGGCTGCCTCGCCTCCTCAGTAAGACTTCTTCTTACTATATCTGGCCTCTTGGGTAGAGCCAAGGTCAGACCCAAGGCTGAGCATGTTACCCAGAGCTCAGCAGACCCTCGCTGGGATTCCTCTTGGGGAACAAAAGCCGCAGACCCCACAGAGCCCTGGGAGACGTCTGAGGCCATGGAGGCTGTAAGTGACTAGTGGTCAGTTCTGCTGGCCAAATTGGTATCTACGTCATAGAGAGGGCAGCCTTTGCAGGTGTAAACCTGGGATATCACTCTGCCTTCCAGGCTAAGAAATTCCAGGGAGAAATTCTAATCATTCATTATCTTTAATCACATATTCTATTATTTTCTACTTCATTGATATTGTATGTAACTCACTATTGTGGCTGTTTTTCCAGTGCCTACCATATGCAGACCAATTGTCTCTTTAATCCTCACAAAGCCCTATGAAGTAGAAACTGTGATCCCATTTTATAGATGGGAAAACTAAGCCTGGATGGACGCATTGACTCCCCCAAAGCCACATGGCTAGTCAGCAGTGCATTAGGATCCAAACCTCACCCATTTCCACACATACAGGCTTATTCTTCAGCCTAGTATGAGCTGTCTCTGCTGCCAGCAGGCATACAAGAAGCTAAGCAGAGTGCCTAGCCTTCCAAATCCTCAGCCACACTCATTCTCAGCTTGCAAAGTGCTTACCTTCTTCACTCTGCTAACAACTCTTGATTGATCACCCTCCCAATCGGTGGTGGTTTGTAAAATGGCCCCATTTCTACCTCTCCCCATATCCATGCTTCCTTTGCAATGGGATTTTGCAGCTCCTTTCCTCAAGCGATGGAACTCATTTTGCAGAGTGTATTTCTGAATTTAGGCTGGCCTTGTGACTTGATTTGGCCAATAAAATGGGGCAGAGGCAACACCATGCCACTTCTCAGAGTAGGTCTCAAGAGGCATTGCATCCTTTCCTGCTCTCGCCCTCTCTCTCTCTCTCTCTCTCTCTCTCTCTCTCTCTCTCGCTCGCTCTGTGTCTCTCTGTCTGTCTCTCTGTCTCTCTGTCTCTCACACACACACAAACGCACACACAATCCAGCCACCACCACTTAAATGAACCCAGGCTTGCCGGCTGGAATAAGGAGAGATAAATGCCCCAGTTGTCCCCACTGCCCAGCTAATAGCCAGCCAGCCTTGGGAAGCAAAGCCACTTCGTTGACCTGCAGCTGACCACAGTTGCACGAGGAAGAATACTTAAAAAGGAAGAAGTGCCCACTGAGCCCAACCAAATTTGCTGACCTATAGAATCATAGATAAATGGTGGCTGCTTAAGCCACTATATTTGGGGGTGGTTTGTTTCACAGCAGGTTTTAACTACAACACAACCTCCAAGCCAAGTAGTTTTTCTTCTTTAATTGACTGGTTATCTTTAGGGCTATGTCAGAGCTTCTGCTGGAGACCCTGAAACCCACCAACCTGTTGAAATTTAATAGCACTCCTCTTGTCACCAGTCCTGAGCACCATGAAACCTCCTTGCTCAGTAAGCAACTGACAAATGAGAATTTTTATTTTAAAAAGTCCAACTCTAGACTCTGATCTCATGTCATTGGACATGAGACTCATTCCCATTCTTGGTTCTGATTTTGGACCAAACCACAAAATCTCCCATATCCACTAAGATTCTTGCTTTTATTTTCTTTCCTTTCATAACCAGGCATCCAGAGGAAGATGTTTATCCCTCCCAAATCCATCAGCAGCCTGCAGGGCTGAATGAGACCCACCCAACTCATTTTCCTTTTTCCCATTGGATCCATCAATTTCAGGCCTTTCCCAAACCCGGAGTGCAACTCACATTAGAAATCCTGTAAGACCTGTGTCTGGAACAGTGCTGTACAGCCCATAACACATTCCATGCAGCTGAAAGTGAGATGCTGGAACCTGGGTCGTGGCCAAGCTGGGCTACTCCAGCAAACTCCACGGAGCCTCAAGGAAGTGTTCCATCACTCATGCTTTAGGTTTCATAGTTTTCCTCTATGAGTTCCTGGAATTCCTAAGCATTTTACACTCTGCATTCACTCAATAAGTAGGTCTTAGTCACCTAATATGTGCAAGCAAGAGTTGGACGGATAAAGAGGGGGAGGAAAATAGACCTACGCTTGGAGAGAGCTCACTGCTGTACAGGTATAAAAATGACAAAAGATGTTGATGGGCAGAATAAAATAGGCGTCAGCAGAGAATAAAACAAGAATAGCTGATATTTTCAAATGTTCAGCATCTTCCAAGCATGCTTCCAATTTCTCTAACATGCATTAATAATTTATTTAATCCTCACACCTCTCTTATCATGAAGGCACTATTGCCTGTCCCATTTTACAGATGAGAAAACTGAGGCACAGAGAGGTTGAATAACACAGGCATTCCTCTACTGCATTCCTGAAAATATACATGAGGATTAAATGTATAGAAGTTGAGTAACAGACTGATGTGTCAGAAATGGAGCTCCTTTTCAATAATGTAAAACAGAAATTATCTAGCACAAATACTCTACTATGTACAATGTACAATGTATTATTTAAATTTAAATATTTTAAGTCATTCATATATCAAAATGATTAAAACCCTAAAATATTAATTAAATATAAATATAGACAAAAGCATTGCTAAAGTAATTTCTTACCCCAAATTTCTGACCTCTTGGTTGACCTGAAATGGTATTTATAAAGCAAAAAAAAAAATTATCCTTGGGCTAATCACTTAACCTCTCTGAGTCTCAGTTCCTCAGCTTAACATGGAATCTTTGATATCAACTTTCCAGACCCCCTTGGGCTTTTTGTCAGGATCAATTAGAACACACTGTGAATGAGTTCTGTGAACTCACTAAGTTAAGCACTTATGCTCCAAGTCAGTCTTCTCAAAGTGTGGTCCGTGGACCTGCAGGATCAGCATCACCTGGGAACTAGGGCAAATTCTCAGGCCCTAACCCTACTGAATCAGAATCTCTGAAGGCGGGGTGGGGGGGCAGGAAAATCCTTTGGCAATGCTTATGCATGGTGAAGTTTGAGAACTACACCTCAAGTGATGCTGCTTCCCCAAGAGAGTCCCAGGTTACAACTGTGAGAATTATCGAGTGCCCCTTTCATCCTCAAAGATATCTCAGAACAGATAATAAATTGTATGGTCCCTACAAATGGCTCACTTGAGCCTAAGCCTTCCTAAGATATGGGGACCCTGTTATCACCATGGAGGCTGGGCTAGAAAAGGGAAGGAAGGAAGGGAGGGAGGGAGGGAAGGAAGAAGGAAAGAAGGAAGACAGGTGGGCAGACTTTCTCTAGGATCTGCCGTTTGGGTGATTAGAAAAACTAGAAGTAGAGATCATGGGCATAGGCTGCAAGACCACAGTGGCCCAGAGGATCCTGGCTGTTGAGGCTGCTTCTGTGTCAACAATCATGCCATCATCTATAAATACTAGAGGTCAATCACTGGTCCCCTCGCTTTCACAGATCCTGGGTGAATTCTACACACAGCACACCATGCAACTACTTATTTGCCAGACCTGACTTAATCCATCCTCTTCATCCCGGAGATGAGCAAACTGAGGCCCAGACAATAACTCCTCTGTGGCATATGGAGTTATTTGCAGAGCTTGGAGTGCCTCACAGAGATAATTCTACTTGTAACTACATGCTACCTCGGAGTGAGTCACCTTGAATGGCTGGGCCTGCTGAGAAGAAATGGCAACTTCTGGTGAAACCAACCTGAGCTATCTTGGGGAAAATAACTGCAACTTTAACCTAACTAGGCAGAGCTCACCCATTTTTCAGATGAACGAATGGAGGTGCAGAGCCAGTTAACTGGCTTGCCCTGGTGGCTGAGGGGACCTAGCCTGAACTCCTGACACCACTCGATCCTTGAATATTTGATTGGAAGAGGTGATTGCCTTTCATACTTAAGGACTCTCATTTGCTGCTGGCCCAAAATTCTTATCTTAGGGATTCATTCCTTTGGATCTGGAGAACAACTCAATGGGCAAGAGTCTTACCTGTGAGATTAGTGCCCTTATCTGCAAATGTGGTCATAAGTCGGCAGTGAGGCAAGAACAGGGCCATCTCACCAGCTTGGTTGTATCTACACACCTGTCTTTTTTTTTTTTTTTTTTTTTTTTTGCTTTATAACAAATTAAATCAGTTATATATATACATATGTTCCCATATCCCCTCCCTTTTGCGTCTCTCTCCCACCCTCCCTATCCCACCCCTCCAGGCGGTCACAAAGCACCGAGCTGATCTCCCTGTGCTATGCAGCTGCTTCCCACTAGCTATCTACCTTACGTTTGGTAGTGTATATATGTCCATGCCGCTCTTTCACTTTGTCACAGCTTACCCTTCCCCCTCCCCATATCCTCAAGTCCATTCTCTAGTAGGTCTGTGTCTTTATTCCTGTCTTACCCCTATGTTCTTCATGACATTTTTTTCTTAAATTCCATATATATGTGTCAGCATACAGTATTTGTCTTTCTCTTTCTGACTTACTTCACTCTGTATGACAGACTCTAGGTCCATCCACCTCATTACAAATAGCTCAATTTCATTTCTTTTTATGGCTGAGTAATATTCCATTGTATATATGTGCCACATCTTCTTTACCCATTCATCCGATGATGGACACTTAGGTTGTTTCCATCTCCGGGCTATTGTAAATAGGGCTGCTATGAACATTTTGGTACATGTCTCTTTTTGAATTATGGTTTTCTCAGGGTATATGCCCAGTAGTGGGATTGCTGGGTCATATGGTAGTTCTATTTGTAGTTTTTTAAGGAACCTCCATACCGTTCTCCATAGTGGCTGTACCAATTCACATTCCCACCAGCAGTGCAAGAGTGTTCCCTTTTTTCCACACCCTCTCCAGCATTTATTGTTTCTAGATTTTTTGATGATGGCCATTCTGACTGGTGTGAGATGATATCTCATTGTAGTTTTGATAGGCATTTGTCTAATGAGTAAAGATGTTGAGCATCCTTTCATGTGTTTGTTGGCAGTCTGTATATCTTCTGTGGAGAAATGCCTATTTAGGTCTTCTGCCCATTTTTGGATTGGGTTGTTTGTTTTTTTGTTATTGAGCTGCCTGAGCTGCTTATAAATTTTGGAGATTAATCCTTTGTCAGTTGCTTCATTTGCAAATATTTTCTCCCATTCTGAGGGTTGTCTTTTGGTCTTGTTTATGGTTTCCTTTGCTGTGCAAAAACTTTTAAGTTTCATTAGGTCCCATGTGTTTATTTTTGTCTTTATTTCCATTTCTCTAGGAGGTGGGTCAAAAAGGATCTTGCTGTGATTTATGTCATAGAGTGTTCTGCCTATGTTTTCCTCTAAGAGTTTGATAGTGTCTGGCCTTACATTTAGGTCTTTAATCCATTTTGAGCTTATTTTTGTGTATGGTGTTAGGGAGTGATCTAATCTCATACTTTTACATGTCCCTATCCAGTTTTTCCAGCACCACTTATTGAAGAGACTGTCCTTTCTCCACTGTACATTCCTGCCTCCTTTATCAAAGATAAGGTGACCATATGTGTGTGGGTTTATCTCTGGGCTTTCTATCCTGTTCCATTGATCTATCTTTCTGTTTTTGTGCCAGTACCATACTGTCTTGATTACTGTAGCTTTGTAGTATAGTCTGAAGTCAGGGAGCCTGATTCCTCCAGCTCCATTTTTCGTTCTCAAGATTGCTTTGGCTATTCGGGGTCTTTTGTGTTTCCATACAAATTGTGAAATTTTTTGTTCTAGTGCTGTGAAAAATGCCAGTGGTAGTTTGATAGGGATTGCATTGAATCTGTAGATTGCTTTGGGTAGTAGAGTCATTTCCACAATGTTGATTCTTCCAATCCAAGAACATGGTACATCTCTCCATCTATTTGTATCATCTTTAATTTCTTTCATCAGTGTCTTATAATTTTCTGCATACAGGTCTTTTGTCTCCTTAGGTAGGTTTATTCCTAGATATTTTATTCTTTTTGTTGCAATGGTAAATGGGAGTGTTTCCTTGATTTCACTTTCAGATTTTTCATCATTAGTATATAGGAATGCCAGAGATTTCTGTGCATTAATTTTGTATCCGGCAACTTTACCAAATTCATTGATTAGCTCTAGTAGTTTTCTGGTAGCATCTTTAGGATTCTCTATGTATAGTATCATGTCATCTGCAAACAGTGACAGCTTTACTTCTTCTTTTCCAATTTGGATTCCTTTTATTTCCTTTTCTTCTCTGATTGCTGTGGCTAAAACTTCCAAAACTATGTTGAATAAGAGTGGTGAGAGTGGGCAACCTTGTCTTGTTCCTGATCTTAGTGGAAATGGTTTCAGTTTTTCACCATTGAGGACGATGCTGGCTGTGGGTTTGTCATATATGGCCTTTCTTATGTTGAGGAAAGTTCCCTCTATGCCTACTTTCTGGAGGGTTTTTATCATAAATGGGTGTTGAATTTTGTCGAAAGCTTTCTCTGCATCTATTGAGATGATCATATGGTTTTTCTCCTTCAATTTGTTAATATGGTGTATCACGTTGATTGATTTGCATATATTGAAGAATCCTTGCATTCCTGGAATAAACCCCACTTGATCATGGTGTATGATCCTTTTAATGTGCTGTTGGATTCTGTTTGCTAGTATTTTGTTGAGGATTTTTGCATCTATGTTCATCAGTGATATTGGCCTGTAGTTTTCTTTCTTTGTGACATCCTTGTCTGGTTTTGGTATCAAGGTGATGGTGGTCTCGTAGAATGAGTTTGGGAGTGTTCCCCCCTCTCCTATATTTTGGAAGAGTTTGAGAAGGATAGGTGTTAGCTCTTCTCTAAATACTTGATAGAATTCACCTTACACACCTGTCTTTTTATTATTTACTGAAAATTTTACTTTCAGTTGATTTATTTTTTTTAAAGGATTTTGCTGTGTGTTTTTTTTAAATGTTATTTATTTATTTATTTATTTATGGCTGTGTTGGGTCTTCGTTTCTGTGTGAGGGCTTTCTCTAGTTGTGGAAAGTGGGGGCCACTCCTCATCGTGGTGCGCAGGCCTCTCACTATCACGGCCTCTCTTGTTGCAGAGCACAGGCTCCAGATGCACAGGCTCAGTAATTGTGGCTCACGGGGCCAGCTGCTCTGTGGCATGTGGGATCTTCCCAGACCAGGGCTCGAACCCGTGTGTCCTGCATTGGCAGGCGGATTCTCAACCACTGCGCCACCAGGGAAGCCCAGTTGATTTATTTTTTATTAATAATTTTAATACATTTAATTTAGAAGAACATATCACATGACTGCTGGAAATGGGAAACCAGCTTCACTTACCATAATTCATTAAAACCAATATATAACTTTCAAAATATAAATTGTTTATCAGTGCAATAACTCCAACCAACTCACGTGCCACCAACCTGACACATAATGTATATGGAAATGCCCACACACATGGGAAGGTGAGGCCAGGAGGAGGAAAGGGAAGGAGTTCCCATATCTGCACTGAGGCTGCACAGTGCTTTCCAGAGAAATCCCAGGGGCTGGAAGGAGGCTTGGACGTGGCCTTGGTGAAGCCACATCTATTTCAAGCTCAGTTTCTTCAGCTCAAAAGTGAGGCTGAGCGTGATCATTCTTTCCTTCCCTGGAGGCTTAGGAGGACAATTAATTAGGATTGTGGCTGTTTGTGAGCTTTATAAACAGTGACACAGCACAAAATTGAATGATCATGATCATTGTTCCCAGCTCTCCCAGCTGTGTGAGGCTGCCAGTCCTGAGCAGATGCAGGTGTGCACAAGAAAGGGTGCTGCTCCAGGAGACCTTGTCCCACACGTGGGTGATGGCACCTTGTAAATATGAAACAGAAACTAAGAAAATGCAAATAAGAGCAGACCCTCAAGACCAGGGAGAGCAGAAGTGCAGGTCCTAAAATGTCACATAGTTGCTCTAGTTTAGATTTAACACTGAGCCTCCTGGTGGCAAAAATGAAAAGGGAAAGATGGTCAGTTATGAAAGATGAAAGCAAAGCCTTTCAGCTCCTCAGGGGACACAAAGTTCTTCTTAGTCTTAAATTAAAAAATTAATTTTTCACACGGGGTTTAAGATGGGGCCACTAGATGACGGGAAAAATAGCTTAGCCCAGGGCTGTACATCCAGCCTCAGCAGCCTCTGCAGATCCCAGGGCCCCTGGTGAATTTGCCAGTGCCTCCAGGCTGCTTTTGGATTCATGCTTTCTGTTTCATTTTGTGACTATCTCCACAGCGTGCACAGAGGGAAGAGTGCTGATCTGGGAGCCTGAGAACTCCAGGTCCAGTCCGGGGTTGGGGGACCCCACACAAAACAGCTATAACTCTGGCCCAAACTTCTCCATCTGGTGGTGCAGCTACTGAAAACCTTTTTGGAAGAATTACAATTGCATCTGCAAAGCTCGTGAGGCATAGTATAGATGTGACATGATTTCACCCATATTAGATAAGTCTATGGGTACATAAAAAGGCCAAATGCAGAATGGTTAGGAACACACGGAGGGTGCTAGAGCCAGTCTGTCTGTCCAGGCTCAAATCTGATCTCCCACCGCCTCTATCTGTGTTGTCTTAAGCAAGTCAAAACTTCTCTGTGCCTCTGTTTTCTCATCCATAAATAAGATAATAACAGTACCTACCTGATAGAGTCGTTTTAAGGACTAAATGATTTCGTATGTAAAAAGCACTTATAATAGTGCCTGGCACACTGAGCACTCCTGTGTGTGTACATGTGCGTGTGTATGTGTATTTGTGTACATGGGTGTGCGCATGTGCCTGCATGTGAGTGTGGGTGTGTGCAGCCACTGAGAAAAGTTCCCACAAAAAAGATTTGAAATGCTAAATGTCTTCTGGTGGTGGTTTGGGTTTCCTTCTTTATGCTTTTCTTTATTTTTCAAATGATTTTCTTTACTTTTCTACTCAGGGGGAAAGTGCTTTGTGCTTGACTTTCATCATCTGAAAAATCAGGATGCCAAACCGTGTGCCACATATCTACCAGGGTCACTGCAAGGTTCAAGGAGACGCGGAACTCAGGGTTTATAAACTGTGAAGTGCTGTACATAGTTGCGGGATTGCCTGTATAAGCACCCTGGAGGCTTGGACCTCCAGCTCTCTGGGCACGGTCCCCCGTGGGTGGGTCCTATGACTGTGTCTCCCTCATACCCCGGCCCTGGATCTGGGTTGGGGGCTGCCCCCCTCATTCCGGTGAGTCCTCTCTGAGCCCCCTCCCCAAAAGGCTCCTTGAGCAGGGAAAACATTTCCCCCTCCAGCCATCAAATGCTCCAGCCCCTCAGGTTTAAAAGCTGGATAGTCCTTTATCATCCCCTTCGTGGTGGAAAGAATATCTCTCCGGCACCTTCCTACCCACACATCCCTACCACAATCGGACCTCTGAATGTTTTCCATTGAATTCAGTGTTTTTTAAAAATGTGCAGGGGTCTCCTTCCTTGGGTGTTTATCCCACCACTTGGGGGATATCTGGAGCCAGCCCCCTTCTCCGGCTCCCTGATCCAAATTCATATCTAGAAATGAAATTTACAAAAAACAATAGACCCAAGGAACCAAGAGACCTTTTGCACATTATCTTCTTGAGATTTTTTTTTCCTTAAAGCAAATTTGGCATCTTAAGCGAGATACCACCGCATATTTATGGGAGTTTAATAACTTCTTCCATTAATAACATAGACAAACTAATTTACCCAAACGTGTCTGTTTTAAACTCTGGGAACAAAGGGTGGGAGGAAGAAAATCAATCTTTCCTTTGTACTTGAGCCACTGACCCGTTAAAGCTTTGAAGATCATTTCTTTAAGAAATTGTGAGGAGTTATTTAACTACAAACAGCAGCTACCTTCCCATTCCAGCTGCGTAATCAAGCATAATAAATTAGAGTTAAAAAAAAAAGTTGATTCCTTTTTTTTTTTTTTTTTTTATAACTGAAAATCCTTAATAGCACTTTGACAAATCGGCTTCATGGCAGACACCAGCGAACTTTCCTTGCACTGGAGCTGCTTAAGCCAAGCTGAAGCCATCCGGAGACATTCCTGATTGGAGGGCGTTGGGAGAAACCCAGGTTTTACCTTTGAAGCAGGGCTTGATAAAGTTCCTGCTGGTGGCAGGGGTGAGCGCTGCCCTGGGACCCAGCCACCCTGAGCGGGCGGCAATTTCCGTGCTCTGCCCTGAACGCCCACCGGCAGAGGGCCAGTCTACTGGGAAGGAGCAGCTCAGGCTGGCCCCCAGGAGCGGCCAAGCACCTCCCTCCCGAATCTGGTCAGCATTCCTCCGTGCAAACCGTTCTGATCCACTGTGATAAAAATCAGTCTCCGTGGGTCTTGAAAGAGTCAAAGGCCCTTCTTAATCAAATGATCAACTGTTCATTTTGAAAGCTTGACTGGTTCAATTAAGATCACAGGCAGGAGACGGGCCGGTCATATTACCCTCCTTTCCAGCCCGCCTGGCCAGTCGCCGTCCCCAGAACCTACCTTTGACCAGCCCACTCCTGTGCCTGCCTGGAATGTTCCACCACCCCCTAATGAAATCTGACCACCCTTCAAGGCCTCATTCTGCTCCCACCTCCTCCCAGAAGCCTTCCCTGGGCCGACCAGCTGGCAGGGACCTTTCTTCCCCCTGAAATCTTGCAGCCATATTGTGTATCCTTTCACTCGGGGTTTTGTTGTGGTCTGTCTCAAGCTGCTCTTTACCCACTTAAGAGCAATCAGCCTACAAGCTTCTTGAGGAACCTGGCCATGGGACATGGCCTCCGTGAGCACAGCCTCACCCCTGACTGAAGACGGGCCTTTATAATGTCTGTGCGAGCCTGCAAACAGGCAGCCCTTGATGGCAAAGGGTTGTCTTCCAAAAGTTCAATTGTGAGTCAGGCTGTTTGGAATTCAGAATGTGCTCTTTTATTTTTTCCAAAATAACCATGCTCTAGAATGATGCAATACAGCTCTGGCAGAGGCTAGGTCGCAGGCTAGCCCACAAAGTCCTATTTTGCCTGTAACATAACTGCAATACTATTCAACAGACATGCTCCAATTAACAGTGTTAATCCACTGGGAGCTAAATAATTTTTTATGGGCTAGCCTGGGAACTTGACCCCATTATCCACTAAAGGGAAATGCTTTGGTGAGAGGCACACTCACCTCCGCACCCTTCCTCCCATCCATCGCATGCCACAGTAGCTGGCAGGGTACAGAAAGGGGACAAAGCTATGGAGCCCCTCTCCTGCTTTCTTCCCCTGATCAGGTCAGCCTGGCTGCCCCTAAAACAAAAAGAGAGAGGGAGACTCAGGGAGCCCTAGTTGGCCAGAGATGCCCCTGGCAAAGCCAATTTTCTGATGGATGGTGGCAGTAGGGATTGGAGGTGAGGGCTGTAAGTTTAGGGACCATGGGAAGCAGCACCTACATCACAGGTCTGCGGAGAGCTGCCCTTCCAAGCATGCCCAAGCCCAGCTTGCAGACGTGGTATCTCCCAAAGGCATTATTTTAATCAGGAGATAAAGCAGGGGCACCCGTGTGCTCTGCTGTTACTTTAACGAGAGCCCTCATCTTTCCCCTTCTGTCCCTGGCATGGGGCCATGTGGCACAGCACCTCCCTCCCACCCCCAGCCTCCAAAGCACAAGGTCAGGTAATGCTCAGACCTCCCGGGCTCCAATCCTGCCAGTCTGTCTACACCTGGTGACTAGACACGCTGAATTTCTATTTTTTAAAACAGCAAAACTTAAGGGGTAGTGTTTTTTGTTTGTTTGTTTTTGTTTTTTAATTAATTAATTTATTTATTTATTTTTGACTGTGCTGGGTCTTCGTTTCTGTGCGAGGGCTTTCTCTAGTTATGGCGAGCGGGGGCCACTCTTCATTGCGGTGTGCAGGCCTCTCATGTTGTGGAGCACAGGCTCCAGACGTGCAGGCTCAGCAGTTGTGGCTCACAGGCCCAGTTGCTCCACGGCATGTGGGATCTTCCCAGACCAGGGCTCAAACCCGTGTCCCCTGCATTGGCAGGCAGATTCTCAACCACTGCACCACCAGGGAAGCCCAGGGGTAGTGTTTTTGATTTCCCCCAGTTAACCACCCCCCAGGAGCTCTTACTGTCAGCACTGATGCTTTCACAGACAATACCACGTATACGTCTCTTCTGATCAAGTTATCAATAAATTATATTCATGTCAGTGATTTTTCTAGAAATGTCTCTATCCCAAATTTTAGACGCACCCTCTACTCAGTCCATGTGACCCTAGAACACCTTTTCAACTGACATAGTAACACCAGGGAGGTTGACCCTGGAAGGAAAGTCAAAAATGGCCTGGGTCATACGATGTCAGGAAATCCTTAAAGGGAAGCTTTCAGAGTCTCCTTACCTCGTTGCTACACCACTTTGCAGATGCTGTGTTAGAACCCATTTAAAGCATTCAAGCATATAATCAAATTTCAGTAATGAGTTATTAATTAAGCAGGGGCAACCAATTCTCTGCTAACTGCCTCATAAACAATCGACAGGAGATTTGTGAATTTTGACTTCCTGACACTATTAAACAAATCAATATTAGGTTTCAGACACAGCAATTCAGACAGTTTTCTCTGTTATTTGGCAGCCATCTGCCTAGAATACTAATGAAAGAATTAAGAGCTGGAGATTTTGCATGTGTTCCATCAAAAAGATCCTTATCTGTGGGGAATTGGGGCCTGATTTGCATGGAAGAAGTCTTTGCTTTTGTAGGTACAATTTTTCTCAATATGTCACTCATTAGTATTTATAAAAGCTCTGGGCAGTGGAACATCCACCAGGCTTCAGAGCAGCCAAAGCCCAACTGGAGATAGCTCGGAACAAAGCAATTCATTCATTTATATATTTTGCAGATTGGTTAATTTATAGCTAGCCTAACCCATGGAACACTTGGGTCTAAGAACACAGCCAAGCTCCTTATTCAGCTTTTATTTTCTCGAAAGGTCTGTTTGTTCCAGTGTAGAAACAGCTAACTAAATGAGAAAGATGGAGTTTTGCAAAATCTGGGCAACGTCTAAGTGGCAAAGTGTGGTCATCTTGGTTTACCCTTGACCTTCTCTCTCTTTCTTTCTCTTCTCTTTGTTTAATTCCCTTTAGGGCTCACTTAGCAGTGCTGTTAAAAATACCTTATAGAGACAATGACAGAGATTTACCTCTGTTTATCTAAGGAAGAAATATAGCCCAGGTAGCAGCAGTGCTAAGGAGCTCTTATTCTTACTTCATGTACCCCAGACCCAGAGTTGGGGATCTGTTCAAGGGGTCACTCGGCATGTGTAACCCATTCCCTCTGTGGCCTCCTGGCTTAGTCGCCAAAAAGGTACCAAATAGGAGTTGACCTGAAGGTTTAAGGATTGGCACTAACATGGTGATAAGGACCCTTTCCAGAGGCAGAAGGTCCCCTGCTTATCATATACTTATCTAAATTCTTTGCAGCCGAAAAAAGCCAAAAAAACACATATATACATACATATACAGTTTTTAATAGATATTTTTATATATTGATATATTTTATATAGATATACATACCCAGAAATGTATTCTTGGTAGATTGGGGGTTGAATTTTTTTTCAGATGCATTTTGATTTTGTTCCTTGTTGAAAGGCATTGAAAAGTATCTTAAAACAATAATCTAAAACCAAAAAAACTGAACTCTGTTATCTAATCCTAAAGCTAAGAAATCTCCTCAATGGTTCTTATCCTTGGATGGTTAGGCCAATAAGGAGTTCACTGACTAGCTTCAGAGGGCTCCAGAGTTCTCCAGACATTGTCTGCAAAACTTGGTGTTTGAATATATTTTCATTTTTTGAGGAGAGGACCCACAGCTTTAATCAACATTCTAAAGGGTTCTATAACTCAAAATGAATTAAAACCACTTTTCTATCCCTTTTATAGATGGGAAAGCAGGGGGCTAAGTGAACACTATGATTCTCAAGATGATTGATGGATGGTGGCTAAAATCCCACCTCTAGACTTCTGGTCTTGTGATCTTTCTCTGCATGGCATGCTGGAGTTGCTGTTTATTGACCAATTAAGATTATATTCAATTGTTAGTAACAAGAAGCAAAAAATAATAGTGACTTAAGTAGGAAGAAATGTTTTCCTCTTCCACATAAATGAGGTCCATTGATCAGCAGTCTGGGACTAATATGGCAGCACAATGATCATCAGAATCCCAGGCTTCATATACCTGGGATTGCTCTGTTCTACCAAGTGGTTCCAGATGGCTGCCCAGCTCCAGACATCATATCCTCATTTCTAGTCATCAAAAAAGAAGGAAGGGTAGAGTGGTAGAGAGGGCATGTCCCTTCTTCTAAACATATTCTTGGGAATCCTCTGGCAGTCCTGTGGTTAAGACTCGGTGCTTTCGCTGCTGTGGGCCCAGACTCCATCCCTGGTTGGGGAACTAAGATCCCACAAGCTGCGAGGTGAGGCCAAAAATATATATATATTCTTCGGAGACCTTCTTATATCTTAAAAACCAAAACTTAGTTACATGGCCACACTTAGCTGCAAAAGAGGCTTGGAAATGAAGTCTTTATGGTTGGTAGGGGAAACTGCACATTGGAGGAAAACAAGTGGTATGAGAAAGTGCCCCTCCTGAGCACATCCCAAGAACCAACACAGAATGTGCCTAGAGTGACTCTGACCCCAGTCTACTGCATGAAGCCAGAGGCAAAGGTGTCTTCATGCCTAAAGGAGTGTCAGGTCAGAATGGAGGACATGTCAAAAAAGTGTCACAAAAGTTAACAGTGGTAGAAGGGACAATCTGGTGTGGAGGTGGAGAGTTAAACAAAGAACCAAGAACTGCAGAAGCGAGAATGGGTGAAGTGGGAGGTGAGGAGGATGGGTTTTAGATCAACACACTGGCAGGTGCTCACGTAAGTAGATTTCTATAAAGGGCCCACCACGGAGCAGACGTTGGGTTTGGTTCTCCTTTGATCAGCCTGGTTTTCTCACCCTCAGATTCTGAGGTGTCCAAACCAGTTTAGGGTAACAAACAATGGACTTTTTTAAGGCCACTCTCATCTTGAAGCTTGTGGGAGAAGTATGACCTACCTGTCCTTACAAAAAATATGAAAGTTCAAGCAGAAATCCAAACTTAGAAAGGTAAGAAATTAATATGAAGTGTTTCCCACATTGCACGAGGAGCTTTGTTTTACAAGATTTACAGTGGGGCCTTCAGGAGTCTCCCTGACATATGTCAAGATGACTTCATGTTCCAAAATTCAATTCGCATAATATTTGAGAAGAGTAGCAACTGACTGGGTTATACCTCTCTATTTACTGAAATAGGTAAGGGGAAGACAAGAAGAGGGATCCACCATCAGTTGAGTATTTATTACATGTTAGACCAATTCCCATACACTGTCTCACTTAATTCTCACCACACAGTAAAGTAGGCCATATACATATTCTGTCCCTAACTTGTTCACGTCACACAGGATGTGGCAGAACTGGTGCTAGGTACTGCATATCCCAGTCTCTCTCTCTGCTCTAGCTTTCTGTGAGATGTCCCACACTATCTCTTTGTCATGTAGAATGTCTATTAATTTTGTCCAAATATCATATTTGGTTTTCCACTTAAAACCAGCAACTAGAACAATACCATAAATATGGTTTGTGTTTGGGGACATGGAAATTTCCTTTACTGTTTTGCCGAATTATAACTTAGTTTTTAAATTTTAAAATATCCATGTTACCTTTGCAGTCAATGTCTCCTAGTCCATGAGTACTTTTAGTTTGAAATTACTATAGATTGTTAAAATAATTCATCAAATGAAAAATCCAGAGAAAATTCAGAAACTATCGCCGTTCCCCATCAATCTTATATTCCTTGCCTTGATGGAGCCATCTGGAAACATGTTATGTATTTTTAAATATGTTAGTTCAGAGCACTGGCCATATGCCAATGGACAGCTGATTGGTCACTCAAGGTTAACAGCTGCAGTTCCATATTCCTGGATGATACTATGTCAGTCTTTGAACATTATTTCTGGTCAAGAGAATCCACTCCAGTCAGCTTAAGCAGAAGGGGAGTGTTATTAAGGAAGACTGAGTAGCTCACAGAACCTCCAGGAGTGCTAGAGAACAAGATTTGGATGCTGCAAGAAATACTGTAGCCAGGGGGCCACTTCACTAGTAACCTAACCCATGAGACTGTTGCGCTATAAAATCCATGGTCTCTGTGGTCCACTGATCAGAACCTATGATACTGAATTATGGGCTCCACAAACTTCATGAGAGCCAGCTCCAAACACAGATGCCTACAACCCACTCCCCAGCATGTCTGATCTTCCTGCATGTGGCTACCATCTTCTATTGCTCACTTCACTTCCAAGATTTGCGTGGCACATCTACTGAGCAGAATTCACATCATATGCAAATACCTAGCTGCAAGGGAATCTGGGAAATGTACTTTTGCTTTGTTTTCAGCTCCAGAGCAACTATAATACAAAAAGTTAAGCTAGGAGGGAGTTGGGATGAGTGACAAGTGAGCTAATGGACAAAATCAACCACCGTAATGCTGGTCGTGATTTTCCTTTTGGAAAAACTAACCCGTACACGCCAAGGCTCATGATATAACTACAGTGTATGCATGCTGAGTAGTACTTTTACATCTGTAAACTAATCTAATTTACACAAAACTCCCCTTAGCTAGATAGGTACCACCTTATCTGTAGATGAGAAAACTGAGGCTTCACAATTTTAAGAAATTTTCTCAACATCGTACAGATAGTGAATGGTGGAGCTGAGCTTTTTTTTGCTATGTCCTCATCCATCAAAAGAGCTACTACAGCGAAAAGATCACAAAAGCTCAGCCAATGACCAGCTGAGTGACTTAAATAAGCTTTTATCTAACTTCCCTAAGCCTCGGGTTACTCATCTGAAAAATGGAAACAATTATGCTTCAAAGATGGAGTATTAAGGACAGAACAAGATATTACATGTATATCCCTAGCTTTGGATCCAGAATATAATATGTCTTTAAAAAGTGTTAAATAAATAAATGTATGAAAAAATTTAGAAAACAAACCCCCCACAAAAAAAAAGAAAATGAAGAAGACCATTCTAATTTTTACTCCCTGACAGTCTTCTTTTGATGAATGGGACACGATCTGCTTGATAATCTGCCTGAGACAGGAAGGATTCCTGGCCAATAGTTCAATATTAAAATAGGATTATGTGCCCAAGGAAAGGGAACATTTTATAGTAGCAGTGGCTCGCTTTAAAAACAGGAGGCCTGTTAACATTCGGGCTTAATTAAACTGATTTCTTGATAAATCCACTGTGACAGGGACCAACACAGTTAACGGTTAACATGCAAGTGCTCCAAGGCTCTCCCTGGGGAGAGAGAGAAAAGAGCATTTTAAGAACTATTGTGGAGGTTATTCAATGTATCGCCCCTTGTTTTCATGGTGATGTAAGTCAAATTTGGAATTCCTTTTTAATTAGTTTTGGCCAATGGATAGCACTTCTTTGAATATGACCCTAGATAGACTGGGTCACATAGGGACTAACTTATATTTGGGTTACACTAATTTTTAAAAACTCAGCCAACAAGACAGTGGCAGTTGACTTATTTAAAGTTGCAAAATATATGGGTTTGGGGCACTCAGGGAGTGGAGGGTAAACAAAAACCTTGCAAGAAAGCTCCGCCTTCATTTGTTCACCAAACATTGCGTGTAGATTGAATACAGAATATGCTTCAAGCACACATATATGCACAACTATTTTTCTTCTTTTTTACTGAAAAAATTTAATTATACCAGTAATACAACTAATTCTTGTTGCACAAAGTTCAGAGTTCAAGACCCCTTCAACATTCATTTCATTCAAAATGAATAACACTTGTGTACTTACTATGTCCCAGACATCATTCTAAGTGCTTTACACGTATTAACTGATGTTCTTTTCCAGACTACTCTAGAGACTGGTACTATTATTTATAACATTTTACAGTGAGAAACCTGAGGCACAGGGAATTTAAAAACTGGCCTGAGATAACACAGCCAGCATGTTGTAAAATTGGGATTTGAACCCAGGCTGTCTGGCTTCAGAGCCCATGCTCTTAACCACCACTACATACCAATTTCAACCCATAGACCTCCCAGTTATAACTTTTCTTTGATGCCTCCCAGATATTTTTCTTCATGTTTACATACCTAGGCAAACCTATAAAAATAGTTTTAAAATAGCATGTGTTATACATTAACAAAGTGGTTCTCAAGGTGTGGTCCTCTGTCATCAGCATCACCTGGATACTTGTTAAAATGCAAATTCCCAGACCCCGTCCTAGACGCACTGGATCAGAAACTCTAGGTCAGGGGCCCAGCCATCTGTGTTTTAACAAATCCTCCAGGTGATTCTAATACATGCTGAAGTTTGAGAACCACTGAATTAATGGTGCGCACTAGACTAGGTCTTCCAAGAAGCAGACACCAGAATAGGATGATGCACATAAGAACCTCATTAAGGGAAGTTCCTATATGAGAGGCTATAGGGAGGGAGCCATGCAGGAAGGGAACAAAGAGGAAATAGGAGGAAGGCTGAGGTAACCATCTGACAACGATGTAAGTCTTACCCCGAGGAAGGAAAGGGGAGAGGTGAGGTGGGGGCAGCCTAGACCTCCAGTAGAGAATCCTTGAACTCAGAGTTGGCCAATAAAGGAGTCCCATGTCTCCCAGGAACAGGTTGGCTTTAGTGTTCTTCCCACACCCAGTCATTGTCGGGGAGCAGCCCATGGGAAGCATGGCCTTGACTCAAACACAGAGATGGATTTCAAAGGACAACAATGAAGATCCTCAATCTGTGATGCTACCCAGTGATGTGTGAGGCTCGTTCTCAGGGCGGCCACATAACATCACAGGCAATGTTATCATTCTGCAGCTTGCTTGTTTGTTTCACTCAACTATATGTCTTGGAAATCTTTCCCTATCGGTATGTATTGATCTGCTAACTCATCTTAAAGGCTGCATAGTATTCCATTGTGTGAATATTCCATTGTTTGTGTAATCACCCCTTCATTGACAGGCACTTAGTATTTCTAATGTTTTTGCTATTTCATACAGTGTTTCAAAGTTCATCTCATCTTGTACACTAGAAGAATTACCAAGAAGTAAAGTTGCCACATCCCAGTGTGTGTTTGTGTGTGTGTGTGTGCACACGTGAGCTGTATTTTAATAATCACTGCTACATTCTCCTCCAAACTGGCTGCATCAATTTATACTCCTGTGAACAGAAAATAGATAAGAATAACCATTTCTCCACACCCCAGCCAACACTAGATAGTATCAATCTTTTAATTTTTGCCTGTCTGATGAATGAAATGATGTCTTATTGTTGTTTTAATTTGCATTTCCCTGATTATTAGTAAGATTGATCACCTTTTCATATACTTATGGGCCATTTGTGAATTTCCTCTGTGAATTACCTATTTATATCTGTACCATTATTATTAATTTATGTAGATGTTGTGACGTATAAAATACAGTATTATTAAATTGGGAGTATATTTTTATCATTTTGGTTTTTATCAATTAATAGATACTAAAAATATTTGGAATGTTTTCATGTTAAATGGATCTTTGCAAAAATAAAAGGGTTGAGAACAGGTGGATTCCATGGGCTATGGACTCCGGAGAGCCCGCTAAATACTGCAGGAGACAAAGGGGGCTCAACCCTGGCTCCCTAGGAGCCCCAGGAATGTTCACACCAGGCTTCCACAGCCCTGCACAGGATGGGTGCCAGATGCCCAGGCAGCCCCCAAACAGGTTGCCTGGGAGGGCCTCTCCGAGTGGTGTGGCATCAACTAAAAACAATGTCAGGCAGGCAGGCTTCCCTCCCACCCCACCTTCAGCCAGTGTCCTGCTATGCAGTCAGGTGACATGGGCTTGAATGCCAGCTCTGCTCTGTACTGTTTGCACAAGCTCCGGCAAATCAGGGAACCTCTCTGAGCCTCGGCTTTCTCATCTACAAAATGCAGATAACCATACCCTTCGTAGAGGTGCTGTGAGAATCCAAGTGCAGAGAGAATCCCCACCCCCGAGATGAACGTGTTAGATGCCCCATGAATGGTTGCTGTCATGAATGTATTGTGTGCCACTATTACCAATTACCATAAGAAAGAGAAAGGGGTACACATTCCTTCCAGGCCAGTTTACATCAGAAAGAAGGTGCCTCCAGCCCTAAACCTGGCACAGGGACCCCGGTCTCTTCCCCCAGGGCACCTCTGCAGCCCCTCCTGCAAAAACTCCCAAAGCAAAACTTGGGTTTCCTACCTGGTGTCACCCCTGCAGAAGCCTGTCACTCTCCCAGCGCCCCGGCCAGGCCCCGTTTGGCACTGACTTCTTTGTCTCTTGCTGCCTGCCTTAATCTTGTGACGCCAATTAACTGTAATGAAAGTTACATGGGGAAATTGCGGGGTGTAGACACACAAACATGTCTTTAGCAGGCAAACAAGGACAGCCTTAGAACCGTGGTGATTTCCAGGTGGAAAGAAATGTGGAGCTTTCTGTCTCCTCCGGGTAAAAGAGGATTTGCAAAATCCAAAGAAAATAACTCCTGAAGCAGAGGTTTGAACTGCGCCAAGTTTGTGACACAAAGGAAGCCGCTCCCAGAAAGGAAATTCTGATTAAGACTGACAGCTTTGCTGCCACTCCCAGGGGACAGGACAGCATTTCTCTTGGACAGGTAAGTGGGCTCCACCCACCCACCACATGAGCCCAAGAGGGTCTGGGGACACACCTGACTGCTGGTGATGGATTTCCCCCACTTTTATTTAATTACCCGAATCCCTCACATCTGTAGAGCCTTTCAGAGTTTACAGCACACCCATTATCTTGCTTTTGCTGCCTAGCCACCCCTTAGAGTAAGAATTGTTTTGGTCCCAATTTTGTGTGGGGGCGAAAATGAACCGTGGAAAGGTGAGGTGATTCACCCAGTGATGAGACGACTAGAACGCAGGTATCATGCAGGTATCACATTACATCCTTCAGCCTTCCCCATGAACACACATATCCTGCTGGCTTTCTCCCTCACCCTCCTGAAAACTTACTTCCCGAGTGTGACAAGCAGAACTTACCCGGGGCATGAGAACAAATTCACAGGTTGCCCGATGTTCATTGCTGCAGCTTCCTGCCATTGGCAAATCCTCATATCCTTATACCTGAGGGGCATCTCTAGGGTGCCTGCGCTCCTCTAAAACTCCACCTTGAGATGTACCTGGAGCAGGTGTCACGTCCTACAGGGGGCTTTTGCCTTCTAGGTTATACACTCCCTGATCTTGTCCAAACATTTGTGGTTGGACCCTTTTATTTTTTCCATCCCACCCTGCCCCACCAAAGGACCAAGAAAATATGCACCCTGATTACATTATTATAACATTCAACTTAAAAGAATTCCTTTGAAATTATTAGATAATAGCTCCCATTTCGCAAGTGCAGGCACTATGTCAGGCCCTGTGCTTTGCAGCTTATGCACATTATCTGATTTAGTCCTCCTGCAGCCATCTGATGTAGCTATTTGTGGTAAGACAGCTAGTTATCCACCAAAGAGCAGCCTTCCCCTTCTTCCAGAGTAAGATAATTGTAGCTGAATACATCGTTGCCCAGCTAAAGACTACATTTCCCAGGCTCCTTTGCAGCTAGTCCGGTCATGTGACTATGTTTAGATCAGTGGAATGTTATTGCGAGCCCTGTGTTCACCTTTGGGGTTGTTATTTAACTCCAAAGGCAAGCCCCTTACTGCGATCTCTCTCTCTCCTTCCCACTTCTGCATATTCATTTTGACCATGTGGATGAGAAACAATGGCCCAGGGAGGCAGAGCCGTATGATGGAAGGGGTCCTGGTCCTGGAAGGACCACACAAACAGAACTGCACACCAACTGTGGTCAATCATGCAGGACTGATACATGAGAGGAAAATAGACATATCTTTTTTGAGCCACTGTGTTTTGGCATCTCTTTGTTTCTTACTATAGCTTCGTCTTTAACTGATGCAGTATTATTATGCCCATTTTACAGTTGGGTAACTTAGGCTCATAAAGACTAAGTGACTTGCCCAAGTTTACACAAATACAGAGCAAGGATTCAAGCCCATGTCTGTTGGATTCCAAAACCTCTGCAAGATGATTCACCCACTCATTCACTCATCTAAGCCTTATGGACTATCTATGTAATAGAAGCAAGAATCCCAGGGCTTTGCCTGTACAGGAGGATCGTAAACCCACATGTTGCCTCCCTCCCTCCCACCCTCAAGAGAATGCCCTGCTCAGGAGGTGAGTTGTCCTGAGATGTAGATGAGAGTTAATTCCAAAACTTCTACCTGGTCTTTGTGAAGCCATAGGTGAGTAAATGGCTCTGAAATGGGTGCCAGTTCTTTCTGTAGGTGACTCTCAGAGGGCAGCCGGGGAGTAGACAAAGAAGGATTAAAAGGGAAACGGAGACCACCTTGATTAATAGTCTAAAGGCTTTTCCCTTAGAGAGCAGGAGTCGGTGAAGATGAGTTTGCATTTGGGGAAATGTTTTTTTGTCTTAGTATGGTCTACACTGTTTGATCTCTGAGAATTAATATTTCCCATTGAAAGAGGTACAGCTAAGTGTGTGTGTATGTATGTTTGCTCATGTACACATATATGTGTGCCCATGTGAGAACATGTGTGTATGGGCAGGTATGTATGCTGTTGTATATGTATAGATGTATGTGTGATGTGTGTGTCTATTATACATGTGTTGCTGTGGTAATGTGTGTGCAGTTGTGTGTGTGTGTGAGTGTGTTCATTTGCTGTTGTGTCTGTGTTCGGGGGTGAGGGTGGCGATCTGCCACTTATTACTGGATGACTAGGAAGAATCATCCCTTCACACCTCCCCCTGGTGGGAAATCTGGAAGAAGACCTGACTTGGTGTGGCCAACCCCACCACAAGTGTCCTGCTAGAGTCCCTCTGGTCTCCTCCCAAACACACACACACACAGACACACACAATTGCTAACCTTTTTTTAAATCTTGACCAAATCACTCAGCTTCTGGAAAGGAGCTGCAAAGATTACTGAAGCTCACAGACTAGCTGCTCAAAGGAGGTGGATGAATTCCATGGCCAGGCCAATCCTCCGAGCAGAGCATGGAGCTTTTCCAATGTGGGGTAGAGACTCATCTACAAGGTTTAAAGAAGGAGGCAATCTCCAAGGAAGACAGGGCCATCCCGGCTAAGAACCCAAACTCCCCATGGATGGTTGCTCTTGTCTTTGTGCTTTTCCTTCAGAGTTTGTGGGAATCCCATGGACCGGGCAGTTTTCCATCTTCTCCTTCTGGCATTGTAATTCCTGTTATTTACTCCCATCTCCAGTAAAGGCTGGCCCAGCTGTGCAGCAACAAGTGACAAAGGTGCAGGGACTGAGCAACAGGGCCATACAAGCCTGTGCGTCTTCTGCCTCACTCCCACCTCTCCGAGGTACCCCGACCCCTTAACCTGTCAAGAGTACCAGGCGGTGACTGTCACTAAGGTGTACAGAGCTCCCAAGGATGAGGAACAAGGGCCAGAGAACACCCTGGAGAGGTAGACGGGAGACAAACCTTGAGCTGCCCCATGTGTCCTGGATGAAGGTTACTCAAAGAGGGCGAGGCTGAGGCTCTACTACCGTGTGCCAGGCCCGGGCCTTGGAGCTAGAGCTACACACGCGAACCAGGCACAGACCCTTCCTGCGATGAACCGCAGTCCAGGAGGGCAGGCAGGCAGGGAATCCAATCGCCAAAAGGCAAAGAAATGACCACAGCACCAGGGCCTGTGCTGTAAGTAAAATAAGTGCTAGGACTCCGTGAGCACCTGTGAGCTCACTAGGCTAGGCCTAGGCTCTCGTGTATTAACTCAGTCCTCTGAGGGAGGTAGTATTATTATCAGCCTTCCTTTGCAAGTAGGGAAACTGAGGCATAGAGAGCACAAGTGACTTGCCCTCGGTCACACACCTAGTAAGAGGCAGGCTGGGATCTAAGCCCAGGCAGATACCTCCCAGGAGATAACTCACCATCCAATGGCACTTCCTTGTGGTATGCCAGGCATGGAAGAGCCACGAAGCAGCAGAAAGTGACCTCTGCTTGGGGAAGCCAGGGTAGGCTTCAGAGGGGAGGGGTTGCTCAGGTGGGGACACCGGGGACAGGAGTAACCTGGCAGGTGAAGGGAGACAGAGGGGAAAGTCGGTGGTGTCCTGGGCACTGTTGATGACACAAAGTCATCGACAGAGTGACAGTTTTCGCCATGCCTTTTTACTGTGACCCATAGTGAGCAATGCATTTTAAACTGTAACCTAGGACATGTATACATAGGTAGAGCTGAGACTGAGTTTCCTGAGTCGATACTTACCCCTATTGTGCAGAATGCACTTTAATATTTTCTATTCTGTCCTATTTCGTGTTTTGTAAGTGCTGTGGAAAACATCCAGCAAATTGGTTCTGGAATCCCCTGAAGTTTCGCAATGAGTAGTTAAAAAAAGCGCTGGCTGGAGCAAGTTATGCAGGAAGCAGCAGCAGGCAGAGGGGCCCGGCATCTTCACAGCTGAGAGGGGCGGGGCCAGGATGAGGTAACTGACAGGCCTAGAGCTGACATTTAAGGAGACACTCATTTGCAAATATTTTCTCCCATTCTGAGGGTTGTCTTTTGGTCTTGTTTATGGTTTCCTTTGCTGTGCAAAAAGCTTTGAAGTTTCATTAGGTCCCATTTGTTTATTTTTGTTTTTCTTTCCATTTCTCTAGGAGGTGGGTCCAAAAGGATCTTGCTGTGATTTATGTCATAGAATGTTCTGCCTATGTTTTCCTCTAAGAGTTTGATAGTGTCTGGCCTTACATTTAGGTCATTAATCCATTTTGAGTTTATTTTTGTGTACGGTGTTAGGGAGTGTGCTAATTTCATTCTTTTACATGTAGCTTGAGGACACGGGGAGGGGGAAGGGTAAGCTGGGACTAAGGGAGAGAGTAGCATGGACATATATACACGACCAAACGTAAAAAAGAGAGCTAGTGGGAAGCAGCCGCATAGCACAGGGAGATCAGCTCGGTGCTTTGTGACCAGCTAGAGGGGTGGGATAGGGAGGGTGGGAGGGAGACGCAAGAGGGAGGAGATATGGGGATATATGTATACATATAGCTGAGGGAGACGCAAGAGGGAAGAGATATGGGGACATATGTATACGTATAGCTGGTTCACTTTGTTACACAGCAGAAACTAACACACCATTGTAAAGCAATTACACTCCAATAAAGATGTTAAAAAAAAATTTAAAAAAAGAAAGGAGACACTCACTCTCCGGGTCGGCACCCAAGAGTAAGCACCTCCTCAAATGTTGCCCCTACCTACCTCTCCAGTCACATCCTAGTCTCGGCCCTGTAACTGGGCACCTATTCTGCACCAGGCGTGTACCAAGGGCTTGGGTGCACCATCACATTCAATCTTCCCAGCAGCCCCTCTTTCCACTGGGAAAACTGAACCAAGAGAGAGACACAGGAAATGTCATTAGGACTGTTAGCAGCCCCCAGACATCTTGGGTGATTGACAACACCAGGACAAGAAAACAACAGGAAGGACTGGCACTAAGGTGGAGGGCTGGCAGAGGGCTGCCCAGGAGCAGGCCGGCCGCTATGACCACTTACACACGTGCTTGAGGATCTTGGATCCCAAACACCCACATGGATTTCCCATAAGCCAGCTTCTCAACACCACTTGTTTTTTTAATTGAAGTCTAGTTGATTTACAACGTTGTGTTAATTTCTGCTGCACAGCAAAGTGATGCAGTTATACATACATATGCATTCTTTTTTATATTCTTTTCCGTTATGGTTTATCATAGGACATTGAATATAGTTCTCTGCTATACAGTAGGACCCTGTTGTTTATCCATTCTATATATAATAGTTTGCATCTGCTAACCCCAAACTCCCTCTCCATCCCTCCCCCCACCCCCCCACCCCCACCCCCTTGGCAACCACAAGTCAGTTCTCTACGTCTGTGAGTCTGTTTCTGTTTCGCAGATAAGCTCATTTGTGTCATATTTTAGATTCCACATGGAAGTGGTATCATGTGGTATTTGTCTTTCTCTTTCTGACTTAATTCACTTAGTATGATAATCTCTAGTTGCATCCATGTTGCTGCAAATGGCATTATTTCATTATTGTTTATGGCTGAGTAATATTTCATTGTATGCATGTACTACATTTTCTTTATCCATTCATCTGTCAATGGACATTTAGGTTGTTTCCATGTCATTACTCTTGTGAATAGTTCTGCTCTAAACATAGGGGTCAACACCACTCTTTTGCAAGTTGCAGAGAGCTTAGCCAGGGAAATCCTCAGCAGTTATCTACTTCCATGACTAAAGAGGAAGGGTTCAAAATACCCAGACAGCAGCCACCTTGGTAAGTTTTGCTATAAGCCTCACTCCATGTGGTAAAGTCCTATCTACTGTTTGACAAACAAGCTTTCAGGGCCAAGTCAAAGTCTGTGGTGAGCCCCGATTATCTGGTGCTTTGGGGGAGAAAAGACATTCAGGGCCCATAGGTGAGGTCAACCCTGGGGCACTCTGTCGAGCTTGTGATTAGTGACCCTGATCTCGACATTCAGCCTCTCTGCTCCTGTTGCCTCCAGGGAAGGGAAGTGGAAGGGAATAGACACTTACTTGGCACCTACAGCTGTTAGGCTGTAGGCCAGAGTCTCCACCTCTGGTCTTTCTTTAACCATCATTCCCATTGGACAGATGGGAATACTAAGTCACAACAGATAGTGTCAAAGCCAAGCTTCTGACCCTCTCAGAAAACCAGCAACCTCTGGGCTCTCCCTCCCCACCCCTCAGCGCCTGCTCTCAAGTAAGGATCTGCTAGGAGCCTCTTACACCTCAGAGCAGAAGTAGTCCCCCGGCAGAGGCGGCTGAAATCCGGTAGGAAGAGGGATGCTGTGCTGAAAGTGCACGTGCAAAACAAGCATGTTGAGTTGACTCATAGCCAGAAGCTTCCACTGGAGGACCCCTCTCTGAACTTGAGCATTCCAAGGCCCTGTACATGGTTTTGCAGCTGTAATTCTGTATTCTTACCCCCAAATTTTAGCAGCTTTAAGCTTGAGACCTCCCTTGCTGCATGGATGCAGATTGTATTTTTACTGGGGAGGGGCTTTGGAGACGGTGCTGATGGAGATGATGGGGGCAGGGCAAAGAGTGCTTGAAGGAAGAGGGGTCATGAAGATGCTCTGAGCGTGAGTAAAGAACCGTGTGCCTCCTTCTAAGCGTTGGCCTTTGTGGAGGCTGGAAGCCCAGCCAGGTGGTCTCCTTGTCCCTTTGGCTTCGGTGGGGAGGGGTACGGTCCATGGGGTAGAGCACACAAGTTGCAGGAGACCCCCTGTGTAAGGACACACAAGAGGGCCAGGGGGCCAGACCTTGCCCATCCTCCCAGGAGAGAGCAGTTCCCGTCCCAGGGCTGCTGTGGCAAATTACCACACACTGGCTTAAGACAACAGGCCAGAATTTCAAAAAGCCACAGTTCTGGAGGAAAGAAGTTCAAAATCAAGGTGGCACAGGATTGGTTCCTGCTAGAGGCTCTGAGGGAAAATCTGTTCCAAGCCACTCTACTGGTGGTTGCTGGCAATTCTTGGCGCCCCTTGCCTTGCGGATGAATCACCACAATCTCCACCTCCACCTCCACGTGGCGTTCTTCCCTATGTCTTTTGTGTCTCTGTTCAAATTACCCTCTCCTTATAAGGACACCGGTCACTGGACACGGGCGATCCTAATCCAGCGTGCCTCCATCTTAATTTGATCACATCTGCAAAGACCTTGTTTCCAAATAAGTACTGCAGGGTAGGACTTGAACACATTCTTTGGGGGTATTCTACCTACTATAGGAGCCAGGGTCACCTTTGCCAGAGTGGCCTTTTGGACTCATGGCCCTATCAGTGGGGCCTCAATGGCTTCTGAGTCCACGCGACGTGGCCTTGCCCAGGGGCCTGCATGGGGGCAGGGCTGGTCCCAGTGCTTCATTCCTGCACAGGGTGGGAGAAGCCAATCAGGCGGCCTGTCTCCAGGCTTCCCTTACATACCCCAGAAGGCTCGAGACTCTCACAGACAACAAGGAAGATGGAGGCTTTCCCCTTCACCAGTTCACCCCACAAATCAAAGTAGATCTCCTCTGCAAGCCCCCCGATTTATCCACCTGCTGTAGACTGAATGTTTGTGTCCCCCCACCCCAAAAATTCATACGTTGAAACCTAATCCCTGAAGTAATGGTATTTGGGGGTGGGGCTTTGGGGAGGTAATTAGGTCATAAGGGAAGAGATGAAAGGAATTAGTACCCTTATAAGAGACCCCAGAGAGCTCTCTTGTCCCTTCAGCCTTGTGAGGACAGAGGGAGGAGATGGCCATCCATGAATCAGGAAGCAAGTTCTCACCAGACACTGCATCTGAGAGCACCTTGATCTTGGACTCACTCCCCAGCCTCCAGAACTCTGTGAAATAAATTGCGGTGCCAAAGCAGCCTCAGACAATACATAAATGGATGGCCATGGCAATGTGCCAATAAAACTTTACTTATAGAACTGATGGAGAGCTAGATTGGCCCTTGGTTGGTTATTGGGCCAAATTCCTGTTATTGTTAGAGCTCAGGACGGTGCCCAACTTAGAGCTTTTTTTTTTTTTTTTTTTTTTTTTTTTTTAATTGGAGTAAGGTTGCTTTACAATGTTGTGTTCACCTCCACGGCACAACAAAATGAATCAGCCACACACATACAGATAGCCCTTCCCTTTTGGACTTCCCTCCCATTTAGGTCACCACAGTGCATTAGATAGGGTTCCCTGTGCTATGTGGTATGTTCCCAGCAGTTTTCTATTTTATACATAGTATTAGCGCTTTTGTAAATAAGTCTGCAGAGATCTTGGTGCTGACATCCCTGACTACATTTCTGATTATTTCCTTAGTATAGTTTCTCAGAAGAACTACAATTTTTTTTTTTTTTTTTTTTTTTTTTTTTTTTGCGGTACGTGGGCCTCTCACTGTTGTGGCCTCTCCCGTTGCGGAGCACAGGCTCTAGATGTGCAGGCTCAGCAGCCATGGCTCACGGGCCCAGCCGCTCCGCGGCATATGGGATCTTCCCGGACCGGGGCATGAACCCGCGTCCCCTGCATTGGCAGACGGACTCCCAACCACTGCACCACCAGGGAAGCCCCAGAAGAACTACAATTTTAAGGCTCTCAAGTCATACTGACAACTTCAGTAGGTATCAAATTTTTTTTGAGCCAGGCCTTACACTTTGACCTCTGCCTTTGCTCACTCCCACACTGTTTTCCAGATGTCTCCTGAGCAGAAATTCTGTATCTTCTATCAGACTTCCAATTCTTCAAGTGTAAAGATGTGACATCTTATTCTGCTATTATATTCCTTGCCCTCAGCTTTGCCATCTCCCTCCCCTTTCCCCAAAGCTGTGCACAAGTGAGCATGTGCACGCATGCATGCACACGTGCGCGCACACACACTCACACCTGTGCAGTATCTATTGTGACTGCACACACAAGATGTACAAGGGAAACCGGGTAATAGCTGAATGAATGAACCCCACGTGTTTAAAACCCCAAGGAGGCACAAGCCAGATACACATGGCCGGTCACTGAGACTTGAATGTAGGGGAGCTTCATAACCTAGATGATAAATAAACTTCACCCTTTCCCAGACAACCCAGGGCAAGATGTCAAAGAAGACAGTGACTTGTCCAAAAGTCCTGTGTCCCTCTTTACTTGCCCAGAGCTTCTGGCCACCCCTTCCCTGCCCCTTCCCCAGAGAGGCCCTTGGAAAGACATCGATGGCACCACCTAGACCCCCCACCTCCCCTCAACTTCCACCAACCTCCACTTCCCCAGTCCCACACCACGGGGGACCCTCTCACCACTAAGTGAGATCCAGGAGAGCTACCACCTCTGCCATAAACCAGTTCATGAAAAATTGAAAATGTTCTTCTATGTTTCTTTTCACCTTAAATTTTCCATGAAACCAAATGGCAGTTTCCAAAGGTGAAAAACTGTTATTTTCCCAGGCAAATTCCTGTGAAGTGAAAATTGCTAGTTTCGCGCAGCTCTACCACTGATGTCTATTGTTACTATGGGCGCTAGATTAGCACCATTTGATCAGGAAAAAATAAAACCTGGGTTATATTCCTAAAAGGCCTTAAATGTTCCTGTGGCCAGCCTTTCACAGACCAAGAGCCAGCAGGAGGCCTTCCCAAAGCTCTGGTCACCATGCCCACCATCACCACCCCTGTGGATGCCCGCTGGACCCAGACCCCCTACCAGACATGGACAAACTCAAGAACATGCCTCTTATATTCCCAAAGACAGGGATGTACTCTGTAGAGAGCATGAGCTCAGACCCTCTGAGAGGAGACATACAAGGTTTCCTAGTCATTTTAGAATGGGATAAACAGAATTCCTTAAAACGGTGACCTATGGGAAACTATCTCCCCATGTTTTAGTCCATGGGGATGCCATGACAAAGTACCACAGACTGGGTCGCTTAAACAACAGGACTTTATTTGCTCACAGTAGAGGAGGCTACGAGTCCAAGATCAAGGTGTCAGCAGGGTTGGTTTCTTCTGACGCCTCTCTCCTTGGCTTCTAGATGGCCATCTACTTCCAGTGTCTTCACTTGGTCTTCCTTCTGTGTGTGTCTGTGTCCTAACCTCCTCTTCTTATAATAACACCAGTCCTATTGGAATAGGGTCACCCTGAGTGACCTCACTTTAATAATTATCTCTTTAAGACCCTATCTCCAAACACAGTCCCATTCTGAGGTACCGGGATTTAGGACTTGAACCTATGAATTTTGGAGGGAAACAATTCAGCCCCTAACGCTCCACATCTCCAGCCTGGCCATCTTACCTTCACTTTGTAGAGGCTCAATGGTAAGGAGGCTCTGGGAGCTTATCTAGTTCAGTGGTTTTTCACACTGTGTTCCCTGGAGCCCTTGCGGTGCCTGAAGTGACCTTAGGGGATTTCTGTGGTTGGGAGAGCAGACGGCAAGGGGAAATCTGGGACTCCAACCCTGCTTCAGCCAAATCAGCCTGGCTCTTTTCTGTCCTATACTGAGGCTCCATTTAAGATTCTGTTTGACTAAAGGGCTCTTCGTTTTGCAAAATGTGTGAAAATTGCTGACTATTTTTCAAGTGACCAGACTGCAGTGCAGAGAGGTGACGAGAGATGCTGGTATTGCGCTGCTCTTGCTGGCACACCTGTGGTCTTGCTGAGCACCCACACTCTGGTGTAGGGTTCCTCCTACCACACTGAGGGGACTCTCAAGAGAGACCTCGGGGACCACCACACTAGAGAAGGGTTTGCTGGTGCCAAAAGGTGACCATCTCACTGGAGTCAGAAGCAGAAGTGAATTCCCAGGTCACACAGCATCGTCCTCGAGGGCGGGATGTGTGGATCTGGGCTTAAAAGTCAGAAAATCTGAGTCACTACTACCCTGGCATCAGAGATTGCTTGGAAATTGTCACTTCCAACAAGAAAAAAAAAAAGGCACCCCCCTCAGGTGCATTTGGGTGTCTCATTTAGGGGTCATGTACCGTGCTGAGAAATGATAAATATCTTTGGCGACAAGCCGTGGCTAACTGTGTTTGCACGCTTTCCTGGGAGTCTGGCTGTCAATAGCAAAGATGGAGATGAGGGGAAAGCACCAGCCTCCACTTAAAAAAAGAAATGAGTCTCCGAAAGCCCAACACGCTCAACTCACCGCAGAACAAGAGTTTTGTCACATGTACCTTCTGAAGAAATGCCCTTCCTTGGAATATCCCAGGAAGTTCTTGGCTTTGAAAAGCTAAGCGACTGTTTTACCTAGAGACAGTTAGGGCAGAGGTAGCTTTTGGGTGAGAGAAAAGGGCGCGATCCCAGCCTGCACCTTTGGGTGGTCCCTGCACTGTCTCCCTGTTGGTTGACCCCAGAATCCCTGGGCTGCAGATGGGAGTCCGAACTGAATCAGGTCATGCTTTGGGGGGCCTCAGAGTTAACTTGGGTGAGAAAAATGGGCATCTCACCTCAAACCTGACCAACAATAGGAAGCTGCTTCCCTAAGCTTTTCTTTGGAATGTTCTGGTAGGGACCACACCAGGCAGTTGGTCTGCTCAATTTTGGATAAATACACTTTAGTGTATTCATACAACAGGATTTTCTCCAGCAGGGAGAAAAAAAATGGATGAAACACAGCCTTGCATGATAACAAGGATGAATCTCAGAAATATAATTTTAAGAGGGAAAAAAAGCAAGTCACACAAGACCTCAATAGAGTATAATACAACTTTTTTAAAGCTCAAAAAAAAAAAAAAGAAAACAAGCAAAAATAAGCAATATATTATTTAGGGGTGCATATGTAAATAGTCAAAACAAAAATTTGTGTTGTTTTGTTTTTAAGGAAGGGAACCATAGACACACTTCAGGATCACAGTTACTTCTCTGGTGGAGGTAGGGGACTGAAGGAAAGAGGCCCACTGATGATGGAAAGATATTGGGAAAAGTCCACCCCTTAGGTTGGGAAGTGAGCTCACAGGGATTCATCGCTTACTTGTATGTTGTCTGTCTTCTTTTATTTATGCATTGTTATAATTTCTAAAAAAATTAAAATGTTGAAAGCTGACATCAGAGAGACTGAAGAGCTTGGCTAGGATTACACAGCTAGTAATTGGTAGTGCTGGGGTTTGAACACAGGCAATTGGCTGCAGAGCCCACATAACCCTGAGCTATGCTGCCTGTTGTGTGCTTGGCTGCCCTCAAGAGCAGCTACAGATACTATCCATGGGTATGACTATGGGGCCTGGGTGGGTTGATATTAATGACCCATCCCACTCCACAAAGGGACAGGTACAGACACCCCATGTCAGACACCCCTTCAGGGGGAGGTCAGCACTGGCCTGTCCTCTTCCCCAAGCTGGTTCCATGGGACCACAGTCTGCCTCTGAATCTTTCCACCTGCCTTATTCCACAGGACACAAGGTGACTCCCGGCTCACAAAGGGCTCAGAAATCTGCCTGCATTTGCTCCAAGTTCCAGCTCTGTGCAGTTATCACAGATTTGTAAAATAAGGAAGAGAAACAGAAAGCAGAAGAGAAAAGTAGGTAAATCCTGTTTGATTCCAGTTCATCATTCCAGCTCCTAAACCTCCCTAACAGGGAGTTTCAGAGGCCCTTGCTTTTGGAAAACACATCGCAATTATTGAAAGAACTTCCACTCTCTCTCAGCTTCCTATCATTCAAGTTCATGAAAGGAGCTACATCCCTGTTTACAGATAAGGAGAGTGGCACCCAGAGAAGGTAAACAAATGGCCCAAAGTCAAGGCTGTGTGACCTTGGGCAGTTACTTTCCCTCTCTGGCCTTCGATTCCTCATCTGTAAAACAGAAGGGTTGATCCCGGTGATTCACAATGGATAATCTGCTATTCTCAGGGAGTGAAAGCAGGAGAAAATCCCCATCTCCCTGTTCGACTGGCTCTTCAGTACCTCTGCTCTAGGAAGACACCATGGGTTCAACACAACCAAAAAGGAAAAGGGAAAGACAAGAACACATAAGAATACAAAAAAAAAAAAAAAACAACTCCTGCTGCTCTATTTATCATTTAGGCCCAATTCTGGAGAGCCTAAGAGAATAATCCAGATTTCCTGTTCATCGCGTGGCTTTGACAGCAAACGGCCCATCACCAAATGAACACAAAGGAGGGACGAAATGGCATCATGCTGCCAGCTGTGTGGCCAGCAGCGTGCAAAGACAATGGGCACTGGTTTAATTTCCCCACCGCCTCCCAAACTGCACTCGAAGCAAAGTCAGATGTCTCCTTCCCAGAAAGTGGAAGAGGAAAATATCAATCTGTTTCAGGGAAAGTTACGAATTGCGTGTGCCTGGAATACTTGATATATGACTGCAGCCTGGTGAGCAACAAGTGATTCTGGCTGTTGCATTTGATCTCGGGATGGTAATGTGCTCTCCTGACATCATCCAAATGGGGAATGACTGAGGATGTTTTATATAAGATGCTTGCAAACTTCAAAGGCCACTCTTAACCCCGAACCACCCCTCTTCCCTCCCTTTCTTCCTCGTTTCCCTCCAGACCCTCCTCTCCCTTCACCCAGCAAATTGTTTCGGGGCCAAAAGTGATTGTAGGACGATCAAGAATCAAGGAACTTGTGGCAGGTGGTACCACCTGTGTCTGGGCAGCAGCCTCACGGACCGCATCTGCTCCACAGTTGTGGAGGGAGGGAGGGGGCCACGTCTGAGAAGGATTCCCAGCCGGCCAGCCAGCAGCCTAGGCCGCCGTGGAGGGGAGCCGGCGGGGAGCTCATCCCCCTCTCCCCGCCTGCTCTGAGAGACAGAGGAGGACACCTGGGGGACCCGAGTGCCTGCATGCAGCTCCCCATATTTATCACAGAGAAGGAAACTGAGGCCCGAAGAGGTGAACTCCGAGTCACCCCGCTGAGGGATGGGAGCAGAAGCAGACCCCAGACACCCCGACTTCCAGCCCTGAATTCTTCCCCTGTACCAACCATTGCACCCGTGCTCGGCTGGATGGAGAAGGTCATTCCATCCGTCTTCTCCCTCCCTTGGATTAATGCGAGCTAACATTTATCCAGGGCTCACTCTGTGCCAGGCACCATCCTAAGCAACGTGCATGAATTAACTCACTTTGTCATCACATTAATCCAGTGGTCCTCAATTGGGGTGATTTTACCCCCTCGGGGGTATTTTTTATTGTCATGATTGGGAGAGGGGGTGCTACTGGCATCTAGTGGGTAGAGGCCAGAGATGGTGCTAACTGTCCAGCAGTAGACAGGACAGCCTCACAAGCAAGAATCATCTAGCATAAAATGTCAGTAGTGCTATGATTGGGAAACTGCATTAACCCCATGTGATATTTTATTATTATTATTATTATAGTAGTTGCCCTTGTTTTAATGGCAGTGGTGCTGATGGTTATTTTCATGTTAAAGATGTGGACACAGAGATAAATGCCTTGCCTGGGGTCACATAGCTCCTAAGTAGCAGAGCCAGGGTGTAAACCTAGGCTGTCAAACTTCTAGCCAGGATACAAGTTTCCTCTCTTCAGGAAGCCAAGTTCATCTAAAACATCCCAGAAATACAGATCAAGCCGAAGAACCCTTGGCCCTCACCCAGATTCGCTCCCCTCCCCAGAATGATGCGCAGTTGATGCATAATCTTTTGGCCTTTTTCTCTCCATGTACATGAATGCATAGAGCTCCAGTCCCGTTGTGTGGAGAGTACTTAAATGAAACTTCTCTGTACTTATCTTTTGCAACTTGCTTTTTCTCACTTATTCATTGTCTTTGAAATCATTTCATATCAGGACATGCAGGCAGACATCGCTTTTTAGCAACTGGTTAATATTCCACAGTTTGGATATCATTACTCCCCTCTCGATGGACATTCGGGTTGTTTCCAGTTTTGGACTCTTTGAAACACATGATACAGTGGTTAGAAGCAAAGGCTTTAGGGTCACAGAAACCTAAATCTGAATTTGGACTAGCTGTGTGACCGTGGAGGAGTTCCTCAGCCTCTCTGAGCCTTGGATTCCTTGTCTGTCAAATGAGAACCACACGGGATTAGAGTTTAAGTTTTCAATGACATTGTGTAAAAGGGATGAATGAAGTGTCTGGCACATAGGAAGTGCTCAAAAGTGGGAGAATTTGCTCTTATTATTACCACACATCAATTATTACTATTATTTGCCTGATTGTTATTATTTGCATTATTGTTATTAATCCAGTTAGTCGGTGGTCTGCTGAAGCCAATTCACCCAGAAATGCCATCAAAATCCTTTAGGGAAAGTGGGTCAAATCTTGGAGTTTCCCGTGTCCAAAGACTTGAAACTCTTTCCCAGCATGAACTGACTCAACTACAGGGCACCCATCCTGAGGGGCTAGGGAGGCTCATGGTGCTAAGGTAGGTTTAATGTGGACCACCTCCCACCTTAACCAACACAGAAAGGTCAACAGCCACAGGAGACTCAGCCGATGGGTGCTCACAGAAATCAGAAGGAAAGAGGACACAGGAGTTCTGTGCCCAGCTGACCCCTGAACTGGATGAGACTGAGACATGATACTTGACAAGCCAAGCTCATGACTCAGTGGGCCGTGCTGACCCGGGGCCCTTAGGGTCAAAAACCCAAATGACAGGGGGCTTCCCTGGTGGTGCAGAGTCCACCTGCCGATGCGGGGGACGCAGGTTCATGCCCCGGTCCGGGAGGATCCCACATGCTGCGGAGCGGCTGGGCCCGTGAGCCATGGCCGCTGAGCCTGCGCGTCCGGAGCCTGTGCTCCGCAACGGGAGAGGCCACAGCGGTGAGAGGCCCGCGTACCGTAAAAACAAACAAACAAACAAAAAACCCAAATGACACCTGCAATTCAGGGAGATGGCAGAAGGGATGAGACGGCTCACGGGCTGAGGTTGGCCTTGGGGCTGACCTCCTAGTTGTTACATGAGAACAGTCTCCCAAGCCCCTTGGGGATGGAGAGATGGAGGGATGCCTCTTTTAGGGGCATGAAGCAGGGGTTCTAGGGCAGAAGCTTGCCAAGGAGAATGCAAATGGAGACAATTGTGCCAAGAAAAGAGTCCCAGTCTCTACTGTTGTCATTACCCGTATCCTGGGTGGGAGGGTGGGGGAGGGAGCAGAGGGCAGTTGTAAGGGACACCTAGTGTCCTTCCCTACTGGTCCTCTTTCAGGGGTCTGGGTGAGGAGGGATCTGCCACTCTGGCTATGAAAGTGGGGTCATACCCAGGGTGGGACAATCACAGTAGAACCTTCCCTAGAAACAGTGGTTGCTCGGAGGACGGCACGTGACTCAAGATGAGCCAATCACAGATCTCCTTGATGTTTTCCGAACTGAGAGGCGTAATAACTCTCCTTCCTAAGGTAACGAGCCTTCTGGATCTGCCTCTAGAGCTGCTGGCAGCCAGAGGCGTCTAAGAGCACAAGGCCAAGGCAGAAACATCGTGGAGAAGTAGAGAGGGAATCTGGCGGCTATTCAGATCCCTGGAAGCACTCCTCGTCCTCCCAGTTACCTAAGCCAATTGATTTATTTTTTATTTTGTCTGAGTTGGGTTTCTGTCATTTGCAAAAAGAAGAGTTCTGAGTAATATGTTGACCAAGTCCAGTCAGGAAGTACTGTGGCTGATCGTGACCAGTGGGCAAGAGCTACATCTTAGGGACGCCTGAGGCTCAGAGACCAGGAGCTCCTTGGGTCCTTGGTGACCGTGTAAGCCCACGTGCCTCAAAAACCATCATTCTTTTTCGGAGAGGGGAGTCTTATTTGACCCAAGGCAAGAACCAGACCAAACCCATCAGTCCTGGGCCGTGGGTCCTGCACTCCCACCAGTGTGCTGGACAGGATCCTTCCCGAGTGCCAGCACGTACTTGAGAAAGACCCTCACACTCAGAGCTGGGCTGCAGACAGGCATAAAAGACCAAAGGTGAACTGAATCCTAGGGAGGGAAACATACTTCAGCGAGAAAGAGACAGGAAAGAAACACGTTCCCCAAAGAACAAAATGGAGGGAAAATAAGCGTTGCTCAGGACTCCAGGAAGACAGGCCAGTAAGAGTAAGCTCAGAGTCAAGGGGGTCTTGGGGTGGCATTTATTAGGGAACCAGAGGCCTGCAGGTCAGACTTTGGGTAGCCTGCCCTACACATGGGCTCTCTCCAGGACGGCAGCTGTGCCTGGTCCCCTGCCCAGCTCAGCCCCCGCCCAGCTGTGTGTCTGGATGAAGATTACATGTATGCGCCCATGTGCATGTGCCAAAGTGAGTGCGTCCCAGGACCTGAGAGGGGGCACCTGAGATGGGGTCCCTGCGTGAGTGTCTGTGCGAGGTGGCAGGGACATGTGATGTTTGTAAATATGGCGGGTGAGTGGGCTTGGGTGCCTTGGACAGGGTAGAGGTGGGGCTGTGAGTGAAAAGTACTTGAAGGAGGTGTAAAGGGTGGTGAGGGGATGTGTGAACACCGCGCATGTGTGTGTCTGTGTGTGTGTCTGTGCACAGGCACACACGTGCCTGCACACAACAAAACAGGCCATGATAATGGCGAGTGCGACTTGACCCGGGGAAGTGAAGTGGGTGGGTGTATCTCTTGGGTGGGTGTATCTGTTGGGTGTACACGGCGGGGCTGGGGGATGTGAGTGAGGGCTCTGCTGGGGGTGAGCAGCCCCCGGGGAGCCCCTGCCAGCCCTTCCAGGGGAGGCAGCAGACAGACCCACACATCAGGGCCCCACCTCCCAGAGCCTGCGCCCAGATACCCAGGAAGGCCAGCGGCAGGGCTGGCACACCCCAGACCCTCCCAGCCTGGCCGGCTGCCCGAGTTAACAATCCTGCCCAGAGAAACAAGACTGGTTCCTCACCCCAGTGTGCCTACGTACCTCACGTTTGGCCTGGGGGCTGGGGAAGTGAACTTGTCGGGAGAGATACTCTAACTTGCATTTCCAGTCCTAAGGCACCTTCTGGATGCAACGGAGAGAGAGGGGGTGAGCAAATCTGAGGTGTGGCGATCCGTCTGCTGGGGGCTGTGTCTTGGTGAGCTCCCCATAAGGACTTCCAAGGGGGCAGCTGAACCCAGGGTCTTCAAGAACCAAGGGCTCTGGTTCCATGGAAACAACTGCCCGCTGTGGCTGGGCCCCTCCCAATTCCCAGCTCAGAAAAGGAAGTGTGGGAATCTCTGGGATCTGTGAGCCCATCTCAAGGGGCCAGAACCACCAGGAAATCAAGGCCACTCATCTCTGGGCTGAGGAGCTGGGTCCCCAGGTATCTTGCTGGTACACAAGTGGGAACAGCCTTGGCCTTAGTCACATCTCAGCTTCTAATTCCGGTCCACGTCCAGCACCCACATGCCGAGTGGTTGACCTATTTGGTCCTTCCTGTTTGTCCATCTTCTCCGCTCCACCCATACTCCCCCAACCCAGGCCTTTTCCACCCAAACCAAGGGACACTCACCGTCCTGCAGCTCCTGCTGGCCTTGTGATTGACAAGGTCAGCGGCCAGGGGTAGGTGGGCTACTCTCTGCTTTCACAGGAAGGCTCCCAGGGGAGATCCCCACGTCCCGCTGAGCTCTGTGCGTGACCCACGCCGCAATTCCTTCCTCCCTCCCGGATGATGAAATCATAGCCTTGATCTGGACCTGTTCATGCCACAAGACAAATTGTCAAAATGTTTTGATCTAATTGGGTCTTTTTCAAGTCAGCTGAAAACCATCAGGCGGGGAACCAGATGGAGCTGGTGATTAATGAGGGACATTTGGTTGCTTCTCCACATCCATCATGGAGCCCCACGTGGGCGGGAGTGTTCTCATCCTCCGCCAGGAATGGGTATGACCAGGCAGAAGACTGAGGCCCCACTTCCACCCGGCGGAAGGCCTCTGCTTGCCTCTGTGGCCTTTTCCCCACGAGGCTCCAGAAACCAAGGTCCAGGAGAGGCTGCCCCTGGACAGGCCCCAGACTCAGAGAGAGCCTCTTGTCCTCAAACAGCACCAGCCCCACTGGGGGCCACGTGTGATGCGGCCAGGCTCCAGTGAAGGTAGGGGACAAACGGGAAGAGAGACAGAAGCATTTCTGTGAGCCCTGGGGGAAGCACTGGCCGCTATCCGATCTGGGATCCGGGTTTGCAAGCTCTGATGCTCAGCCTGCGTGGTCACCTTTCCTCTGTCTGAAAGGCACCCAGCTCTGGCATGGAAGGGCTGAGCAGCTTTCAAGAGAGGTTTCCTTCACAGGGAAACAGCCTCAGAGGCAATGTCCAGAGGCCTGGCTGTTGGACCAGGCTGGGCCTCCCGTTTGCTGTGTGGCTTTCGATGAGATCTGCCCCTCTCTGAGCTTCTGGTGCCTCATGAGTAAAATGCGAGTGGGGCTTAGCCCTCTAGTTCTCTGGCTGTAGCTAGAGCTGTGTTCTCCACTGGGGCTGCACGTTGAAATCAGCTCAGCACGTTTTCACAATACAATTCCAGAGTCCACCCCCAGCAACTGAATCAGAATCTTGGGGGTGTGCCCTGGGCATTCGCAGTACTCGGAGGTCTTTTGGTGATTCTAATGCACAGCCCAAGCCCAGAACCCATGAACTAGAGAGAGGTCACGTCTTCAGCCCAGCTGACAGGTGGAGCCTGACATGTCATGCCTTGATTTCCTCATATGAAGATTGGGGCTGTTCAAATCAGCCCTGCAGGAAAGTTTAGGGGACTTAAAGGCAAGAAGAATCCGAGAGTATGTTGAATGGTCCCTCAGGGAGAAGAGGATGAGTAACCCAAGACATCTCTGCAGCGGGCATAACCACATGACTATATTGGTTCATTCAGCCAACAAACATTTCCTGAGCACCTACTATACGCCAGGCATCCCTGGGGATGCCAAACAGAAATGGTTCCCCTGCCTTGAGAACCTTGCAGATAAGTAAAAGAGGTTAATACACACACGCATGTGATTACAATCTGTGACATGTGCCGTGGAGGCCAGGAGGGAGCTTGGGCAAGGGCCCGGGGCTTGGAAGACTTCACTGGAGAGAGACCTTTGGAGCTGAACTAAAGAACATGTAAGTAGGCCAGACGGTGAGGAGAGGAATCCAGGCTCAGGGAACAGCATTTACTCGTTACCTGCCTGGTTTCCTTCTCACGTTCTCACTCCTTGATAAATGTTCATGCCTTTAACTACACAGAGTATTTAAGAGCAAGAAAGTACCCACATAGACAATGGTGGTGCCACGTCTCTCTGTGTTGTAATTAGCCAGAGGTCTGTCTCTCCAGCTGCACTGGAGATCCGCCTGCCTGCACAGCCAGAGCCTGGCATGGCACCTGGACACAATAGGTGCACAATTTATTAGCACTGGCTGGTGGATGAAACGAATGAAATCTTACCTTTGTTGGTATACCTGCCCTGCTCTGAGCCACGTCTCTGGGAGAAATTACAAGAACTTCAGCTCATCCAGGGAAGCCATTCTGCCCACCCAACCCAATGGTTCCCAGTTCTACGTTCTGAGAACCCTAAGGAAGGGGTTTGAATGAAGAGGTTCTAAGAGTAAGATAAGTTATTCCAGCTGCCAAACTCCTAGCCATCCTTTAAATGCTAGCTCAGATGTCCTTTCCTCCAGGAAGCCTTCGCTGATGCCTTGACCATCAATAGACCAATTTTCTGTGATGCCATTGTTGCATGTGTCACATTTTGATCTGATGTATTGGTTACGTGTCCACCCCCACATCCCACACCTCAAACAATAAACTCCATAAGTTTTGGATCCTGTGTGGTTTGCTCACCAGTGAATCTGCAGCACACAGTAGGGGCTCAATAAATGATAAACCAATTAAAAACAATAGGAGACACATTATGATTACATTCAAAGCTACTGGGGACAGGCTATGATTACATTCAAAATTACTTTGCATGCACATGAAAGCATTTGGCAAGCATAGGCTGAAGGAGGTGGTGGGTGATGTAGGGTTAACCCTTTGCTCCAATAGAAGGCCTGACAGATGGGGATAATGTGAAACTTCTCCCTAGCCTGGGCCTTCTCAGCCTGGTAGCCCCAATGCCGAGAGCTGAGAGGTAGCAGCTCAAGGTCCAATCTCCTTCTGGAAAGTTTTGCTGGGAAGCCAGGTGACTGCAAGAAGCAAGAAGTCTGTTTACGCCTCAGAGAGAAATTCAGTATTGTGTCTTCACTCTGAGCAGATGCTGCGTCTCCCCAGCGTCCACAGACCCGTGAGCTGGTGTCTGCACTGTCCCGACCGCCCTCGCCTGTCACCACAAACCTCCCCAGCCCAATGCTTTTGGTTAAAATTTCACACTCACCCTGAAGTCGTTCCCAAGACCCAGGATTTTGTTTTCCTGATGATCCTCTTCTTTGATCAGCGAGACTCAGTGAAGTGGAATTTACTGTAGGCTTTATTTTAGGTCGCTGGGAAGTTGTCTCCCTTCTAAACGGTCAAGGGTCCCTCCTCCCCCAGAGTCCGGCAGCTCTGTCGCATTGAGGGCCTGGCCCTAGTACAGGGAGAAGCTGGTGTGAAGATGGAAAGGACCTTGCAGTCAGAAGATCTGGGCTGGAGCCCTGCCCTGCCACTGCCCCCTTCCTGACTGTGTGGCCTTGGGCAGGTTGTACCTACTCTCAGATACTCTGTCTTCACATCTGTAAAATGAGGTAATCACACCTACTTTCTCAGGGTTGTTGTGAGTCAAATAATACAATGCTTGTATACCATTTTTTTTAGATTTCACATATAAGCGATATCATATGATATTTGTCTTTCTCCTCCTGACTTACTTCACTTAGTATGTTAATCTCTAGGTCCATCCGTGTGGCTGCAAATGGCAGACAGAAAACAAACTTAGGGTGACCAAAGGGGAAGGCAGGGAAGGGATAAATTGGGAATTTGGGATAAACATATACACACTACTATATATAAATTAGATAAAGAGCAAGGACCTACTGTATAGCACAGGGAACTATATTCAATATCTTATAATAACCTATAATGGAAAAGAATCTGAAAAAGAACTGAATCACTTTGCTGTATACCTGCAACATTGTAAATCAACTATACTTCAATTAAAAAAAAAGAAAAAAATAATACTATGCTCGTGAAAGCCCTTTACCTTGTAAAATAGATTTCCTGGTGTGAATTGCTGTTATTATTCTGTGGCCTCATCCAGGGGGAGTAGAATGGTTGTCCCTGGACCTCCAAACTGATTTCCCCTTCTGATCTCTGAAATTCCCTCAGTACAGGTTTTCTCAACTTCGGCACCATTGATGTTCAGGGTAGGATAATCCCTCGTTGAGGGAGGGGTGTCCTGAGCATGGTAGGATAGGTAACAATATCTCTTGCCTCTACCCTATAAATGCCAGTAGCAGCACTTCTTCCCCAGACTTACAACAACCAAAAATATTCCAGACGTTGCCCAACGTTCTCTGTTGGGGGTAACTTCATCCATGGTCAAGAACCACTGCTTTAGTAGGACCCATGGTATTTCTGCCCTTAGATATGATGGGTTGCCTGGAGAGAGCAGACATGGTGCCTCCAATTTACACTGAGGGTCCAGCTGGTTCAGCCTCTAATGAGTTGTGTGAGTTTAGCCAAGTCACTAACCTCTCTGGCCTCAGTATCTCATTTGTAGAAAGAGGGACACGGGAATGAGCTGCCCTGTAGGGTTTCTTCACTGGCTACTGAGTCCTTTCCCAAGGAGCAGTTTTGTTGGGGTGGGAAAGGTGTTGGAGACCTTCCTCCTTCCTGTAGGTGGGAAGCATGGGAAGAAAGGATGGAAAGACAAGAGCTTCCAGACCATGAAGCCACCATCTCCCCAGAGGCTGGCCCCACAGAGTACCCATCTATGGACTGAAATTCTTGCTTCTCAGAGTTTCTTCAGAAGAGAGGACGGAGTCCATAATATAATACTAATATTAATAACTGCCAATAGTCATTGAGCCCCTCTAACGAGGCACCGTGTGGAGCTTACATGCGTTGTTTCATTTAGTCTTCACAGCAACCCAGTGGCCCTCTGTAGTAGGTATAATTATTGCCCATTTCACAGACGAGGACACTAAGACTCAGAGAGGTGATATAATATGCCCAGGCCACACAGTTGTCAGATGGTAAAGCCTGGATTCAGACTCAGCTCTCAGCCACTTCAAGGCATGTCCCAACCCAAGCCCTGGGCTCTTTTATTCTCTGAAGCCCTCGTGACAAGAGCAGCACTGAAAATCTTTCCTAATTGGACCATTGGCCTGGGAGATTGAACTGAGACATGGGAAGAGCATCAGCCTAGGGAGGGTGGAGACATGCAGCCTGCTTGCTGTGTGGCCCTAAGCAAGTCACTTCTCCTCTCTGAGCTCATTTCCTCACCAGCAACATTCTTTCAGGCATCATGCCAAGCACTGGGCATAAGGCATGAGCAAACAGCATGATCTCTGCCCTCATGGAATTTACAGTTCGATGTGAGAGAAAGATGGTAAACAAATAAATAAACAAAAGGAAGAACCAACAGGTTGACATGGTAGCATATAAGGGAGGGACTTACTTTATGGAATGGTTGGGAGACCTGGTTGTGGAATTTTAAGCTGATGTAAGGAAGAGGAAGGGCCAGCCATGAATTCTTGGAGGTGGTGGGGGAGACCGGGGTGACTTCCAAAAGGAGAAAATGTATCAGTCAGGATTGGCCAGGTTAAGATGTTGTCACAAACAACCCTGAATCTTAATGATGTGAAATAATACAAGCTTACTTATCGCTCATACTACAAGCCCAGTGTGAGCCAATGGGGAGGGAGGGGAGTTCTGTTGCATTACAGGATGTTCGTAATCATTCTCCACCTCCTATGAGGCTACCATCTCAACATGATTCTGGGGGTGTTGCTGTGACAGGGGAAGAACAGAGCAGGTCTCATGCTGAGCATTCAGTGTTTCAGCTGGGAAGACACAAAAGCATCACTTCCAGCCATAATCCATTGGCTAAATCTATTAACATAGCCCACCAAGCAGCAGAGGTCCAGGATATGTAACCCTCTCACGTGCTCAGGATAGAAGAGCCGTACAGAAGAGAACACTAAAAGTCTCAGGGCTTCCCTGGTGGCGCAATGGTTGAGAGTCCGCCTGCCGATGCAGGGGACACGGGTTCGTGCCCCGGTCCGGGAAGATCCCACATGCTGCGGAGCGACTGGGCCCGTGAGCCATGGCCGCTGAGCCTGCGCGTCCGGAGCCTGTGCTCCGCAGCGGGAGAGGCCACAACAGTGAGAGGCCTGCGTACCGCAAAAAAAAAAAAAAAAAAAGTCTCAATCTACATCCAGATTCAGGAAGGACTTGCAGCCCCTCCTCTCAGCACAGGCCACCCTTACAAGTCCCACAGGGTCACCTCACGGTGTTTTGAGCACTCGTAGTTCAGCCTGCTGGGTCTTAGGCACCCTGCTTCATTCTCCTGGCCGGACTCCAGCCCCACGGCCACCAGCCCTTCTTACGAGCCAGCCTGCCGTCCCAGAGAGACTCAGAATGTGGAGCTCCCCCACCTCATCCTTAGCACCTCTGGGGAGCCCCGCCCTCTGGGCCTTTCCTCAACTCTGTCCACATAACTCAGCCCCTCTGTTTTCAGGAAAAGGAAGCAATTAGGGAGTATCTACTGTGAGTCTGGATTTCAACCTTTTCTCCTTGGGAGGATTCAGTGAGAGAAGTACACAGGACAGCCTGTGAAAGCCTCTTGCCAGACACATGGCAAAAGCCCTCAATAAACATGCTAAAATGAAATGGAAACAGAAATCGGTATTTAATCTCCACAACTTTGTAGAGCTGCAGGTGATGATGATGATGATTTTGCTCCCGTGCCAGAGTTTTACATTCAGTATTTCCTTTCATTGAATTTGTGCTAATCCTATGAGGTCGATTTTATTACCCCCTTTTTCAGGCTTCTAACTATCATCTTCTAGAAGAATCCAGAGCTGTTCTATCGGATCTTTTAGCAAGAAACTTCTGTGGACAGTATTTTAACCCAAAGGCATCTCCTTAGTGTAAAATGCCAGGCCCATGATAGGTGCACAGGTGAGCAGGCTATTTGGGGATCTTGTGTCGTCTTTCAGATCCACCCAGAGGTTTCCGGCATCCCTTCCTGCTCCTGAAGAAAGGGCAGGACAGGCAGGCTGAAGGCAAGAGCCATAGCATAGGGTCCCTGGGTTCTTGCATCAGAAAGTCCCAGATTCAAATCCCAGCTTACTGTGACTTCAGTTCTCTTGAATAACGTTTTCTATGTCTCGGTTTTTTCACCTGTGAAACAGGACTAACATCTCCCTCAAAGGTTGATGGAAGAATTAAAGTGGGCGAGTGAACAAAAGGTGCATGTAGTGGAATCAAGTGAACAAAGAGAGAGCCCAGAGGAAAACAGAAGACTTGCTCTAAAGCAGAGCCCCACACCGCTTTGATCAAGCCTCTGTTCCAAGTGGAGAAAGATCCTCTCGATTTATGTGTCTGATAATAAAAGAGGTGCCAATTACATGCCTTTTACTACCATTGATTAGTTCCGTGTTGCCGGAAACTAGGTATGTTGAAAAGATGAACCGTGGGCACATAATTTCCACATGGATTTGGCACAAGTCTTTTTCGTTCTGCTTGCTGCTCTCCCACGAAACCTCAAATCTACGCAAGCCCTCTGGGGCCTGGCAATTTCCTGTCCTTGCCCCAGCACAGAGGCAAGAGGCTGCCAGCCCCGTATTTCAAACTCTTCCTGTGTGCTGAGCTGTAATACTTTTGTCCATGGCTTAGCTTCTTTTCCTCCCACAAATATACTTGGGGCTATTTTGGAAAGATTTTGCCACGACAGCCTCTGAGTGCTAATGAGTGTGACTCTGGAAGAGAATTTTCCACTAGTAGGTAAGAAAAAAAGGCAAATAACCTTGAAATCTAATAAGCAGTATTGGTCCCTGTATTTTTCAGAGCTCTCCAGAGAAACAAAGCCAACAGGATATAGCTAGCTAGCTAGATAGATAGAAAAATGATCGATGATAGATACATAGATCATAGATAGGTAGATATAGATATATATTTAGGAGATTTATTATAGGACCTGGCTCATATGATTATGGAGGCCAAGAAATTATATGATCTACCCTGTGCAAGCTGGTGGTCCAGAAAAGCAGTCGTTAGATCCAGTCCAAACCCAAAGGCCTGAGAACCAGGGGGGCCGATGGTTAAGTCCCAATTTGAGTCCAAAGGCCCAAGAACTAGGAGTGCCAATGTCCAAGGTTAAAAGAAGACAGATTCCCTGCTCAAGCAAGAGGGCAAATTCACCCTTCCTCCACTTTTTTGTTCTATTCAGACGGTCAAGGGATTGGATGACGATGTCTTGAGCACCTGCTGCATGTCAGGCAATGGGCTAGGTGATGCTGAGAATACAGAAGAAAAAGGACACGGTACTGCTCTCCTGGGGCTTATACTCTCAGAGGACAGCACACCCTATAAAATATGGCCAAAGAAGAAGAGACATGCAGATCCATGGGAAGACTTCCTGGGAGGAAAGAGGCAACCAGGATGGGCCGTGAAGGATGATCATAGATGGTGTCCTACCACCTGGCTTCAAATCTCATCTCTGCCGTTCACCAGCTGTGTGACCACGGCAAATTACTTAACTTCTCTGTGTCTTCCGTTCCTCATCTGTAAAATGGGCACAAAAATAGCACCAGTCCCTGTGGGTGTTGAGATGTTTCACTGAGTTAATTACATGTATAGTACATATCCTGCCACGTAGTGTTCAGTAAAAGTTAGCTATGAAGTTACTGTTATCTGTTAAATGGAGTAATAAAATGTCTTATTTTGCTGCCAGGATAAAGAGAAAAGTCAAGTAAAGCACTTAGGACAAGGCCTAGCACATGGTAAGCGCTAGGTAATGTTGCTATTTATTCTTCTGGTTGTTGTCCTGTCGGCAGCAGGGGTGGGGAAAGGGGGAATGCAGGGCAAGCAGGGCAAAGCGTTAATTAGCTCCCCCTCCTCTCTTTCCGGGTCCTAGACCCTCTGTTTAGCCCCATACCCTCGGCTGTCAAGTGTCATCTCTCCGGCTCCCCAGCCCTGAATCCCACCCCCGGAAGCTGGAGGAAAGGGAAGGCTGGTTTCTCGGCTGCTCGCCTCTGTTCTCAATCAAATGTGCCGCTTTTCTGCCTGGCTTCACACATTGTAAAAAGCAACCGTGTGCGGATTGCTCCGTGTCCACACATCGGGCTCCTCCTGACCTGCTGATGGCTCCAGAGCCCATTATTGTAATGGATTTGCTGTTGGGAAAAAGAAGGGGTCATCTGCCTAATAAATCCTTGCCCCAGCAGATCACATCCAGCAGCCCATCTTCCAGAGAGGTTTTCCCTCTCATGGATTTGTTTAGTGATTTCTGAAAGACAGATAAGCTCTGATAAGTGCCCTAAGATACAGGCAATTCACCACTGAAATGGAACAAGAAACACAAGACTTTTTGGAGCAATAATTTGAGTTCTTTTTTTTTTTTTTTAGTCCATCTTCTGAAAGCCTAATACAGTCTTGCTATTAGGTTTTAAAAAAAAGTGCTGCTAATGAAATGCATAGAAAAGTAAAAACACGTCATGCAAATTAGACACTTTTGGGGATTTTGAAAAACTTGTTTGAAGGGCTAATTAAGAAGCTATTAAAAATAATTAATAATAATCTGCTTTTCCCAAATTCTTTTCAGTTCAGAAGTGTAAGTGATGCCATTTTTACTTCACTTTTTAAAACACATAAACTTAAGTGGCAGATCCTTTGTTTACCTGGAAGTCTTTTCTAAACTTTTAATGATTTGGGGGAAGGCAATCCCACTTGTGTCCTTCCTTCCTTGGGTTTTCTTTTTCTGCGTGAGCTGGTTCATGCAGCAGATAGTTCAGCAAATGCAGTCAATGCACCATTGCAGGAGTGATTCTAAAGCCTCACTGGGAGAAAATTGTTGTGAGTTACAGGAAATTAAAAAATTCCTGCAATACCAACCCACTTCTCAAAGTCAATCTGTGGTATCCCAGCATCCATTAGACTCTGAAGTCAGGCCAGAATGATTTTTGAAGAGTAATTTCCAGCCTTCTAAAGGGTCACATAATGTATTGAAGCCATATTTGCTTTTGTGTTTTGTAAATTTCTAACTCATTACTAAACTTTTTGTCTCTTAGACCCCTGTGTCTGCCTCTCACCTCGCCCTCGTCAATCTGAGCCTTAAAAATCTAATGAAAAATGCCGAAACACATTTTGCATGTGGAAATGTGATAAAACACAAATTGTTACGAACCTGAGGAAGAACTAGCTTTCAAGGATGGGAGGGAGAAGCAAGCTACTGTTCTTCAGAGCCAGCGCCCTTCTAGGTCGCTGCAGGTCCCCAGGAATACAGAGAAACAAACAGGATTTTCCTACTCTCCTCTGAGCCCCAGGGTTCCGGTTTCTGAGATAAAGCCACAGGCAGTATCTGTTCCACAAGATTCCAAACTGTTCACGCCCTAAGTACCAGACTGGAAGACGCAGTGTGCCATTTTCCATCTAGAAGGGGCACATCAGAGGTCTCCGTGCTTCCACAGAATAACGTTGGCCTCTGCCTGTGTTCTGACACAGGAGCTCACTTAAGCTGTGGACACCTTGAGAATGTCACACAGTACCTTGTAGTGGACAGAGAAACCCCAACGTTGAGCTCTGTGATTTGGGGGACATTACGAAGTTGATGAAAGCTGTGTAAACTCCTCCTAAACACACACACACACACACACCCCATTACATACAGTGTCTCTCTCTCTCTCACCCTCACTTACTCTCTCTTGCATTTCATCTTCAAGAGCCCACACTAAGATCCTGTGATGCAGGTAAGTATCACACCTGAGTTCCCTTCACCTGAGTAGACAGGAGTCAGCTTCCTGAAATGAAGAGAACGCGAACACTGGAGGCAGGCTGACTTAGGTTTGCAACCCAACACTGCCGTTTCCTAGCTGTGTGGCCTTGGTTAAGTCACTTAATCTCTCTGGGCCTTGGTTTCCTCTTGTGTAAAACGGAGATAATGATACCTACTTTTCAGATTTTGCTGAGAATGGGCCAAATCATGGACAAAGAGCGTGGTCTGAAGCTGACACACAGTGGGGCTCCATCAGTGGAGGCTATAGTTTGGTTCAGATGGTTCTGGGCTCTGATTTGGGACGGGAGGTAGGTCCACTGAGGTGGTGGCTGGAGAATTTTGGCTGAGGGCTGCCCTGAAAACTCTGGATTCAAGGATAGAACTGCTCTGTTCATTAACAGCCAGCCTGACACTTCCAAATGAAATGTAAATGAGCATTCTAACAATCCTGGCATTTGCTTTGGGGAAAGGTGCAAGCAGGTAGTCACAGCCAGGGCAGCCCCTCTGAGTGAGCCATCCTGGTGTCCGAATGGGGCTGGTTTGCTGAGAGAGGACCTCAGCTGCTCCTCCAAGGGTGGGCCTCACTGGTGGGTTTCATGAAGCTCACCCTGTCCAAGGAGGTGAGCTCAACCTTCTTTCAGTATACATGTCCCTCTGGGTCTTCCCGTGGATCATCATCCCAGCTGAAGGGGCTGGTGACCTGCCAGCAAGTGGACATGTGTCGACTCTAGGGCTCAGCCTGGCCCTCCTGTTCCTGCCTCCCCTGGTCGAGTAGAGGGAAGGGGCTACTTGGACAGATCCCAAGGCCATGGCCATCATGGGACGGGCTCCCATCAAAGCTGTACAGACACAGCCTCCTCAAGCCCAGAAGCCAGGAGACCAAGGCCCATGAAGGACCCCACCAAGCCAGGCTCTCCTGGGACACCTGTCTGGCCAGAGCTCCCTTCAAGGGTGAAATCCTCCTGGTCCAGGAGAGGATGTGGCACTTAAGAGAAAGAAGTATACTAGAGCTGGCATACACGCATGGGCCCAGGGGCAAAGATGCAACAGAAAACTAGGCCGACCCCTTTAGAGTGAGCCAGACATCCGGGGCTTTTATGGCAGTTGTTCGGAGCTGTTAGCAAGTGGTCTGGGAAGCTCACCTATATTCATTTTTCCCCATGACCTATGGCTGGAGTGGGAAAAGTACAGCTTTACAGGTGTGCACCTAGCCTACGGCCCAGCACCCACATCTCAGCTCAGCCAGTGTTCGGGGTTCCTGGTCCTGTCCTGGAGCTGGAGATTCTGGGGTTGCCTTGCTGCGCTGGGATGGAAACCCAGAGGAGGATTGCAGGGATTCACATCTCAAAATGCATTTAGCACCACACTTATAGACTCACTAAGGATCAGAAGGGGTCCAGTGAACTTGACTGCATTTTGCAGGGGATATTGACTGCTATGGGGGTGGAGTTCTTGAACTGGGGGATGACCCAAAATTGCCTAACACAAAGGAATGCTATAACTAGCTCATTATTTCATACCTACATAGGCATCAATCTTTTCTCAAGGGCTGGAATTGAAACTTACTTGGCTCGTTCCTCACACTTAGCATAGAATAGTCTTTTAATAATTTTTGAAATCAATGAATAAGTGATTAAAAGAACTAATCACCCACAGAAAAACTCTGCCTAGCCTCAGGCTGGGGTCAGGCATGAGCTAAAGCTCTGGGCTGTGATGTCTCTTGAGGTCCTGTGGTCTCCATCCCCAGGGACGGCAGGGCTGCCTCCCAGGCAGGATGGAATCCAGGGTGGGGAAAGTCGTTTGTGTCCCACCCCACCCCAGAGATTCTGCAGCTTGTTCCCGGGTCCCCATTGTGCTTGCTCCGGCTGCTGCAGCCCACCAGGCTCCCTCCTCCCCAGGAGCAGATCCACAGCCTGACACACGGGGAGCCAGGACCTGGCCCAGAAGAAGGGCCCGGGCAGCTGCATCCAGGCCTCACTCGGGTCTGGGAGAGTGGACGCTCGGCTGCCAGACTACTGACTGCAGCTCGGTCACTGCCCCTGGCTGGGCCTCTGCCAGCCCCGCTCTGCCTGGGCTCAACCCTCTCCTCACTCGGGCCTCAAGTGTCACCTCCTTCCCCACACCCCAGCCGAGACGGCCCAAATCCAACAAGCCTTCAGCACATGATCCACAAATGTGCTCATTTTGATCTTCCCACCACCTCCGAACTGCTGCGGAGGAGTTGATGGGAATAGAATCCCTAGGGAGCCGTTGGGGCCTAATGCATCACATGTGCTGAGAGAGGCTAGGCCGGGCCGGACATTTGCAGCTCAGCTCCTGGCCCTCCTGGGGCCCCGGTTCCTTGCACTGGGACTGAGCTGGAGACCCGGCAGCGGGAGGCTGAGCGGGGAGGACTCGCTCCTCCCAACCAAGGCCACCAGGACACACGGCCTCTCTGGGCTGCTCCATGACAGGACATTTTCTGGCAAGTTCCTAGTGGATTCGAATCTACACAGACAATAGCATCTCTTCCCCATTTTTAAGCCCAGGAGAGGGAGACATTGATGGTGTCCAGCCCCATTGACTCAGCCATCTGGGGGTTCAAATTTAAAATAATACTAGTTGTAATCCCCATACTCGAGTTTCTCCCGCTAAGCCGGGCACCTGGCAAAGCTGTGTTAAAGGACCAGTTTTCGGCCACCGTCAGAAACACAGCTGTGTACAGGAAACAGGAAGTACAGTGTTGTATGTACAAATAAGCATCTACTCTGTGTCAGGCCCGGGAATCACAGGAGTCCGGTGGAGAGATTAGCCACTGGGGAAAGCAGCAGATGAAGTGGGAAAACTAAAACAGTGAAGTGGAAAAAGAACAGACTTTGAAGTCAGACAGGCCACCTTCTACCTCTAATCAGCTGTGTGACTTTAGGCCAGTTACTTAAACTCTCTGAGACTCCTTCCTCATCTATAAAAGAGCCATAAGAGCAGCTACCTTACAGCAAATGAGATGCTGTATGTAAAGCGCTGAGCACATAGAAGGTGTGAGTAATAAGTGGCCCCTCTCCCCCACCCTCTTCAGCTCTGACTGTTCTCAGCCCCCAGTCACTCTCTTGGACTGTCCCAGATGCATTTGGAGTCTATCAAGAGAGAGGCAGAGGACGTGGGACACGGAGACATCCGTGGGTCCTTGAGCCTCCAAGATCCAGCCTTTTAAAAACAACCCTCAGAGCCTGGGACCCTACTCCCCTCCCATCCCTGCCCTCATCCCCATTTGCACTCACTGGCCTTACAGATCCCCTTCTCTCCCTCCCTGTGGAATGGCCCTTCCAGCCCATCAGCTGGAAGAGGCCCTTCCAGGTGCTGTGGAATTGCCCTCCTTTCTGCTGAGGGTGCTCCCCTTTCTCAGAGGCCAGGACCCCAGCTGTGACTAGAGGCGGGGCTAGGAGCCAGCATGGGGGCACTCGGGGCCATGTGAGCGTCTGAGATGTCTGCCTTCCCACCCTGAGAACACAGCCAGAGGGAGGGCAAGGCAGGGTCCTCTTCATTCTCCCAGCAATGTGGTCCTCTCTGTGGAGGCAAGGACCAAGTTCTGCTTGAGGTGTCCAGTAACAACCGGAGGCTGTGCCCGGGCCTCTCTGCAGACATCACCGGCCTACAGGAAGGTGGTACCAGGAAAAACAGGGGGTGGGGAATCTGGGAGTCCATCCCAGGCATCCCGGGGCAGCAGGAAGACTGGACTGGACTCCTGGGCTATCACATACCAACCAAGAGATCTGGTGTGGTTGCCTCACTTCCTTGGAGACACATCCAAGGACATGTGCCCATGGATGTCCCCGGGACCCCTCACAAGTCACCTACTCAGAACTGAACTCACCACCTTCCTCAGTTCCCCGCCCCATACACCCTCAGTCTGGGGACCGGTAGGACCTTCTCCACAGACCTCCAAGCCCCAAACCCTTGGCCTAGTCCTAGTCTCTCCTCGCCAACCCTTCGCCAGGCTCCCAGCTGCTTCTCAGGTTTTGTCACCTCCACATCCTGCTCATCTCCCAGATAGTTCATCCCTTGCCATGCCCAGTGTCCCAGTCCCACTCCTTTCACAGCCCCCCTGCACTGGTATCCATGCCCCTAACTGGTGTTCCAATCTCTGGCGAGACCTCCTCCAGGGCAGCATCCACAGAGCTGCATGGTGGGTGCGTTCATGATCCGTCAAACGATATGGTGGCAATGATGGTGATGATGATGGTGATGACAACAGCTAATGCTTTTCAGTGCTGACTTTGTACCCAGCCCTGTCCCAAGTCTTTTGCCTGAATTAACTCATTTAGGCCTCCCAGCAGCTCTGTCAAGGAAGCGCTATGGCTATCCCAATTTTCCAGATGAGAAAACTGAGGCACACTGTGGTTAAACCACATGTTGAGACCACACAGGAGTGAACAGCAGGGCTGGGGTCCCAGGCAGTCTGGCCCCAGCCTTACCTACTTAATACCCTCAGTGGTTTTCTTCAGAATCACCGCAGGATAAACTTGGCCTCAGACCACAACCCTCACAACCTGGTGCACCCAAACAGCACTCCGGATAAACTTGGCCTTAGAACACAACCCTCACAACCTGGTGCACCCAACCAACACTCCGGATAAACTTGGCCTCAGAACACAACCCTCACAACCTGGTGCACCCAAACAACACTCCGGATAAACTTGGCCTCAGAACACAGCCCTTCACAACCTGGTGCACCCAAACAACACTCCGGATAAACTTGGCCTCAGAACACAGCCCTTCACAACCTGGTGCACATAACCCACACTCCAGGTATGTCCTCATCACCTCTCCACACCCAGGGCTCCAGCCAGGCCAAATGACATAAAGACCACAGCTGAGCACAGCAGATGCTTTTATGCCTCTGAGCCTTTGTGCTTGCTCTTCCCTCTGCCTCAAACACCTTTCCAAATCCCACTTTTCCCATTCAAGACTCAGCTCTAGGGAGCCTTCCTTTACCTCTCATTCCCACTCCATCCACAGCCCCTGCACTGACCCCGGCATAGCACACACTACATTGCGTTGTAGTTGCCTCTTCATGTTTCCTCCATTAACAATGAGCTCTCAAGAGCACTATTGTGTCTTTTTACCTCTATATTGCCTGCATCTTGCATAGGGTGTGAATGAACAAACTGAGACTTAATTTATTTCCAAATGTAATAGAATAATTTTGACTCAAAGTGATAATAAAACAGGGACTTCTGAATCCAGCTGCTCTGGATTAGAATCCCAGTTTTATCCCTTATTAGCTGTGTGACATTGGGTAAATTACTTAACTTCTCTGAACCTCAGTTTCTTCATCTTTAAAATGCAAGAGAGAGCATAATGCTTTCAAAGGATTGCCCCGAATATTAAATGTAATAAATCTAATGAAGTGTCGAGCATATGGTCCTTGCCATTAAGCAGAAGCTATTATGATAATGATTATTAAGCTCATTGTGTGATTATTAGGCTTTTATGTGAAGAGTATTCACATGTATTCACCTCTGCATGTGTATGTACTTCCTGCACTGACTAGGGCTCTACTAAGCCCATCTTCCCTAACAGCCCTGAGAACCACTAGGCAGGAATCTCTGAGCAGATACTCTTCTCTCTGTTCCTCACACAATAAAGCTCCGAAGCCCTTCCCCACCACAGGACCTTTGCACATGCTATTCCTCTGTATGGGATGTTCCTCCCTCCACTGGTCTCCTGGTTGGCTGCTTTGCATCTTTTAGGCCTAGGTATAAATGTCACCTCCTTGGAGGACCTTCTCAACCACTCTATCTGGACAGATGTCCCTGTACTCTCTACTGCCCCATTGTCCAATTCAACCCTGTTGGTTTCTTCCATAGCACTTTGAAAATATGTAAGCATTTGTGCCTTTGCCCATCCATTCCTTGTTAGTCCCAAGATGGTGTGGCACCGCCATCATCTTTACTGCTGTGCCCTCGGTGCCTGGCACACTGTCTGGCACTTAATGGGGAGCTCAGTAAATGAAAGTTGAGTGAATGTTGAATAAATAACCTGCTTGGGCTCCATTCAGCAAGAGGAGCAGAGAAAAGGTGTGAGGATTTGCAGCTAGAGCCCCATCCCCGGCAGATGAAATAGAGGCTCCTCCCTTTCCCCCGAAGCCTCGGCGAGGCCGCACCTGGCTGCCTGCAGCCAGCAGTGCTCAGAACCAGTTACCAGAGCCCGATTGGAGCAAGTTCGGAGGAGCGGGCCAGGCAGGATTAAGTGGAGGGAGAGGGTGATTTATAAAGACAGATAAAAGGGCCCAGCTTCATAAGGCTGGGCTACAGGATTATTTCGATAACAGCCTCCAAATGTTGGCAAGGTGTGTGTGCCAGGGAGTGGGGACCACTGCCCCCACGAAGGTGCTGAGGCAGTCACCTGGAGAGACACAGGGAATCTCACCTGACTCCGGGTCCAGGACTAAGCCGGAAACCACAGCCAAAGCAAGGAAACTTCCAGCGTTGAGGGAGAACCTTACTTCCTCACTTGGGCTTTCAGCAACTCTTCTTTGAGCGCCCCGGGGAATTTATACAGCAGAAAAGAGGAGGGTCTTTTGAGAAACCAGAGAAAACCCATCTCCTCAGTAAGACTACTTTGTCAAGTAAGTATCTGAGAAGAAAGATGCCTCGGCCATCTTGTAGACCAGGGGTCGACAAACTATGGCCTGAGGCCCAAATCCATCTCACTGCCTGCTTTTGTAAATAAAGTTTTATTGGAAGACAGCCATGCCCATGTGTTTACGTATTACCTATGACAGCTTGTGCCCAGCAACTTCAGAGCTGAGAAGTTGCATCAGAGATACTATGACTCACAAATTCTAAATATTTACTCTCTGGTCCTTTACAGACACTGTCCACAGCCCCTTTGTTAACCCATTGATTCTTGGGTAAAGTGAATGTCATTTTGAAAGGGAAAAAAATGTCCACAGGACCCCAACTTTGACTTAAATTATTTTTATCATAGTAGTATTAAATACACACACACACACACACACACACACAGATTGTTAGGTATAACTGTCTTAGGCTTTCAGCGCTTACACAACTAGAAAACCAAAAAGCATTCTTGGATTAAATGCCAACAAAATGACAGAGACATTAAAATTAAAATGAAGAGCATTAAAATAATGCAGCCAATGATGTTTTTGCTGAAGAGGCATTGCTGCTCACAGCATGGATGGGCAGATAGTGTACAGATTTGTTTGCATTTGGTAAGACTGATCTTAAAAAGTGTTATGTGATGACTCCATCCTCCTAGACAGTTTTTCTCTTCTAACTATTGCAAAAACATTCATTGACACAGAAAGCCATGACATCATGGGTCTTCGGTGGATACAAATACTCAATCACATCTGCTCTTTCTCTCATTAGCCCATGAGAATTAAAGTACATCGTTCTGATTGACCCGATGTCCTCTTGAACACAATTAAAAGTTAGGCACTAAAATTTTATGGCCATGTCCAGGTATAAGGTGAAAAGGCAGATGAGCCAGAAAATATTTACAACAATTTTTTAATAATTATCAATAAAATAAAAGTAGAATATTTTTAAAAATCTCTTAGAAGCTTTGTCCACTGGTTGGGGGATCCCAGTTTGAAAAGCAGAGATCTAGCCCATCCTTTCCCTTTTCCAAATGGGGAAACTGAGTCCCATAGGAGGACTGTAACTTGCCAAGATCACGGTGGGAGTTGGGGCTGAAGCCATATTTGAATGGGGATGTGCTGAGTCTCAGTGCACTGCACCCCTTTTCAGCCCAAGGGTGGGTCCACAGGAGCCCCCAAGAACAGCTGACCAGGGCAGAATTTTGCCCACTGACTATAATGTGAATGTCTTCCTCTGGACTTTGGGAGGGAACTGTGCCCTCAGACACCATGAGTAACAGCTGGAGCCAGCATCTGCGAGGCACACATAGGGGCCCACGGGCTGGACGGCTGGCTTCCAAGAGTGCCTCCCAGAGCTTCAGAAGTGGAAGCAACAGCCATGGGGCCCCTGCAAGAGCAGAGCCCTCTTACGTGGCCCAAAGAGTGTCAGTGGGACCCACCTGGGCTCAGAGAAGACTATACCACCTGAGTTCAAAAGTTAAGCCAAGCCTTCACTGCCCTGGAGAACTGCTCAGGCAAAGGGACCATATGGCTGCCACCCGGGCTGCTGGAAGCCAGCAGATCCCCAAACATGGATCTGGTAGCAGGTTGGCCCCTTGGGGAATACAGCTCTTAGGGGACCAGGCCTGGAGAGGGACACGTGAACCGCTGAGCCTGGCCACAGTCTTTGCAGGGCTGCAGCCCCTGTTCTCCAGGCTGGTCAAGTCCCGGGCTGCCTTCCCCTGTCTGGGGAACAGCACTCTGGTCAGGAGGAGAAGCAGTGAGCAAGCGCATGGTAGCAGCCTGCTCAGAGCAGAAAAAAGCAGCCTGCTGATACAGCTCCTATAGTGGATGCTTATTTAAAGACTTATGACTGGTTGGTTGAGACCAAATGAGAATATGCAAGATATTTCAGAACAGGGCTTGGCAAACTTTTTCAGTAACAAGCCGGAGAGTAAATATTTTAGACTTTGTTGGACACATGCAGTCGCTGTAGCATGTTTTGTTTTAACAACCTTTAAAAATGTAGAAACCATTCTCAGCTCACACACTGTACTACGGCTACAGGCTGAATTTGGCCCATAGGTGGTAGTTTGTTGACCTCTGTCTAGAATATCACTAACTCAAGACATTCCCTACAAGATCAACTTGGTCTTCACGGAACTATAAGAAGAGAAGCAGATGTGCTCTCATCCTCAGACTCACATACACACAGACACACATATTCACACACATGGACACACACACACACACACTCTGTGTTTTGTCCATGAGACAAAACCACATTCTTTGAAAATAATTTCCAAATTTGCAAAGCACACACATGCCCAAAAGTTAATTCAGGGGCAATCTATAATGTGCAAAGCCACCGTGTCCAGGGCTGGGAAGCTAGTGACAATTCCCAGAGGCACAGAGACACAGAGACACAAGAGGAGATCAGAGCAGGAAGACCTTGCCTGTGATCTAGTCTGAGGTGTTCCAAACTGTTCCTCAGAGTCACGTGACCTTTAAGGAGGGGGCCTCTGGAGTTCTCTGCTTCAGGGGGCCCCATTCAAATCCACTAAGCCAGCTGACCTTTACTCCTGTACTTACTGGAGTAAGTACATCGAAGATTCCATCTGAAGGTTCCATCTGAAGGTAGGCTTTCATGACAAAAGGTAGTAGTGGGTGTTCAAAACTAGTGCCTGCCTGGTTGTCTTATATCTGGTCCCTCTAAAAGCTCTGGCAAGATTAGCCCACATGCTTGCCTATGGCAGCCATCATTAGATAGGACAGGTGCTCTATGGTTTGCTACAGTCCCCACTGCTCCCTATTGCCTTACACCACTGTTTCACTAATTGATAGGACCTGCCTGGCCCCAGAGGCATTTGAGTTTGTGACTCCTATCAATGAAGTCTTAACTGCCATAACATGAAACTGCTTCCTTCAGAGAAGTCACCACTAGATCCAAAACACTGACTTACCAACAGCTGCTGGATCCTGCAGGTCTTAGGCAACCCTTGACTGATCCTGATATTTTCTTAATCTTTTAGATGTATTTATATCCCACTTCATTCCAAAAAGTATTTGAGACAGCTTATAAGTAAACATAAAACACAATAAAATTTAAAAATAGAAGAAATCTGAAGGAAAGAAAATCAGAATAGGACAGTAGGAAAAGGCCAGAGGAAAAGTTAGGACAGAAAGCACAAGTTGAAAATGTCTGCACGACTTGTAATGGCAAGCAGAGATTTTTGACTTAGGATGTCTCATGGAAGCATATGGAACCACCCTCCCTTAATAGCTGAAGAAATTGATTTTTTTTTAAAAAGGGAAAGAAAGAAACAGTATTCAAGGAAAGAGGCTCAGCCCAAAGCCTTAAACTTCAAAAGCGTCAGCCAAGGAAAGAAACAAAAAGTTAAGGGGCAGAGCAGAACGATCCAGTGCAGGAAGGTGTCCAGCGCCACCCTCCCCGCACCCAAAAGCCTTTGGGGCTGTGAACGTTAATTGTCTGTATCAACCTGACTGGATCACAGGATGCCCAGCTATCCGGGTCAACGTTATATCTGGGTGCGTCTGTGAGGGTGTTTCCGGAAGAGGTTAGCAATTGAATAAATAGACTGAGTCAAGTGCATTGCCCTTCCCAATGTGGCTGGACATCACCCCATCCACTGAGGGTCCAAATACAGAAAAGGGGGGAGGAAGGTTGGATTCACCCTCCATGTGCCGGTTGAGCCGGGACAGTGATCTTCTCCTGTGCTCAGCAGCACTCCTGGTGCTCAGGCCTTCAGACTTGAACAGGCATCTTCAGCCTCAGCTCTCCGGCTCTCAGGCCTTTGAACCACACCATCTACTTCCTTGGTCTCAGCTTGCAGACAGCAGGTCATGGGACTGTTCAGTCTCCATCATCACATGAGCCAATAGCTTATAATAAACACAAATATAAATATAAACATTATATGTCTCCTACTGGTTCTCTTTCTCTGGAGAACCCTGACTAATACAGGAGGGCAACAGTATGCCAGCAGCCCCCCCTAGCAATGTCAGATCTGGAGTGAAGCCAGCCAAACGGGGATCCACAGCTTTCCCTCCATTGACTGGGAGAGAGTAGAAAATGCTGTTGGGGGAAAAAGAAAAAAAAAAAAAAACAGGAAAAATGGGGCTGTAATCAGGGTCCTGACTTTCTCTGACAGGCAACTGTAGGAAATAATCCAAAACCAAGAGTGGGAATAGTGTACACACCCCCGATTGGGTGTGGTGAGACCAAGAGAGGGTATTTAGCGAATTTTCAGAAGCGGGAGTCGGGAGTCTAACTCAGACGCCTCTTTACTGGAGTTCATCAGGATAAAAACGTGTGACGAAGATATGAAACACCATTCCTTAAAATGTAGCAAAGGATATGAATACCCAGTGAAAAGAATTTGTGCAGATTTATAGAAGTTTTATTTACGATCACCTAGAATTGGAAATAACTCAAATATTCGTTAACTAGTGAGTGGATAAACAAGGTGTGGTACATCTGTAGAGTGGAAAAATGCTCAATAAAAAGTTGAGTAATAAATAAATAAATAATAGGAATAAAGCAATAGAAAGTAAAGACTATTGATTCCTGCAAAAACATGGATGAATCTTAAAAGCATTATGCTAAGTGAAAGAGGCCATACCCAAAAGGTTACGTACTGTATGATTCTATTTATATGACATTCTAGGAAAGGCAAAATTATAAGGACAGGAAACCCATCAGTGGTTGCCAGGGGTTGGGGCCAGGGGACAGAGGGGAGGGGGGGGAGAGAACTGACTACAAAGGAACAAGGGAACTTGGTGAGGTGATGGAAACAGCATATCTCTTGATTGTGACGGCACTTATACAACTGCATATATTTGCCAATATTCATAGAACTGTATGCTTGGAAAAGGATGAATTTTATTGGATGCATATCATACCTCAATAAACCTGACTTAAAAAAATAATGTAGCCTAGGGGGAAAAATCAAACCATCTTCAAGTGCAATGGAAAGAAAGTCAAGAAGCCAACCACACTCCAGGAGAGCAAAACAAATGTCTAAAGAGAACTATTCAACATAAGCCAAATAAAAAGTAATGGTATAGCAACTAGGCAACTAGGAACATCCAGTTTATGGTCATTCTTCCCAAAGGGGAAAAGAAACACAGCCACCAAAAGACAGACATGAATGTATCATGAAAGAAACATTAATGAAACCACAGAAGAAAATCCTTTACAAGTCCCTTAGCTAAAGAAAAAGATAATAAGAACGTGAATCCGATTTTTTTAAAAGAAGCTCAAGGGCTTCCCTGGTGGCGCAGTCATTGAGAGTCCGCCTGCCGATGCAGGGGACACGGGTTTGTGCCCCGGTCTGGGAAGATCCCACATGCTGCGGAGCAGCTGGGCCCGTGAGCCGCGGCCACTGAGCCTGCACGTCCGGAGCCACCAAATGATGCCAAGGATATGGAGTGACTACAACTTTCAAATACTGCTGGTGGTAGTGAAAGGCAATACAACAGTTTGGAGAAGTTTCTGGCAATGTCTTATAAAACTAAATGTACACCTTCCCTATGACCCCATATTCCAATCCTAGATATTTATCCAAGAGAAATGAAAGCATATGTTTACAAAAAGAGTGTTCCTAGCAGCTTTATTTATAGTAGCCAAAACCTGAAACATGCCAGCTGTCCATCAACAAGAGAATGGATGAATAAATAATAGTACATTTATACAATGGAAAACTACTAAACAATAAAAAACGGACAAACAACACTAAAGATGAATCTCAGGACAGTATGCTCAGAGAAAGAAACCTTACACAAAAGAGTACATACTATGTGGTTCCATTTACATGAACTTGTAGAGCAAGCAGAAGTAACCTGTGGAAGAAAAAAATTATAGCAGTGCCTACCTCGGTGGAGGGGTGGAGACTGGCTGAGAAGGGGCATGTGGGAATTTTATGAGGTCATATTTTATATATTGATAGTGGTTTGGAGTACACAGTGAATGTATCTGTTAAAATTCATCAAATGTGCAGTTAAGATTTGTGCATTTCATTGTGTATACAGTTTACCCCGACATGTATGATAAAGCAAGTATAATTAAATGTCAATGTAAGAATCTAGGTAATACATATATAATTGTTTGTTGTAAAAGGCGTTCAACTTTGCTGTGTATTTGGAAATTTTCACAATACATTTTGGGGGAAAACTCATCAAATGGTGCAATGGTATGCTTAAGATTTGTGTACTTCATTATATGCAAATTTTACCTCAAAGGGAAAAATAAATGACTGTAAACAAATATTAAACCCCACTTGACGACATTCATGTTGAAGTATTTAGAAAGACTTATACCAATGTCAACAATTGCTTTTGAAACGGCAAAAATATGAGAGGTTGGTGGATTAAGGGGTGAACTGATTAACAGATATATGACTATAGCAAATAGAGTAAAATTTTAATTATAGAATCTGGGTGGTGGGCATATGGGTGTCCATTTGAAATTCTTTCAACTTGTCTGTATCTTTGAAACTTTCATAATAAAATGATGAAAGGGATGATAAAATAACAGGATGAGAGGGAAATGGTCATTGCAAACCAAAGGAAATAAAGTGTGGACCAAACAACAATATTTAAAAATAAATAACAATGAATATCAGCAAGAACATCACAGATATGAAAAATCAAATTACTGGCAAAGAGGGAAAACCTGGATGATTACAAAGAACATAGATGAAAAAGACAAAGAAATCAGTGCTAAGAGAATCCAACACAAGGGTAATTAGTACTCCTGATAGAGAGAAATCAAAAATTGGAATGGAAAAAGTGTTGAATGAAAAAAGTACTGGATGATACAAAACAGCACTGTCTGAAATGCAGGAAGGACTGAATCCACAGTACATAGTGTTTCAGGAAAAAAAAAAGAAAAAAATGAATTCAGAATTTTCAACCCCATGATGTATCTTGATTAAATAATTTAACTTCAGTAAAGAAGTAACAATTCCTCAAGAATCCAAGCATAAAAAGCAAATGACCATGGAGGAGGGAGAGGATCAGGCTGCTCTCAGGCCTCCAAGGCAACATTCAAGGTCACAATGGCACAAGAACACTCACTTCAAAAGGAAAGAAAGGGAGACCAAAGGTACTTCTCCCATTCAAGCTCATGGTCAGCTATAAAGGCAAAAAACAGACATTTTCAGACATTAAAAGAATTAAAAGGCACACATTTTAAAAATTGAGGGAATACAGTGGCTTCTTGACAAAACTGCTTGGCTATGAAATTCAACCAATCGAGAGATAAATTAGAATCAAGACTTCAGCAGTGGAGTACATGTGGTAAAATAGCCAATGGTGACAATAGAATCTTAGACATAAGATTCTACTTAGACGTAGAATTTATACTAAACCACTGCGTGAACTGTGAACATTTTATAAGTCCTCAAAGGACAATGATGATAAAGCTTGCAGAAAGTAAGTAATGGGGGAAAGGGAGGAAGAGGAGGTATGAACGTCCTCATCTTTCATGGCAGGGTGGTAACTGATAGTGTCTAAAACTGAAACATGCAGTTAGAAGAACATAATTACTCCAACCTCAATTTTTTTTCATAACCTCTTTTCTTAACCTTAGAGAGATCTTTTAGAAAAAGATATCTCTTGTTTCAAGTTGAACTTGAACTTTGATTTCAAGTTCAACAATTCCTTCCACTTCCCTTTGGTTTCTTTTCCTTCTTTTAAGTTCAAATAAAATTGACTCTAAGACTTTATATTAAAAATAACATGCATAATTCATATAATCTTTTTCTCATGAATGGACTTTTACACATGTAGGTTGATAGATAGATACATAGGTAGATAAGTAAAAATAGATAGAGGTATGGAAGTCCATTCATGGATATTGATAGATACAGATAAATATACACACACAAACACAGAATGATACTTGGAATATTTTTCACCTCATGGTAATATTTGTAGTGATTTTTAAACTCTCTTTTTCATACATCACTGTCTTGTTGAAATTTTAAAATTATTATTCTATTTGTATTTATTAAAAAATCAATAAAGTTATTTTAACTTTTTAAAATATGTTAGGGAAACAGTCATCCTTGAGCTTCCTAGCAGCCAAAGAAAAAAGGGACCTACATTCAGTTACAGTCTAACCATGCATGGTATTCACCAGATTAAAACAAACCAACCCAACAAAAGCACAGCAGTTTCTCAGAGGAAGTACAACTTTTCCAGGCACTCAGATTTGATAGAGGAGATGCTGACTGGTGTGGAGGTGGCATCTTCACAACCTGCCTTCAACAAAACAGCAAAGGGCCCTTATCACACCACTCCAGGCTTTTCATATGTGCTCACCGGCCCCAGCTGGAGGAAAGCACCAGGTGGCCGTGAATTCTGGACTCTGGTTATCAATATGGCCACTCCTTCAAGACTTATTCCCACCAGCTAATGATTTTTCTCTTGAGGTGAATTCAGGTTGTGGTGGGCCCAGTTGAGGGACAAATCCGTATTTTCCCTTCCCCCTGCCCCCGCTGCACACATACACTCTACCCTCCAGTCATAAAAACTCTCACGTGCAGTTCTCACGTTGGTCACCACCAATTCCTCTTGCCTAGAAAATGCTTCATAGTACTGCCCATGCCTTTCACTGGGCTGACTGTACTCATCCTTCAGGGGTCAGCTTACATGTCATCTGCTCCAGGGAATGTCCCCTGATCCCCCTGAGCAGATGGAATCAGGATCTTGGGTGAAGGACTAACCCTAGAGGAGAAGGAGGTGGAGGAGAAGAGGATGATGTGGGGGTGACATGCAGACACCCAGATGTGCCAAGAGCAGGGGAGGAGGTCAGGACGTGCACCTTGTGCCTGGATCAGCTTAGTGAAGGAAAGGCAGGACCCTCTGCCCAGAGGGGCAGCATCTTGATGGTCCTTGAGGATGGAGAGGTCATAGAGCAGATGTAAGGGCTGTATGTGTGATTCTGTTAAGTCCTCCAAAGACTTAGAGAATAGACTTGAAGGGAGAGGAAACCGACACAGCCAGTCACACCTATGCGGCCCCATGGGAATTCCTGGAGGGTACCAAGAATCTGTCTGAGCCTCAGTTTTCCAATCTATAAAATGGGGCAAATAGCCTATGCCTGACTATTCCACAGGTGTTATGGGAGTCAATGGGGTTTGATATCCCAAAAGGTCAGGATTCATGTACAAACCATATAATGGCCCTAAAAATATGAAGGGTGAAACTATTGTTGCCCCTTGGAGCTATGCAAGAAATAATGAGGTGGATAAACAGATCCTTTGGGTTTCTTTTTAACAGCATTTTGGAAGATGGAAGACTGTTTCCACCATAAATTGGGGGACTAGAAATGGCTTTCTAAACATTTTCTTATATGTCCGTCTAAGATGATACTCCAGGAGGAAAACTCTATGCAAAAAATTACAATCTCCCAGCACCAGATGAAATGAAAAAATTGGATTTTAAGAGACTATCCCATGACTTAATTTACAAAGACTGCATGTCAATATTGTCATACGAGGTAACCAGAAGTGAGACTCTTAAAAAGATGGCCTGTAAGATATCCTGTCATTCAAAAATGGAAATCACCCTGTGTCGCAAATTGCAAAGTGACCACAAATTATTCTCTCTTCATCACCTGTCATCTGAGCTTGGCCTTGTGGCTTGCACTGAACAATGGAAGCAATCATGACACAAGCATAGTCTTTAAAAGTGACTGCACATTGAGGGGTCTCTCCCTTGTTGCTCCTGGAACCTCATGATTGCCATGTGGAGAGAAGCCTCAGTCAATGTACCAGCTGGCTGCAGACACATGAGCAAGCCTAGCCAAGATCAGCCATGCCCAACCCAGACAAGAAGAACCACCCAGCTGAGCCCAGGCTAAATTGCTGACCTGCAGAATCATTACCTAAATAAGTGGTGGTTGTTTTAAGCCTCTAAGTTTGGGGTGGCTTGATATGTAGCAAATGTTAACTATACACTGTGGTATCCCAGAATGAGTCAGGAGGCAGGAGTCCTGCCTATAACTCACTGTACAGCCTTCAGCAAGTCACTGAACCTTTCTGGTGTGCCTACTTTCTTGTTCTATAAAATGAGGACAGTCAATTAAATTATCAAATTTAAATGAGCATTAAAAACCCCTTCTAGTTCTGTCACATTCCGTGATTCTAAATCTCAATAACAAATACTCATGAGTGCAGTTAAAATTCTATGAACTGAGTTGAGGCATAACTGGGTCTCTGGAGTTTTCTTGCCTTGAGGCAAGGAATTCTGAGGTTTGGTTACCTGACATATGAGCATAAACATAAAATGTTTCTTCAGCATTTTATGATCTTGTTGGATTCTAGGCTAAAATATGAAGTCGAAAAAAGCTGACCAGAAAGAAACGGTAACTGATCCTGGCATGCAAAGAAAGGAAATTACTATCAACATCTAAATCCAGAAGGAGATTTCTGCTCAGATGTGAGGCTTTCAGAAAATGCAAAAACAGAGCTGGGACTCTGTCTTGTGGGGAGAAAACCCCCAGGTTGCAATAGGAAGAAAAATCTTAATGAATCTTAAGAATTTGCTGAATCCCTAAATTCATATTTTTAATCTATCTAGAAACTGACCCAAAGATTTTCTTTTCAAAAGTTACCTAGAAAAATAAAATGGAAATGGGAGGAACATATATGGGTTTTCTCTGTTTCTTAAGTGATTGAACTAGATCATAATAACACTCCAAATGCTCTCTGAACAGAACTGATATTTCATGAAGTTGTGTTCTTGGAACTGGGGCTGGAAGTGATAAAGAATATATATTAGCCAAGAGTGACATTATTTTTCTCTTTCAGAATCAGTGCTTAGAAGGACCAAGATACTGAGGTTGCTGGCACACCTGGGAATAAATTTGCAGGAGGGGGGTGGGGGGAAACGGACATTTTTCCAGAAAAGAGTCATTAACATGAGTTTCACAAACTGGACTATGTAAACCCTTGGGGTTACTGCCTGACTGTACACAAGCCTACAGAATCCACTTGTTGAATCTTCCAGGAGCGTGATTTTCACTTGAAGGACTGTTTTCTCAGGGTTTTGTTTGTTTGTTTGTGTGTTTGTTTGTTTGAGGGGGGTTTGTGGAGGATACTAGTTTTGTATAAAAGTACACTTGGGATGATACTGAAATCAAATGCAAATTTTACACGAATTTTGCAGTAAAACATCAAAAATTGTCCTTCCAGCATGTGTCTTCAGGGGTACCCTTCTCTGCCATCAGGGATACTGAGGTGGCTCAGGGTGAAAGTCCAATCTCAGGCAATCTCCACGGGCTAAAATATCCCCAAAGTAAGCACTTTCAAGTGACATTTTCCTGAGTAAAGAAAATCATCAAAAGCACTGCATTTCGGGCTTCCCTGGTGGCGCAGTGGTCGGGGGTCTGCCTGCCAATGTAGGGGACACGGGTTCGAGCCCTGGTCTGGGAAGATCCCACATGCCGCGGAGCAACTGGGCCCGTGAGCCACAACTGCTGAGCCTGCACGTCTGGAGCCTGTGCTCCGCAACGAGAGCCCCGCGCACTGCGATGAAGAGTGGCCCCCGCTCGCCGCCAACTAGAGAAAGCCCTCACACAGAAACGAAGACCCAACGCAGCCAATAATAAATAAATAAATAAATAAATAGATTTATAAAAAAAAAAAAAAAAGCACTGCATTTCCTCTGAGAGATGGTCTGGGGCTAAAATGTTGGGTCCTTATTATACTTTCCTGGGCCTGAGAAGTGAGTCCTAGGAGACAGGCTTAAATCTCCCAAAACCATGCAAGGAACTTGTTAAAGACCCGGGTCATGCACTCATCTTAGGAAACTACTTCAGTAGTTGTTGCGCATGGGCTTAGTTGCTCCGCGGCATGCGGGATCTTCCCGGACCAGGGCTTGAACCCATGTCCCCCGCACCGGCAGGCAGACTCCCAACCACTGCACCACCAGGGAAACCTGAAGCCACAAAAAACATGAAGCTAGGGAAACCATATCTTGCCACCATCCAATTTTGTCATAAAAATTGCATTTCTCAAAATTATCAACACAATTCATTCTTTGTTCATACTAAAACTGCAGTGTGTGGTGGAAATTAGGCGCTAAAATTGGAAAGAATAAGATTAAAATAAATTTATTTTTATAGTGTATAGCTTCAGTTTTCCAGCTAAAGTCTGAATCAAACCTTTTTAAAGAAATCCCCTCTAGGCGTGGGGAGGGGGAAGGGTAAGCTGGGATGAAGTGAGAGAGTAGCATTGACATATATACACGACCAAATGTGAAATAGATAGCTGGTGGGAAGCAGCTGCATGGCACAGGGAGATCTGCTTGGTGCTTTGTGACCACCTAGAGGGGTAGGATAGGGAGGGTGGGAGGGAGACACAAGAGGGAGGGGATATGGGGATATATGTATACATATAGCTGATTTACTTTGTTCTACAGCAGAAACTAACACAACATTGTAAAGCAATCATACTCCAGTAGAGATGTTAAAAGAAAAGAAAGAAATCCCCTCTATTGCCCTGAAATATTGGCTCCCTTGTTAAGTGAACTTGGTCTAAAGTGGCCTTTCCAGTATGATTACCCATGGATAACAAGGCCTCCTGTCATCACAATGGTGTGAGTGCTATATAGGAGAGTACAGAGAGCTCTGAGACCCCTAAGGGGTCTTAGCTAGTCTAGGGAAGTGAATCACAGCTGAGACCTGAGAGATAAACAGAGACTAGAGATGGGAACATGCCCAGGAGTGGATCCCGAGGCAGGCTGGCAAGGTCCAAGAACTGAAAGAAAGCCAGCTTAGCCAGAAGCAGGGACAGGAGATGAGTCTGCAGATACAGGCAAGGACCAGGATGTTTCTTTTCACCATAGGAGCAACAGGCAGCCGTTGCAGGGTTTTGAGCAGGAAAGCAACAAATTTGTGATTTAAAGAAGCTCTTGTGGGTACCACATGGCAGGTTCAATCTTAACTCTTGTCACTAGCAAAGCCTCCCTGGACATCTTGTTTCTTCATAGATCCAAAACCCTATTCGAAATTCCCAGACCTGAATCAGACTTTCCAGGTTTTGGGCCTCACTAAGGGACACCACTTCACTGCAGATTTATAAGACAATGATGAAACCCTCTGGGGATGAGGAACCCACCTGGAATTTTAGGTAGGGAATCTTCACTCTAAGACCTCCACTTCCAACAATGATAAAGTAACAGGGATTGGATGTACCCTCTCACCTTAACCAAGAAATGGAGAAGATACAAAAAAAAATATTTTTCAGATCTTGGACAATAAGCAGCACAGCCAGTGATCCCTGAAAGAAGAGAAATAAGTAAAATGAGCCTTGTGATTGGCCCAGCTTGCTGCTGGAGAGAGTGTCCAGACCATAGCACAAGGTGGGGAAACTCAAACAAGCCCAACAATCTCACTGAGTTTAAAAGACACTGTTATGAATTTGGGGAGGCCAAGGTGGCTGGAATTTGAAGGGTGGAGTACCTATGAAGACAGTGGCACAGAAAGGAGAAAGCTACAGAGAGAACTGTCCATGGACCTGCTCTCCTTGAGTCTTTAGCAGTGTACTGATCAGTGCATGCATGTGAGAAAGCTACTCAAGAAGGGAATTGTGTGTGGGGGAGGGTGGACCACAGGATAGAACTAAGCAGTACAATCACCAGAGCTCACACTTGCCTGGGAAGAGTTTGTGTTACCATCAGCCAGAGTGGAACAGGCATCAAGTAGGTACTCAAAAGGGTATTGTCTCAGTACTAGAGGAAAATTAGCCCTGGACTAAAGACTGCTCTGTTCCCACCCAACAAAGCTTAAAAACAAACCCCAGAAGTACTAAATAGTTTCTAAAGAATTTATCTGTATCCCAGAACAAGCTCAAGAATATTTAAAAGAATACAAAAATATTAAGCACTAAACATGATAAAATTCACAATGTCTGGTAAGCAATCAAAAATTACTGGGCATGCAAAGAAAGAGAAAAATACATTCCATAATGAGGAGAAAAATCACTCAATAGAAACAGAAAATGACAGGTGATAGAATTAGTAGATGAGAGTTCTGACTTTGTCATCTGAAGACTTCTACGAGAATAATCACTGTAGAGAGAGGCACAAAAGGAAGTGGTCTTATGATAGCCATCAAACAAAAGTCACTGGAACATCTAGAGTAAGAATGAGTCTGCACACATGGTTCTAATCTCACCTCAAGCCTCCTAGAGCTCAGGAACTCTTCTCAACAGAGGTTGATCATTCTGTTACAACTTTTAGACTAAGAGTAGAACTCATTTCAGTTATTCAATCATTTGCAAGAATCTTCCTTGAGGGACAGGGAAGGCATGTGTGAGTCTGAGCAAAGTCCATTAGAAAATCAATCTATTCAGCAGTCTTTTAAATATATTCAGTTGAGTGCATTATCAGGCATTAAATCAGCATTACTTTTTATTAGAAAGATAGAACATTCTGGTTCAGCCACAACTCATTCAAACCTCTACTTTGCTGTTATCTATTCTGCCATCCATATCTGCTGTTTAACTCATGAGGAAAAATTAAGTTATTTGAGAGACAAGCACTCTATGATAACTGAAGAATATTCTCCATTGCAGTGATTATATTATTGCTGAGCTGTGTTAACATGTAAATTCTTTTCTACAGTCAAGTGTAGGAACACAACATGGGGAGCCAGCAGTTATAAAATGGAAAAAATCTCATTACATATTCAAAATGACTAGTGGTGGGAATAACCTTTCCCATAACAAGAGCACAGCTAATTTTTAACATCCTCTGACTATAAAGTGGGAACCCAGATCCTCAGCCTTGACTTTGCCTGGTGACTTTATTCCTCTTATTTTCTTTATTCGGTGTTTTTATGACAATGTAATGCATGCTTGCTATAACAAGTAAATCCATGAAAGATACAGAAGGAAAAGTGAATAATCCTCCAACCACATTGACAACCCATATTAACAGCCAGGAGGACATCGTCCATAATCGCACAAATGCAAATTAGATCGCAGATACATATATGACCTTGGTTTGGTTTGATTTTGTTTTTACGAACATAGGATCATACTATAAATATTACTCTGGAGAATGCTTTTGACATTTAATATATCAGAGAGCACTCCACATCAACACTCTAATTTGTTCGTTCAATCTTGTTTTAATAGACTTCTTTTAGATTGTTTTCTTTTTCTTTCTCTTTTTTTTTTTTTGCCATGACAAATAATGCTAGAGAAAAACACCCTTATTTGTCTGCTCCAGAAACAGAAGATCCAGAGGTCAAACTGCCTGTAGATTAGATTTCCTCAAGGCATATTGCAGGGTCAAGTATATATGCATACTTTTTCTTAGTAGCTACTGTCAGATTACTTTCTTCAGAAAGATAAATAAAAATACAATGTATATCAGAAATGAATTACAGTGCCTGGATCCTTTCAACTGGTCCTCTGCAAATTTGAGACAGTTACTTAACCTCTCAGAGCCCCCAAAATGGTAATAACATGTACATGTGAGTGGTCCAGGGACACTCAACATATAGAAAGTGTTGAGGCTATTATTGTTATTTTTAGCATCATCATAGTGAATCTACAATCTTTGGAGATTAGTCGAGTGAGGGTTTTAAATTACAAGCAATGTCATGTTGAGATAAAACAAAATGCATTTATTTGGGGCATCTAGGAAAAATAGAACTGCCTGTAAAACAGTCCTTATAGTGTTACAAAAAATAGTATTGTTTTAAAGTCTTATATTAGAACAGTTCAGTCATGAGTTGTTTCTATCCTTGGGCCACTGTTCCACATCTTAACTCCTTCTAAGATTTTTTTTTTTTTTTTTTTTTTTACTGCCCTTTAGAAAAGTGCCTTGAAAAAGCTTCTGTAGGAAATCAATCTCTGTGGTGGTACAGACGACCAGACAGAGACCAGCTCTGGCAACTTAAACTCACCACGGTGGTGTGTTTTCTGGCTATTTATGCTGGTAAGGATTTAGGATCCCAGTGAATCCATCCAAGCCACACAGGCGGGTCTTGGAGTAGAATAAGCACAGACCCTGGCAAGAGCAAGGCCTGGGATGACCCCTGTTTCTATCAGAGTATGGCCTCAGGAAATGATTTCACTTTTCAGAGCCTCAGTTTCTTCATCTGTAAGCTGGACGTAAGAAAGTCTCCCCCAGCACTGTGGCTATGAATGTTTTAATGGAACATTCCCTAAGGAAGTTATCTACAGGTGAGGATAATGTGACCAATGGCCAGGCCTCAGGAAAGCAAAGGTGGGACGCGTGGTCAGAGGTCCAGGTTCAGTGGGTGGGGGCCAAGGCTGTCCTCACTCTAGCAGAGATGCTCCTGGGAGGAGCTGCAGTCATGATGGCCCATGGTCTCTCCTTCAGCATCCCCAGCATTGTATCCTGGCCCTCTGTTTTCCCAAATACAAGTGCGGAGAAGGACAAAGAGAGAAAACGTGAGACCAGATATGCATTGTCAGCATCCTGTTAATCTGGTTGGTTTGCAGCCATATCTGCCTCTTTGAGCTCAACCCCAGAGCCTAGAACCTCAGCTGGAGACTCTGATTCTTGGCATGGTCCTCCCCTAACTCCCTCCTCACTGGGGACCCCAGGCTGTGACCAGTTCCTAAGGAACAGCCATTTCTGAGAGGTTGGCTTCACTGTCCCTAGTGTTTCCCAGCAGGTGACCTGGAGCATAGCCCCAGGTTGTAAAACCTGATATCCCTAAATGGGCCTTGACAAATCATCTATTAGCATCCTCTCCTGGTCCCCACCCAAGCCACCAGTGCATCATCAGGCCTTATGAAGCCAAGAGCCATCCCTTTGCTTGTGTCCCTGTTGTAGTTTCTGAGAAAACAGGAAGCCTGCCTTTTTGTTACTACACAACAGCCTCAGCGATTTTTTGATGTTTTCAGGGTGCCTAGAATGGTCTATGAGTGTCATCCAAAGTGAAAGTGGTCACTGGGGAAGAGAGAGGAGATAATCTCATTCCCTCCTCTCTCTCTCTCTCTCTCTCTCTCTCTCTCTCTCTCTCTCTCCCCAACAGTCCAGTCCTGTCTCTCTCACCTGGAAGCACAGGCATTCCAGAGCTGGAGGTACACACCCTTGAGAAGGCCAGAAAATCTAAAAATCTGTTTGTTTTAGCCCAGGAACCATCTCTCTCCATCCACAGGCCACGCAGGATTCTGCCATTAGCTAATAATAGCATTACCAATCCTGAAGCAAAAAGAAAAAAAAAAAAGACTCTAATACTTCATCTTAGCAGCTGATAATGCAAAACAGGGTGGCATTTGGAGACCTAGGACGATGCCAGTCTCCGGGGAGAGAAAGGTGTTAGCTTCTAATAGCTTTTCAGTAATAAGCAAGCATCTGCAGTCCCCTATAAAAAAGGGGGGTTTTAAAAAATTAATCGAGCTGAATGTGCTTCGTACTGAGGAGAATGCCAGATTAATAAGTGCATTAAGGGCCGCTTTGGATTGGAAATAATTATGGCTGATGACAAGGAGCAGAGGCGGCACGGGTGATCTCACAGGAATGCATCTTAAGAAGCAGTTTAAAGCGCCTTCAGATGTTGGTATTATCCTGCGTGACCAAATTAAGAGCAAATGAGAAAAGTTTATCTGGCATTTTGGAGTATTGAAAGGGCTTAGTGTTATAAATTATACAGTATGAGGATAAGAAATGGTGAGTAACTTCATGTTAAATATTATTGGCAGTTTAAACAGCAACTGCTTTATAAAGCGTTAAATATTTTAATTTGGAATTAAAAATCCAAACCACAACATCCCCCACTACCAAAAATATTTAAAGATTGTTTCAGTTATTTATTTCCCAGCACAATAATTAAAAGTTGTCTTGATCAGAAATTAATCTCCACCATGTCCAATTTAAGCGATCAGTCTTGCATGACTGTGGTTGGTCTGTGCCTTAGAATTGATTTAGAACTCCTAAAACAGGAAATGTCAAACGCCCTTCCAATATCTTAATCAGCCATTAGAAGAGCACACTGTAGTCACAGCCTGGGCTGAGGTTTATCAATATTTAATCTAGTCCCACTTCAGACTTTCCTTTCTGGCAGTGCTTCATGCAGTGAGAGCTGGCCAGAGATGGAAACTAGGAAATCCTGGGTCAGGATTAGGCATGTCCAAGCAAATGACATGTCTGTGGTGAGGGAAAGTCACTCATGCCATGGAGGCAGCTTCCCCAGAGTCCCAAAACTGTAATCATGAACACTCTCACCTTTGCTGATGGATGGGTGCCTTTTCTGAAAGGCAATTTGGCAACACTTAATACAAATTTTTCAAAAGATACATACCTAGCAATCCAGTTTCTACTAGTTTATCCTACTCAGATAAAAGCACAAAGATGTATGTCCAAATATATTTATTGCTTCATTAGTAATAATAAAAACAAATATTAATAATCTAAATTCCAAAAAAGTAGAGAATAGTTTTAACAAGGCATAACACATCTATAAAATAAAATATAATGTAATTATTTTAAAAGTATGTTGTAGATTCCTGGTTTCCACTAAGAGATGGAAAGAACTGGAAAAAGCATCATTCCTACTCTTATAAGAAAAAAAATCCAGAGAAGCTTCAAGATTACTACATTTCTTGAACCCATCAGAGAGCTGAGGTCATAGGACAGCCAACTAACTGAAAATCTGGAGAAAGGCAGGTGCCTAAAAGGAGAGATAAGACAAGAGCACTTGCTTAACTGGGGTAGACACAGCCAGACACCTAAGAAGAGAAAAAGAAAGAGGCAGAAGAAATATATGAAGAAATAAAGGCTAAGAATTTTCTGAAATTAATGACAGACACTAAACTACAGATCCAGAAAGGTCATAGAACACCAAGTAAGATATATTCAAAACCAAAGGAAAAAAAAAAAAAAACTACTTAAGTACATGAGAGGGAGGGGGAAAGTCAAGGAAAAAATTCTGAAGACAGCCAGAGAAGAAGACTTCTTAGTTATAGAGGATAAAAAATAATAATGACAGCAGACTTATCAGAAACCATGCAAGCAGATGATAATGAAGTGATATCTTTAAAGTGTTGTAAGAAAGCAAAACCCCTGCCATTCCAGAATTTCATACCTAGAACAAATATTTTTTAAATGAAAGAGAAATAAAGACATTGTCAGGGAAGCAGAAACTGAGAGAATTCATTGCCAAGACCCTTATACTAGAAGAAATGTTAAAGGAAGTTTTTCAGGCAGAAGGACTGTGATATCAAACAGAACTTTGTATCTAAACAAAGAAATGGAAAAAAGAAGGTAAAATGATATTCATTTTTCTTAATTTTAATTGTTCTAAAAGATAAGTGACTCTCTAAGGCAAAAATAGTAGCAATGTATTATGTGTTTATAACATATGTAAATGTAAAATGTATGGCAAATGTAGCACAAAGAATTGGAGGAAGGAATTAGGAATACTATACTGTTGGAAGTCCTTATACCATACATGAAATGGTATGATATTATTTGAAGGCAGACCCTTATTCGTTAAAAATACATATTTTAAACCCTAGGGCAGCTACTAAAACAATCCTAAAGAGGTCATAAATTATAAATCAATAGAAAAGAAAAATTAAATGATTTCAAAATACTCAGTTAGCCTAAAAGAAAGCAGTAAAAGGGAAAAAAGGAAAAAAGGATAGATGGAACAAAAAGAAGCATCTAACAAGATGGTAGATTTTAATCCACACATATCAATAATTACATGAAACGTGAATTGTCTAAATACACAAAATAAAAGTTTCAGATTTAAAAAATTTTAAAGCAAGATCCAGCTATATGCTGGATATATAAGGACATAAACAGGTTGAAAAAAACAAAGGTGGAAAAAGATAAGTCATGCAAACACTAACCAAAATAAGACAGAGTCCCTATATTAATATCATACAAAGTAGACTTCAAAACAAGGACTATTATCAGAGATGAAAAAAAATGTATCTTGTATAATGATAAAGAAGTCAATTCTCCAAGAAGATATAACAATCCTAAGCATGTATGCACCTAAAAACAGAACTTCAAAGTACATGAAGCAAAAATTGGTAAAACTGAAAAGAGAAATAGATAATCCACAATTTTACTTGGAGATATTAACACTGCTCTCTCAATAATTAATAGAAAAGGAGGCAGGAAATTAGTAAGGATTTATAAGGCCTGAACAATGCTATCAATCGAATGGAAACAATTGAAAATTATGGAACACTCCAGCCCAAAACATCAAAATACAGTGTCTTAAGGGACCATGATAACATAAGTACACATTCACCAAGATAGATCATATTCTGGACCATTAAACCATGGCAGGTCTAAAACAATACAAATCTCACAAACTATGTTCTCAGATTGTAGCAGAATTAAACTCAAAATTAATAACAGAAAGATATCCTGAAAATATCCAAATATTTGGATATTAAACAACACACTTCTAGACAATCCATAAATCAAAGGATAGAAATTTCAAGGAAAATTAAAAATTATTTTGAACTGTAATAAAATAAAAATACAGCATAACAAAATTGGCGGGATACAGCTAAAACAGTGCCTACAGGGCACATTATAGCATTAATTCCCTGTATTTGCAAAGAAGAAAAGTCTCAAGTCAGTAATCTGAGCCTCCAGCTTAAGAAAATAGAAAAAGAAGAACAAAATAAACCTGAAGCAATCAGAAGGAAGGAAATAATAAATATGACAACAGAAATTATTGACACTGGAAGCAGAAAAATAACAGAGAAACCAAAAGCTGATTCTTTGCAAAGATCAATAAAATTGATAAAACTCTAGCTAAGTTGACCAAGCAAAAAACTGAAAACTCATTTAAAAGGCCAGTATTACTCTAATAAGAAAACCAGACAAAGACATTACAAGTAAAGAAAACAACAACTATCCAACATCCAATATCCTTCATGAACATGGACACAAAAATCCTCAAAAAATATTAGCAAACAGATTCTGGCAATATATAAAAAGAATGATATATCCCAACCAAGTGAGGCTTAGTCCAAGAATGCAAGGCCAGTTCAACATTCAAAATCCAAGTGATGCAAATGGCCATATAAATAAACTAGAGACACCATTTGATCATCTTAATAGATGCATAAAAGGCATTTGAAAAAATCCAACCTCAAATCATGATCTTTAATAATCTCAGAAACTTCGAAATAGGGGAGCATCTACAAAAAAACTACAGCTAACATCATCTTTAACATCAAAATATTGAATCAAAGACTCCTTGAACTAAAAGTTGCAGAATTTTAAAAAAATCAACACACAAAAATTAAATAATTGTAATTCTATCTACTAGGAATGAATGATTGAAATATAAAATTTTAACAACAGTACTATTTATAGTAGCACAAAAGGATTATGTTTAGCTATAAATCAAACAAAAAATCTGCAGAATCTGTATGCTGGCAACTATAAAACACTGATGAAAAAATAAAAGACCTTAATACATAGAAAAAGATAATATGCCCATGCGTTGAATGACTCAATATTGTTAAGATATTGATTCTCTCCTGATTGATCTATAGATTTAATGCAATCCCAATCAAAACCCCAAGCAAGCTTTTTTTTTTTTTTCCCCCACACAGTGAAGTTTGTGGGATCTTAGTTCCCTAACCAGGGATTGAATCCATACCCCCTGCAGTGGAAATGCAGAGTCCTAACCACTGGATGGCCAGGGAATTATGGAAGCAAGCTTTTTTGTAGATATCAACATCTGTTTCCAAAATTTATATGGAAAAGTAAAATAACCAGAATATCCAAAACAATCCTGATAAGAAGAAGAAAGTTGGAGGACTCATACTCCAATTTTAACTTACTATCAAGCTACAGTAATCAGGACAACATGGTATTGGCAAAAGGACAGACACATACGTCAATTTAACACATTAGAAAGTCCAAAAAGAGACCCACAAAAATAGTTAACTGACTTTTGACAAAGGTTCAGAGACAATTCAATTTAGAAAGGATAGTCTTTTCAACGAGTGGTGCCTACAAAAATTGGTTGTCTGCATGCAAAAACAGGCAAACAAAAAACCCTCAATCTGAATCTTACATTTTATACAAAAATTAATCCTAAATGGATTATATACCTAAATTTAAATATAAGGCTATAAAATGGTCTAGTTGAATACAGGAATAAAAATCATTGTAACCTAAGGTTTACAAATATTTCTTAGATATGACCTCAAAAGCACAATCCATAAAAGAAAAAAAATCTGATAAATAAAACTTTATTAAAATTAAAAACTTATGCTCTGCAGAAGACACTGTTAAGAAAATTAATATGCTGGTCACAGAGTAGGAAAAAATATTTGCAGATCACATTTCTGATAAAAGATTTGTATCCAGAGTACGTTAAGAGTTTTCAAAACTCAGCAATAAGAAAACAAACAACCCAGTTAAAAATGGGGAGAAAGATATAGACAAAAAGATGTTTTAAAGATTATATAAATTTATATTGCAAAGATATAAACAAAAGCCTCACCAAAGAAGATATACAAATGACAAATAAGTATATGAAAAGATGCTCAACATCATTAGTCGCTAGGGAAATGCAAATTAAAACCACAATAAGATGCCACTTATGTGTCTAGCAGAAGGGCCACAATTTTTAAAATTTTAAACTGAAAATACCAAGCATAAGTGAGGATGCAGAGAACTGGAAATTTCATACACTGCTCGTGGAAATTCAAAATGGTACAACCACTGTGGAAAACAGTTTGACAGTTTCTTACAAAAGTTAAATATACGCATAACACATGACTGAGCAATCCCATACCTAGGTATTTATCCAAGAGAAATAAAATTTTACATACACACACCAAAATAAAAAACCCTGTACATAAATGTTTAAAGCAGTTTTATTTGTAATTGTCAAAAACTGGAAACAACCCATATATATTTCAACCTGCATATAGAAAAAGAAAAATCAACCTGTGGTACAACCATAAAATGGAATACTCTGCAGCAATGTAAAGAAATGAACTGTTGATGCACACAACAACACGTATGAATTTTAAATGCATTTTCTAAGTGGTGGAAGTCAGACCCCAAAGGTGACATATTGTATGATTCCATTTGTATGATATTCTGCAAAAAGGAAAACTATAGAAATGGAAACAAATTGGTGGGTTTCCTATAAAGGGACCACATGAAGGAAGTGCTGGGGGTGATGACCTGTTCTCTATGGTACTAGAGTGATGAATATATAACTCCATGAATTTGTCAAAAGCCATAATACCATACCCCACAAAGAGAGAATTTTACTGTGTGTAACTTCAAAAAAATCAAGATGCAGAGGGTACCCCAAGTGGAAGACCTAGTGTAACAAGTGAAGCTGACTGTATTACAAATGGACCATACTACCACACTGAAGGGGGTGAGAAAAAACAACTAACCTAAATTACTTTGTGAAACAAAATGTCGACTGGATGTTTTCAGGCTAAAGACAAAAGAACTGTACACAAATACTGTATTTCTGTTACAGGAAGAGTTAGCTATCCTGAAACTGCTTTATGTGTCTATATTAGTTGAACAATTAAGTCAACATACTGTAGACAATGAGGGCCAGGTTTCTCATGTCAGAGGAAGTTATAAATAAGGGAAGTGAGAAAGCTAGAATGAGCCTAGTGGTATTGGATTGGAACAAGAGGTATTAGTATAAACTCGAGGGATTTTTTAAGAAATGAAGGTAAATATGTGTGTGTGCACCAAATAGTGTACGTGTATGTATGTGTATGTGTGTGTGTGTATTTCCAAGCTTTGGCTGTTGAAAGGGCTTAGAAGCAATAACATCCCAGTAGTGATGTGGCCATCTAGTCAGATCCTGGTTTCTAAACACCATTCTCCAATAAAAGGAACTAGGGCTCCTTGGAGAAGAGGTTGCTTCCAACATTGGTCAAGGAAAATATGCAATGCTTTGTGTACACATGAAGCATCTCCAGGTGCCAAAAAGTAAGAAAGTGATCAAAGGAAGGTTGGGAAGGTGGTGGGGTGAGGGTGTGGAGGACCTGGTGAAAAGGCTTGGGGACCAACCAGAAAGAGCTCACAAAGTTCAGAGCTGGTACAACCTGAGCAACAAAATCAATAAAGGTAACATTGGACTATAACCATAGTCAAGAACAAATATCTATGCAGCCATACTAATATAGAGCAAGCAAGCAATCAATAAGAAAGAAAGAGAAAGAAAGAGAGAGAGAGAGAGAGAGAGAGAGAGAAAGAAGGAAGGAAAAAGAAAGAGGAAGGAAGGAAAGAGAAAGAAAGAAGGAAAGAGAGAGAGAAAGAAAGAAAGAAAGGAGGAGGGAGGGAGGGAAGGAAGGAAGGAAGAAAGGGAGGGGGGGGAGGGAGGAAAAGCTGCCCTTCTGTACTGAAGAATTCCAGTTAATAAACAAAGGAATGAAGCAAATAGAAAATCACCATTAAAATATCACAGTAATAATTGTTGCAATTTATATCCACTGGTGGATGCTAAAATCAGCAGACTAACATTTGAACAAAAAAAGGACATTTGCACACTCCCAAAGTATCTTCCCCAAGATTTATTAATTGCAATGGGAAAAATAATGACTTTACACTGGAGGGACATCCAGCAGACAGCACTTTAACAAATTGACCAAGGTTAACATCACCAGTTAGCAACACCATGCAGCCCCTGATGATACACTGAAACAGACATGTGTGGTGTTCTTACCAAAAAAGTATAACCTCAATCTAATCATAAGAAAACATCAGAAAAACCCAAATTGAGGGACATCCTACAAAATAACTGACCAGTATTCTTCAAAACGATCAAAGTCACGAAAAACAAGAAGCTAAAGAACTGTCACAGGTTGGAGACTAAGAGATATAACTAAGATTATTGTGGAATCCTGAACTGGATCTGGGAATAGAAAGGAACATTCAAGGAAAGACTGGAGAAGTCCAAATAAAGCTTGTCGCTTAGTAATATTAATTTTTGAGTTTTGATCATCATGTTATGGTTGTGCAAGATGTTAACATCAGGGAAAGCTTGGCAAAGGCCTTCCAGGAACTCTCTGTACTATTCTGCAAATGTTTCACTGTCTAAAATTATTTACCCCAAAACTTTAATATTATATAGATGAAAATATGTATTTATGGACATGAAAGGTCTTTACAACATACCAGGAGAAAAAGCAAATCACAAAAATAGGCATCTATAATATGCTTGTTTACTTATCAAAACAAGTATGTATACATACATATTTATTGTTCAAATGTGTATATATGTACATATACCTGTTTATATACTTACTGTATATATCAATTATATATATCAATCATATTATATCATACCCAAAGTATAAAATAATACCAAAGTGTTACCATTCATTTTGCAGAGTGGGTGGGATTGTGGATGGTGTTAATTCTTTTCCTTTGTCTTTATTTTCTAATTCTTCTGTCATTAATTCATTTTATTGTGTGTGTTCCAACTTTTATCATTTTAATATTTATGTGTAATCCAAGGATGAAGCTGAGTTGGGAAACCAGGGAAAGACCCAGCTTCAGGATTCAGCTCTAATGTGTGTGGTCACCAAGATTCTGTGGTCGCTGTCTTCTCTGAATCCAGTCTCTATTGTTTTCTCCCAGAACATCAACCCAAGTGATATTGGACCTTTCTCCCCTTCTTTGATCTCTATCTCCTACCGGGTATCTGACCTCTACCAATGGGGTTTCTGAGATTTTTCTGTTCTCCCCAAATATTCCATCCACCAGCATTCTGAGATCCCCAAGTCCTCTCGGCAGCCCAAAGCGCAAATGTCCCAAGGCACGTAGGAAAGTGTGGAGAGATGGTTGCTAAACCCTCAACCTTCCCAGGGCAGAGAGGAGAAGTAACGTAAGGAATTGGTCCAGGCACAACTTTTTTTTTTTTTTTTATCAATGGCACTTTTTTTTTAGTATTTATTTATTTATTTATCTTGTTGTGCCGGGTCTTAGTTGCAGCAGGCAGGCCCCTTAGTTGCGGCTTGCAGGCTCCTTAGTTGCAACATGTGAACTCTTAGTTGTGGCATGCATGTGAGATCTAGTTCCCTGACCAGGCATTGAACCCAGACCCCCTGCATTGGGAGCGTGGAGTCTTAACCACTGCGCCACCAGGGAAGTCCCTCAGGCACTACTTTTATAGAAAATTGAATCTTTCATTGAAAACTTTCCATAATCTGAGTCCTCATCTCCAAGAAATAGTGGGTTTCTCCAAAGACTGAGAGTCATTTATTTTAATCACTCTCTTTGGGAAATGATTCCGCCTGCTCAGATTTACAATAAATTTAATTTTAAGCCCAATATTCTATGATTTCACAAGAGAAAGCAGAAGGTAGAGGCTAAGGCGGGGCTTCCCTATGAGAGGCGGAGAGGCACAAGGGGGCAGATGCCACAGTTAGAGCCATTCTCATCACATGGCTCCTGACACAGTGGACACAGGCGCTGGCCTCTCAGAATTTCAAATCCAACTTCTCAGAGATTTATTTTTTCTCTGAAACAATTTCTGGCAGCTTTTGATCTCCTACACTGAAAAAAAATCAAAGAAATCTGTTTCTCTAGAGTACTAATAGCAAAAGAATTTCTGGATGCTGCAAAGTAGGAAAGGAACATAATAGCATCTCAGTTTTATTCATCTTCAAAGCAAACCAAATATAGTTTTTAAAAAACAGAAGCAGGATACCCTACAGATTTTTAAAGGGATGGAATAAACCTCTTTGAACGAGAAAAGATGACATGAAATTTACCTTGAAGGACATTCACTGGGCTCTTGTCCATTTAATACCTACAAGTAGGCTGTTAGAAGGGATCCGTACTTTACATCGGAAGTAAAAATATCCAATCATTCGGGCAACTTGCAGACTCCACTATTTTCATCAGTATCGGTCATTGCCTCCCTCACCCTGCTGGAGTGTTACTACCATCGTTCTCCCAAAGCACAATACAGGCTTCAGACTTTTCTGATGAGCAGACGTCTAGCCCATGTACATGAAAACCTGAGCTGTGTCTTTGTGTCCCCGTAACCCAAACTCAATCTTTACTCCGTTCTCTGGTCGCAAGTCTGGGAGTGGGAGTGGAAGGCATGTTGGTATGTAGCTGGGTGTGGATGACATGGCACATGTGTGTGCAGAAAATAGTTCTGGAAGTGCAACTATGAGCCAGATGCTTCTCTAGGCACTGGAGATACAGAAGTGCCTGCAAACAAACACAGAAGCTGATTTCTGATTGTGACATGCGCTATGAAAGAAATAAATGAGAAGATATGATGGAGAGTCCCGGGATGGGGAGGTGCTAATTCACAGAGGATCTGTCAGAGGAAAAGACTCTGGGCTGAGAGCTGAAGGATAAGGTGCCAGTTCTTCAAAGAGCTGGGAAGAAGTTTGCTCCAATCAAAGGAACAGTAAGTGCAAAGGCTCTGAGGCCTTATAGCAGCACGCTCCCCATATTCCATATCAGCACTTACCTTTTCAGTACACACAGTGCCCTACTGCAAGCCCCCAAGAGTCTCTGCCTGAGGGCTCTCTGTTGGATGGTGCCTTGAACAGACCGGAAATGCCAGGAAGTTAATGCCCCTAGGAGCAACCCTCAGCCAATGCTCAATAGGAGTTGATGGGTAAATGCCCTAGCATTTACCCCTAGAATTCTCACCCCTAGAATACTCCGTCAGGACTGAGTTCCAATTGCTCTCAGCAATAACCTGCTGTAATGGGACACACTTGGCTTCCTTTCCTTTCCTTCCCTGCCTTACTGCCCCACTCTACGACCATTGCTTTCTGGGATCACCTCCCAAATCAACTGCTTGCACTCAAATTACTAACCTCGGAGCCTGCTTCTAGGGGATCCAGCCTAAGATAGGCTGGAAAGGATTCGGCTGGTGAGTTGAAGGAAAACTGGCCTGCGAGGTTGCCAGAGAGGACAAGAGGGGCCAAATTATGCAGGTCCTTGATGTCATTAGAGGCAATTTGTGTCTCTGATTGTTTTACAGTGGGCAGCCTGTCTTCCCCTGCCCAGTGATCAACTACTTTGAATAAGAACTGGCCTTGAACTGATTCTGTATCCCTACAAAATGCCCCCTCCTACTCCCCCATAGCATCATGGAGTTCAGAGGGTTTAGAGACCATCTAGTTCAGAGTCAACTCCATGGGGTCAGGAACTTTGTTTTATTTGTGGCTGTATCCTTGGTACCTATGACCCTGTCTGGCATCTAGCATGTCATATGTGTCCAACAAATATTTGTTGGATGAATCAGTCCTACAAATAAGAAAACCAGGAGTCAGAGAAGGTAAATGGCTTGCATACAGTCATACCCAAGGTTGACTGGAGTACTGGGTCTAGAAGGCAATATCTTGCTTCCAACCGGCTTTCATTACCCTCTCCAGTCTCCCAACCCAGGGTTGCTCTGGTCTGATCCACGATCTTTCATTGTAACCTGATGGACACCCTCCACCAAGAGACTCTACAAAACCTTGTCGTCACCTGGGACAGTTGCAGGACAAGGCAGGAGCTCAATGAAAGGGCATCAGCTTTGGGGCCAGGCTGGCTGGGTTTGGGTCCTGATTCTGTCCTCAACATAAGCTCCGTGACCTTGACCAGAGACTGAAGCTCTCTAAGCTGCTGGGATAGAGACCAGGTCATTTTGGGGTTCTTTTGTTTTTTTGTTTTTTGATTGATTTAGTTATTTTTGGCTGCGTTGGGTCTTTGTTGCTGCGCATGGGCTTTCTCTAACTGTGGCGAGTGGCGGCTACTCTTCGTTGCAGTATGCAGGCTTTTCATTGCAGTGGCTTCTCTTGTTGCAGAGCACGGGCTCTAGGCGCGCGGGCCTTAGTAGTTGTGTCACCTGGGCTTAGTAGTTGTGGCTCGCGGGCTCTAGAGCGCAGGCTCAGTAATTGTGGCGCGTGGGCTTAGTTGCTCCGCGCGGCATGTGGGATCTTCCCGGACCAGGGCTCGAACCCGTGTCCCCTGCATTGGCAGGCGGATTCTTAACCACTGCGCCACCAGGTAAGTCCGAGACCAGCTTTTGTTTAGAGTAAAGAGAGCCACGGTAGGGTCTGAGAAGGGACAGTCTGACTTCTCCATTTTCACCTGGCTACTCTTTGTCCCTAGAAGAAGCCTGGAATATCCAACAGAAGGTTCCTCACAGTTTTCACATAAATAACCTGAAAGATAAATACAGATTAATTTTTAATCAATTGTTACCTGTAAAAGTAACTTACACAAAATATAACTGAGTATAGTTCAAATTGAACATGTTAAAATT